>NC_027756.1:28726101-28745434 GCF_000695525.1 Brassica oleracea var. oleracea
TGGGTCGTCGCACCCGGTCGGTTCCTCCTTCTTCTGCACCACCGCCCTTTGTTGATCCAGAAGTACTTACGGCTCAGTTGAAGGACAAGGATGATCGCATATCTTTGTTGGAGACCCAGATGGCGGTTCAACAGGTGGGCTATGAGGCACAGAGGAGGTTGAACCAGCAAATGATGGAGATGATGCAGAGGATGTACCCGAACGAGGTGTTCCCGGACGTGCCAGACTCGTAGTTTTTTTTTTCTAAAACTCGGAATGTTTTATTTTTATTTGTACAACTTTGAATATTAACTAATATGATTTCAATTTTAATTCTAATTTTCTATTTTTGAATTTAAATTTCAAAATTTTTATTTTTTAAAAAAAAATTAATTTTTTTAAATTCCGAGGAAATGAACCCTCAGAATATACCGAGGGTCTAGTTCCTCGGAATTTTCTGAGGGTTCAAATTCTGAGGAAATGAACCCTCGGAATATACCGAGAGACATGTTCCTTCCGACGAACTGGTGGTCCTCGGAGTTTCCTCGGAAATTTGTTTCCTCGGAATTCCGTCGGAAAATTCCGAGGGATTTCCGAGGAGTTATTTCCAAGGACTTGTTTTGTCGGTATTTCGTCGGAATAACGTTATTCCGACGACATACAGACGATTTTTTCTTTCAGTATGTCGTTGTTTTCTTTTAGCGAGGCTCCAATATCCCTCCAACCCACTCTTCTGCAGCACAACCATTTTTTCTTTTGTCTACGTTGTTAAACAATAAACAAACTGCTCTTTACTTCGTACACGATTCTCTAAATATTTTAATACAGTTTTATTTCCATGTTACAGTATAACCTTTTAAAATTAATAATCTATAAATTAATAGATACTAAAAACTTCTATAAAATAATATAATTTTATAATCTCAAATTAAGTTTTTGGTTCAATTAATACATAGATAAATTAATAATTTCTATAAATTAATAAAAAAATATAGTTTTGGTGTAGTCCCAACATTATTAATTTATAGAGGTTTCACTGTATTTCAATTTTCGTAATAATTTTTTATCCAAAAACAACTTTCTGCGCGTAGCGCGGACAAACAATCTAGTTTTTGTAAAGATATGATTTGAACATTTATTATGAAATTTGACTTAAGTCTCAAATATCCAATACCTTTCATAATTTAAATATCTTTCATAATTATTAAAAGCCTAATCCAATACTTTATTCAATTTGGTTTTGGTCCGGTCCATTAATAACAAAAGTTTTGTTTTAATTACCAACTATTTGCATAGTTTTTGATTTCCCAAGTGATTAGATATTTTCTGATACATGTCAAATATGCATATAATTGTTTTATATACTCTTCATTATATAATGTTCATAATTTTTCACCCTAAGGTTACAATAACACAAAAAGCAGAGTTACATAATTCACTAATTGATTGGGCTGAGCTTTAACTGCTGCGACGGTTTGATGTATACATTTTTTTTTAATTTAACCGAACGAAATCGAAACAAAATTGTGGTCGGTATAAGATAAATTTATTCACAATATCGACTTCGAAATTGACTTACTTTTGTGTTTGTTATCTTTTCCTTATTAAAATAAATAATTAAAAATATTAACTTAAAAACTTATGATTAAATATATATTATAAGTGCCTTGATACACAATTCGGTAATATGTAATTAAGAAAACTCCACATAATTTAAAATGCAAATACTTTCTCACCAAAGCAAGAATTTTTATATTTATTTGGAAATTAAGGAAACTTATAATAAGTGTAATTCGTAGTAGTTAATAGGGATATAAACGACCTTAACCTAATATCAAATTCTTTATAAACGATTTGTATCGGCTATTATGATACCATCATACTTCCATCTTTATAAACGATTTGGATCGGTGAATTTTAATTGACAATATGGAGAAATAGAAATATTCATTGTCCTTCTCTAAATAATACAATCAACAACATAATAATAGTTGAATAATAAATTTAATATCACATATAAATATGGTTAAATTTGGTAATTTTGGTTGACTAAACAAAACAATAAAAATATTTGGCAACTATCAAATTCTTATAATATTTGGAAATTAAGGAAACTTATAATAAGTGTAATTCGTAGTAGTTAATAGGGATATAAACGACCTTAACCTAATATCAAATTCTTTATAAACGATTTGTATCGGCTATTATGATACCATCATACTTCCATCTTTATAAACGATTTGGATCGGTGAATTTTAATTGACAATATGGAGAAATAGAAATATTCATTGTCCTTCTCTAAATAATACAATCAACAACATAATAATAGTTGAATAATAAATTTAATATCACATATAAATATGGTTAAATTTGGTAATTTTGGTTGACTAAACAAAACAATAAAAATATTTGGCAACTATGGAAAAGAAAAAAAACCTAAAGAAACTTGCTAAATGTATATTTTTTATTTTCAAATTTATAAACTCACTCCACGTAAAATGCAGATCTTTTAAATGTTACTCCCTCTGTTTTTTAAAGATGAATGTTCTAGGATTTTCACACTTATTAAGAAACTATATTAAAACTTAGTTATTAATGCATAGTTTTTTGTAACTTTATATTTCTTATATTTTTAAACCAATAGGATTAAAAGAAATGTAATTAATATTTTTGAAACACACAATTTTTCATTATTAGTTGACAAAATATGTTTTGAAAACATGAAAAATACATTTTTTGGAAACAAAATATTTTTCTAGAACATCCATCTTTAAAAAACAGAGGGAGTATTATTCTGCGATATCGTGGAAAGTCTTAAAAATATTTTTAAACAATTATTCCTTTAACTTATCGTTAGCGTAGGAGTTAGAAGAATAGAGAAACTTCAAGAGAGTTTACACTTCACTTTATTCTCCAAATGATCCCAACAAAATAGCAAAAAGCCCAAAGCGAAAAGCCCAAAAAAGTTAAAACGACGAGTTTCGCCGATCCAAATCCCCAATTCACAATCTCTTCTTCTTCTTTTTCTTTTCCCCTTGCTCACTCCAACAAACTATTCCCAGCAGCTTGCGAAACAACGATTCCTCTCTTCGTCTCTCATGGCGTCGCCGAATCAGGAAGCAATCGCCACTTTCATCAGCATCACCGGCGCTTCTGACGCCGTGGCCGCTCAGAAGCTCCAGGTGATTCCGATTTGAATTACTCATCTCGATTCATGTTTCTCGATTGGTTTACATATGATATACGAAAGGTTCTCTAGTCGAATCGTTTGATTATCTCGGATGCCTTTAGATTGATCGGTTAGGGTTGTAATCGAAGATGGTCTAATTAAATTTATCTTCTTACATTGCCGATTAGCTCTACTGAATCCTCGCGTTTATCATATCTATTTGTTCGTCGATTGATTATATGATTTTCGCCAGTGTTCAGGTTTATTCTAATTTGAGAGCTGACTGGTTCATGCTTAACAATTTTACCTTCTTCTTTTGTTATTCCAGGAGCATCGTGGCGATCTTAATCAAGCTATTAATGCGTATTTCATCGAGGGAGATCGAAATGCGTATGTCATCCATCTCACCGTTGATTTTATCATCTGAAAATTTATCATTATTTTGTGTGTTTTTTTTTTGTTATGATCTTTGCGCAGAGTACGTGAAGCACCAGTGAATGTCCCTGAAGACGATGCAATGGACATAGATGATGATGTGATTCCTCCGGCTGCACAATCTCCTCTATCTCTTCTCAATGCAGCGGGTGGACCCTTTTCGCTTCTCGATTCAGACTTCGCTACAAGTATTTTTGATAGGGATCCGCTCATGCCACGCCCGCCTTCGTTCGTTAGTCATCCCAGGGAGGTTAGGCAGATACCCATAGAGGTTAAGGATAGCACTGGGCCATCAGAACGATCTCGTGACGCTCCTACTATTGAGGATGTTACGGAAACAGCACATGTTATCGGCCCTGCTGCCCAAGGGACGGTTATTATAGATGAAGAGAGCGATGATGATGTTCCTTTTGCACCAACAAGGAGAAGTAGGCATGCTGTACCTGCACCCAATAATATTCAAGATTACAGTGAGGTGGAAGAAGAGATGATCCGAGCTGCCATTGAGGCCTCAAAGATGGAGGCTGAGGTTAGCTTTTCTAAAGAGGATGGGCATTTTTTTGGTTTGTTTTCTTGTTTATCTTGGCTTATCAATCTTTTCGAAATTTCAATTGTCTTACAGGGGCTAAATAATCCTTTGCCTGAAGAGAGGCCTTCTCACATGGGAGATGCTGATGACATAGCAAAAGCCGTCACAATGTCACTGAAGGTCTGTGGTTGTCCCGTCTCTCTCTTCTTCTTTTTCCCATCTTCCTTTGATCTCTTCTAATATAAGTGTGAATGCAGTCAGCGGAGGAAGAAACTTTACGCAATCAAGGGTTTAAGGCCTCAACCTCAGAAATAGGAACTTCTGCTGCTCAAGGATCAGAAAGTACCCAAGCCCTGAACGGAAGGTTTGTTGGTTCTTCCTGTAACGCTTTGTGTTATCTCTGAGCTTAATATCTCCAGTTGCAAAAACTTCTGCGGTTTATCTGCTGTTGTTTGTCAAAAAGCGAGGCCTGAAAAATTGTGTGTGTTTAATATTGTCTAGATTGGCTGCACCTAGCGCACCATTTGAGGATGACTCTGATGACGTTGATGATGAGCCTCTTTATAGACACAGGCCAAGACGTGTGGCATCTGGAACTCCGGCCCCACCTAGCCCTGACCGTTCCCGGAGTAGGAGTCCTGAAGGAGATAATCCAGTGGACAGTGGCAATAGGTTTCCTTCCGAGGTATCAGTAATATCTGTTTTGTTTCTTACACAGTGGCCAGACTAGCGTACCTGTATTACTTTACAGTTGAGAATCGTAGAGTAGCTTATACAGTACATTACTGATACACTCTTTGTATATAATACTCAAGTGGGGAGGCATTTCGTCTGAGGAACATGATGAAGCTGTCATGCTCGAAGCAGCCATGTTTGGTGGCATTCCTGAAACTGGATATAATCATCGTCCATTCTTACCTCCTCAGCAGTGGGCACCACCACGTCCACCCTCGCCTTCATTGACAGCTCAGAGGTTGATACGTGAACAGCAGGTACTGGCTGCTTGACTTACAAAACCCTTTGTTTTATCGAGGGTTATATTGGTGATAATAAACTTGAGTGAGCTGCTACATGGTGCAGGATGATGAGTATCTTGCGTCCCTGCAAGCTGACCGAGATAGAGAACTGCAGTCCATTAGAGATGCTGAGGCACGTCAGTTAGAGGAAGAAGCTGCTAGAAAGGCTTTTCTGGAGGAAGAAAAGAAAAAAGAGGAAGAAGCTCAGAGAAAACTTGAGGAGGAACAGGCACGTCTTTCTAAGACTACCGCGTTATTGGATCTTAGTGAAGGCGGTTCTTTTGTTATTGATTACTGTTTTTTTTTTCCATTGGACTGTTGTTGCAGGAGCTCGAGAGGCAACTAAAAGCAAAAGAAGCTTCTCTGCCAAAGGAACCGCAAGCAGACGAAGAGAATGCTATTACTCTTCTAGTCAGGATGCCTGATGGAACTCGACATGGCCGCCGATTCCTTAGATCCGATAAACTCCAAGTTAGTTTCCCCCCAAAATCTTTGCTATTGCAACCTTCTCAAAGTTTATATTAAAACTACCATCCATGCCACTCTTTTTGCAGTCTCTTTTCGATTTCATAGACATTGCAAGAGTGGTGAAACCCAGGACTTACCGACTGGTACAAACTTGTGCATTTATATCAATAAAATCCCTCATAAAGATATTTGTTAACTGACATAGTGCTTAACTGGATGGTGTTATTTGAAACAGGTGAGGCCTTACCCTCGGCATGCGTTTGGGGATGGAGAAAGTGAGTCTACTCTGAATGATCTTGGATTGAGCAGCAAGCAAGAAGCATTGTTTCTTGAGCTTATCTGAGTAAACTGTTTAATCGCATAAAATATATATCAGACTTTCTGCTTAGAACCTCTGTTTAATTTTTAAGTTATGTGGTTTATATTTCTTTCTATACAAGAACAAAATATATTTGTTGGGAGGGATTATATAAGTTTTCAAACAATACATCGTTTCAGTTGTATATGGCAAAGCAGAGTAACCTGCAAGAGAGATGCATAGCAAACATTAACGGTGAGAAAACACCACCTCTCTTGTCCGCTTCACCTTTCAAACCCAATCAAACCCACAATACTTCAATCATTCTGCCTTACTTAACAAACTTAACACACCGTTCATACCGTTTGCTAATTTATGAAGTTCCTCCAAACCATTCAGGATCTTCCCTTGGGAGTCCAACCATTTAAGCACTCCGGATCTAGGAATGACGAGTAATAATGCATCCCCTAACGTTTCTAAAAAAAATTACCATTCACAAGGAATTTTTTCATTTTTTCGCATTTTTTTTTTGTAGAGAATTAAAAAACAAAATTATTCCTTGTTAAATTTGAGAAGGAACAACTATTCCTTTTTATTCCTGTTATTTTATTCTCGTACGTTCATTTTTTATTCTTTCCTTTTGTTTCTCGAATGGTCACTAGTCAGACCCTAAGTTATCTACCACACAAGAAGGAATAAAGCCACCTCAACTCAAACCGAACTCCTGCTCTACCACATCCTATTTATTTTGCCACACTTTTATCAGCCCCGAATACTTCTTTTCGCCCAAGGCTAAGCTTTTTAATATGTTCTATCGGCTGATCTCGTCAGGACTTGATCAGTAGAAACCCACTTAGTGCTTTTTAAAATGTTTTTTTTTTAATATGTTACTCTTGCTGACTATTTCCGCTCTAGGGATTAGCATATGCTCTTGGGTTTTAGGATCGAAAACCTCTGAGTACATAACTAGGATAGGTACACATTTAATATTTGATGTATTCACCAATCACGTAGATATTAGAACCAAGTGAAATATGAGACCACACAAACGAGGGAGAAAAATTTTGTGTTCGGAATGAGACCATAAGATTGCCACTAGACTTCTTCTCAACGATTTTATATGGTCTAAAACAGGGAGTGAACCATCTTAAGTTACGCTTAGGTAAAAGAAGTTAGTAAAATCGACACAACATATGAAAAATGCAGTTTATGATATTGTTGATACAAACCAAGTTATGACATATATTTTTTTAATCAAAAACAAACACTAAAAACAGTTTTCGTTTCAAAACCTTAAACAATTTTTCAGAAACTTTAATTTTGAAAAACTCCTCTCTGCTGAGGCTACCATCACAAGTGTAGTTAAAAAAATCTAATAAGCAAGAAACATTTTGATAACAATCCACACTTTCAACAAATTCAAGAACTTCACTATGTTATATATATACATCAGTGAAACTCGTTTGCATCATTCTCAATTCAGAATAAAAATCATTCAAATTAAATTCAGAAGAATCACCAAGAGAAAAAGTATGGTAAAATTTAGTGCAATGAGTTTGAAGTTCACTTTTATGTAATTCTTTTAATTTTAAAGAATCAAATAAAAATTCAAAAATACTTTTAAAATTTATCATTTAACCAAATCTATTCTTTACCGAACTTATTGCCATGTCTACCACAACTAAAGAAAAGTTAACTCTAAAAGAATCAACTATTTTACTGAATTTTATAGCATGAACCAACGTAGCTTATGTTCAGATTGAAATATAAAAGTGAAACTTACGCACATATAAAGATAGAAACAAGCTAGAACAGAGTAAGAAGCATCAGACAGAGAAAAAAAGGAACGCCATATGTATTCATATGCATTATATTTTTAAGCAGTATAAAAAAAAATCCATCATCTTCTTCAAAAACCAAATGAAACAAGCGACTAATATGATTTTTATTCATCAGACCGTAACAGCAAAAAACTCCAATAAACAACATGACTTGGGGACGGTAAGCACAACTTCACACCACTCAATCTTCCCATAAATCTCTTGTCCGCTGCGCCTTTCAACCGCAATCACAGCACACCACTCAAACTTCACACCACTCAATCTTCCCATAAATCATCTTCTCCCTAGAAGAAACACCACCACTCTTCTCCCACGAAACCGCAATCTTTCCACCATAGTTTACCAACCTGAGACGACTAAAACTCTTTGGTAGTTTAGGAAGTTTATCCAAACCCTTCAAATCTCTCCACAATCTCCCCTCGGAGTCGTACCATTTAAGCACTCTGGAGAGTTTAGAACTGTAGATTACGTTGTTTATCACACAAGAAAGTCTAAAGCTAGCCCAAACCAAACCAGTCTCGTACTCTACGACATCCCATTTATTTTCCTTGGGCTTGTAAACCATACACTTATCCCCATACAGGTAAAACCCCCCGTCTATTGCGAAGCTGATTAAACTAGACCTCGTGCCTAGTATCTCTGCTATAGGGCTTCTCACATACTCCCATAATTGAGTTTTTGGATCGAAAATCTCAATCGAATTCGAGGGAAAACCGTTCCTTTGTGGCAGTACATACAGTTTCCCATCCAGAACACGAATGAGTGGGCTGCTTCTGATCATCCACATGATTGGAGCTTCGTGCCAGGTGTGAGACCGACAGTCCAAGTAAAATACCCTATCAGTCGAGAATTCACCATGTACGTATTCGACAATGGTGTAGATATTAGAGCCAATTGCACCATATGGCCAATACACAGCAGAGAAATTACTAGTTGGGACTGGGACCAAAAGATTGTTGCTCAACCTCTTCGTCAGGATTCTACGTAGTCCAAAGCATGGACTAAATTTAATTGTTTTCATTAAATATGTTTTCTTTCCTTAAAAAAATATAAGTTTCATTTTTTTATTATGTGAATATTTCCTTTTATTATATATGTTATTTGACAAATATATAAAAGGAAACTAAATTTAATTGGTATAAATAATTAAATATTTTTTAATAATGGCAATTGGATATAATACTTTAGTTCATTATGGGTGCCTCTGTAATTAACTAACATAAGAAGTAACATGAGCAGCGGGACACTTAGAAAACTGTTTTCTGGAATAATATTATGGAAATAGGAAATCTTTAAGGGACGGATCAAGGAGATAATAAAGTTTAGATATTAAATTGATCTGCAAAATCTTTGGATCATATTTAAGTTTATCAAGATAATGTATATTTTTATTTACTTTTTATTTTGATATAGATATATTTTTCTAAATTTTGTAAATTTTAATTTATTGGATGTGTGTTGTGTGTTGTGTGGAGGTGTTAACATAGAAAGTGTGGATAAAGATTTTTTTTTGTCTAGAGAAATGTGGATAAAAGAGTTGTGAACATGTGAATTGTGTAGAAGCTCATATTATAAATGTGGATAGGAGAGTTGTGTACATGAAATATATGCAATAAAACTCGGGTTTGAAGTTAGCATTTTGTGGATCAGTGTCATGAATGAATTTTGAGGAGTAGAGTTAAGTGGATCATCCATACTCAATAGTGTGTAATCATCATTGTCCCTATGACCCTAATTTTTAATCAAAATTTAACCATAAAAGAACACATAAAGTTAAAAAAATCAAATCAATTAGAAAATTAACACAGAGAGTAAGAGAGAGTTTTGAATCTGTTGTATTTCTATATGTGCAATCTATAGAAATCAAGAAGTCGTAATCGCAAGTACTTATTTCTTATTATTCAAACCAATAAGCTCAATCACTTTCACACACAATCGTTATTCTTTCATCACATCATTCATCTTTATATATAGGACTAGGTAAACTCCTAAACCTATTAGTAATCACATTTCATATATATCCTAATCTTTATTGGATAAACACAATCCTAATAAGATTAGGATAGCTTGAAACTCAAGCTAACTTCAAGTTTTCAACATTCTCCCCCTTAAGCTTGAAGCCTTCATCTTTCACATTTTGAACTCCGATCAGTCTTCTCATCTCTGCAAATTTAACTCGACCAAGTGACTTAGTTAATATATCAGCCTTTTGCTCATTGCCTGGAACATGCTCGACTTCAACTTGTTCGTTTTCAACACACTCTCGAATGAAGGGAAACCTCCTATGAATGTGCTTGCTTCGGCCATGAAATACGGGATTTTTCGTGAGAGCGATTGCTGATTTGTTATCAACTCTAATCACCACCTTCTTGCACGTTTCACCTACGACCTCTCCTAAGAGCTCTTGGAGCCAAATTGCTTGTTTTGCAGCTTCGGTTGCAGCCATAAACTCTGCTTCACACGAGGATAGCGCCACAATTTCTTGTTTTTGGGAACACCAAGTTATAGGATTTTCTCCAAGATAAAATATGTGTCCGGTTGTGATTTTCCCATCGTCATCATCAACGTTGTGCGAGCTATCACTGAAGCCAGTCAGTTCTTGATTGCTTGATCTCGCAAACCGAAGTCCTAGTGATGTAGTTCCACGCAAGTATCTTAACACTTGTTTCAAAGCTGCTCCATGAGACTCTTTTGGATCTTGCATATATCTACTCAACACTCCGACACTAAAAGAGAGATCAGGTCTGGTGTGTAGCAGATAGCGAAGACATCCTATACTTCTTCTATACTACCTCTCGTCAATGCTTCGCTCTTGAAGTGACTTTGACAATCGCAGGTTCAACTCCATGGGTATATGAGTGAGATTACATCCATGCATACTCGTCTCTTCAAGAATCTTTCGAGCGTACTTGTCTTGTGACAATACAATGCTCCCTTCAAGCTGACAGACCTCAATACCTAGGTAGTATGTCAGTTTACCTAGATCACTCATCTCGAACTTGCTGCTCATCTCCCGCTTAAACTCCATTATCGACTGCAAGTAAGCTCCGGTAACGAGCAGATCATCCACATACACGCATACGACGAGTAGACCATTCTTCTCTTCTCTCCTATATAATGACGGTTCCTTGGAGCATCTGGTGAAGCCAAGACTCTGTAGAATTCGGTTGAGTTTTATATTCCATGCCCTAGGAGCCTGTTTCAAACCATAAAGAGCTTTGTTAAGCTTGTAGACTTTTTCTTCTTTTCCTTTGATCTCGAATCCTTCGGGTTGATTAACATATACTTCTTCTTTCGATTCTCCATGTAGAAACACGGTTTTAACATCTAAATGATGTATTTCCCATCCTCTAGAAGCTGCAAGTGAAATAACCATTCGAATTGTCTCAATGCGTGCGACAGGGGCAAAGACTTCGTCGTAGTCTACTCCGTGTCTTTGAACATATCCTTTAGCGACTAGGCGTGCTTTGTATTTGCTGATGCTTCCATCTGCATTCTTTTTTATCTTGAATACCCACTTCAATCTGATAGGCTTGAAACCTTTCGGTAAATCGACGAGAATCCAAGTGTTGTTTCTTTCAATAGAGGATAGCTCGTCTATACATGCATCGACCCAAACTTGCAGTTTCTTGGCTTCACTATAGTCCCATGGCTCATTATTTATGATCATCAAAAGTTTTTCGCACTCTACCTCCGCAAGCATTATATAATCATCTAGATAAGAAGGCTTAGTGCTAACTCTTGTTGATCTTCATCTTCTTACATTCGGCTCTGTTTGTTCTTCTGCGTCCTCATTATCCTCGTCTTCTATCTCCTCGCCACTGTCCTCAATCTCGTTAATAGGTGCAACGTCGAGTTCTTGAGGAGGTATCAGCTCTACTTCAAATGAACCAGACTCCTCATGATCTTTTGTCTCGGTCGTGCTCCAATTCCACTGTTTCTCCTCTTCAAAATGCACATCACGACTAACAATAATTTTATTACTGTCGGGATCCACCAACCGGTACGCCTTTGTGCCAGGCTCAATACTTAAGTGGATCAACACTCTTGATCGGTCGTCCAGTTTCTTTCTTTCTGCCGCCTCTGTTCTAGCATAACATACGCAACCGAACACTTTCAGATGTTCTACGTTAGGGTGTTTCTCACGCAATGCCTCATACGGTGTTTTCCCTGACAAGGACCTTGTGGAGATTCTGTTGATCAGATAGGTGGCGTGCCTCACTGCTTCTCCCCAAAAAATATTAGGTACCTTCATATGCTTTAGTAAGCTTCTGGTCATCTCGAGTAGAGTGCGATTTCGACGCTCCACAACTCCGTTTTGTTGGGGTGAGTATGGAGCTGTTAAGTGTCTGTTAATCCCGTTCTTGTCGCAGTAATCCCTGAACTCATGAGAAAGAAACTCACCACCCCTGTCAGTTCGAAGTGTTTTCAGTGTTGCTTTCGTTTCCTTTTCCGCAAGTTTCTTGAAGATTTTGATCTTGTCAAACGCCTCGCTTTTTCTTTCCAGTAATATTGTCCACATGTACCTTGAAAAATCATCAATTAAAACGAAAACATAAGGCTTTCCTCCTGGTGTGGGAGGTGTAATAGGCCCGCATAAGTCCCCATGGACAAGCTCAAGTGGTGTTGTTGCTCTATATGACGTTGACTGCGGGAATGGCTTCCTAGTTTACCAAAAAGGCACGATACACATGTCTCTCTTTCGATCGTTATTTTAGGCATGCCAACAACTAGACTTTTGTTCATCATCATCTTCATTGTCTCGTTGTTGAGGTGACCTAGGCGCGCATGCCACTTAGAAGACTCTGAGCATGATGCAATTTGTAGACATTGTACTGTGTCTGCTTGCAAGACGACTTTATATAGTCGGGTCTTTGACCTTGTGGACTTAACCATTAATTGTCCTGCATGATCAAATAGTTTTAGTATGTCATCTTTCATGCTTACTTCGCACCCTGCTTCAGTGGCCTGTCCCAAGCTCACTATGTTGCTTTTCAAACCGGGAATGTAATAGACATTACTTAGGACTTTCTTGTCACCTCCCTTCAAGACGAACTTTATAGATCCCTTTCCTTTTATTTCAATTCGTGAGTCATCTCCGAAACGAACCATTCCTGTTACTCCTTCGTCAAGCTTGTAGAAGAATAAGCGGTTTCCACTCATGTGATTACTTGCGCCGTTCTCAAGATACCATAGATTCTCCATTCCTTGTTCAACCTCAAAGGTGCTTGGCTTTACCTTTTGCTCGTTTAGGTAAACAACTTCGTGCATCATTAATTCATCGGCTTCTTGTGTATCATCATCCTTCTTTTCCACCGTTTCTTATAGTTTAAGCTTTGCATCAGGGCACTCGGAGGCATAATGGCCGAGCTTGTCGCATGAGAAGCAAGTTATGTGACTTTTATCCTTGGTCCCGTACTGTCCTTGTTTATATGCTTCTCTCTGAGCATAGAACCCTCCAGTACGTCCTCGGCCTCTTCCTCCTCTCCAGTTGCCTCTTCCACCACGTCCTCTTCCACGACCGGTTCCATAACCATCTTGCTGTGACTCGTTATTGGCATACATTAGTTTCTCTCGATCATCATTCTGTTCTTCTTCTTCTTCTTCGCTTATTCTCTCTTCATATGCTTTTAACCTTCCAACTATATCTTCGAAACTAGTTTCGTTAAGATCCAGAACTTGTTCAAGAGACGCAACCATGTGAATATATTTTTTCCTTGGCAAACTCTTTAAGAATTTCTTCACAAGTTTTGGTTCTTCTATGATTGTTCCAAGCGAAGCTGACTTTGATGAGATCTCGGTTAACTTGCCGACGAATGTATCAATATTATCTTCGTCTTTCATCTTTAGTTTGTCGAAATCTGCCATTAGTGTTTGTAGTCGAGCTTCTCGAACTCTTTCGGCCCCGATATGCCTGGCTTGAATCGCGTCCCACACGGCTTTGGATGTGTCGAGATTTCCAACTTGTAATGTTAAAGATTCGGGTATGGATTGAAACAACAAGGCAATAGCCAAGTTATTTTTTTCTTCATGCTTGCTCCCTGGATCAATTGTTTCCCAGACTTTGTTTACCTTGAGAGAAATTCTCATCTTCATAGCCCAAACTGTGTAGTTGGTGGAAGTCAGCATTGGAAACTTGATGGACGAGGGTCCAGTTTCTTTAACGTTGCTCTCGGTTTCACTTTTCACGTCTACCATTGTCGTTGTCGTTGTATCTCTCGTCGTCGACTATTTGATTTTGATGTATGGCTCTGATACCAAATATAGAAATCAAGAAGTCGTAATCGCAAGTACTTATTTCTTATTATTCAAATCAATAAGCTCAATCACTTTCACACACAATCGTTATTCTTTCATCACAGCATTCATCTTTATATATAGGACTAGGTAAACTCCTAAACCTATTAGTAATCACCTTTCATATATATCCTAATCTTTATTGGATAAACACAATCCAAATAAGATTAGGATAGCTTGAAACTCAAGCTAACTTCAAGTTTTCAACATAATCAACTCATTAAATAAGTGATTGCACATATAGAAATGCAACAGATTCAAAACTCTCTCTTACTCTTTATGTGTTAATTTTCTAATTGATTTGATTTTTTAACTTTACGGAGTTGATTACACTAAGAGACACTTTTTGACTTTCTATTACACCTATAGACACTTCCTACATGTGACACATTTTGTTGTGGGCCAGCAACAGATTGTGGATAATTTTGCCCTTAATGGAAAGGACAGTTGTGGATGAGTGATTTGTTGACGAGTGATGTGTGGTTGAGTGATTTGTGGACGGGCGATGTGTGGATGAGTGATGAGTAATGTGTGGATATGTGATGTTAATGTGTTTATAGTAGATAAGTGGACAAACTCTCTGTTTTGATCCCATAAAACTATACAACAATACGTGGACATGAACTCATGTTACTAAAATTATACCATAAAACGTGGACACGGACTCTGTTATCTCCAATATAAACACTTGGCTTCTTTATCTCAATTGATAAATTATCTGCATTTAAACTTCAATCAAGATGAGAAACAGATGATATTGTGAGTATGAGCGGAGAAAAAAATCGAAGAAGCGTTTACCTTTTGTCGGAGAGTAATAGATCTTGCATGTCAGAGATTTCTGATATAAGGAATTTGCGCTTTGTCATGATGTGGATTGATGTAATTTTGATTAGAATTGAATTTAGATCCCGAGATGATGAATGAAATCGAATGAATATTGTCCATGTCCACAGCTAGTTTATAATTTTATTAAGATGTTCATGTCCACAACTAATTTATAATTCTGTTATCCACGCTTTCGTGTCTTTGTTTACACATTAATATATATATAATATATATATGAACATGGATCTTAAAAGATAGAGAATTTTATATATAGTTTATTATGACAATTATTTTTGTTTAATATATTTTATAACTTGAGATAAAAGTAAATAAATACATAAAGTTGAATAAGAAAAAGGATAAATTACACTTAGACCTACTTTTCTACTCTCTCTTTGCGTTTACACATACTTTGGACATGTAGTGTACTTTCCAATGGTGTATTGACTAAAAAGTCCTTCTATTTTACCTAACTAAAAATAACCTCATCCGTTACAAATCTTCTCGTCTCCTCAACGTCAATAATATTTTTTTTTGTTTCGTGAAAAAAATCTAAAAACTAAAGAAATAAAAAATGTGTTTATGTCGGTGTTTTAGATTATCAAATTTTTAAAAAAACCTAGAGGTCTCTCTTAACTAAAACAAATAGTCGTTAGATTGTGTATCTACTCCAGTTGATTTCGCTCTCTCCGACGGTATGCACGGTGTCTCTGACGGTTGTTGGATGCGACTTGTACCAGATCTGTCTGCGGCGGAAATGTTGCAGGTTAGAAGACGGCGGTCTTATGGAGTTCCGGCGAGCGGTGTGTAGAGCAATCTCTGGAGAAGTTGCCGTTTAGGGTTTGATGGTGAATGGCAACAATCATTTTCACGAAATCTGTGGAGGAGAAGGAACTTAGCTTTGGATTATCCCCTCTGGAGTAGATCTAAAAGTATGAGCCTAACTAACCACATCGGTATTTGTGGTTGTGAACCACTCACCACTAACCACACAACCAAAATCACTGACCACACATCAATCTGGCAATCCATACAATATGAATATGTTACTAACCACTAACCACATGTAACAAAAAATACAAACACTTGCACCATGGGTACCTTAACTCACAACAACTTAGTTACCAAACTTCTTATCTTTGTTTTTGGTTACTTGATGTTATTTTGTTGTGTAAAATTTTGCAAATTCCATTAATATTTGTTTTTGACCACAGCTGTCGTAAACAACTCTCATGTGTCTTGTGTTAATGTTTTTCACATCCATTATTCTATTGACCACATTTTTTTATCCACAATTGATATATATTTGTACCAAATAAAAAAAAAATTATTTAATATATATTTGATATATATACATATGGATGTCAGAACAAAAAGAAAAAAATATGTTTATTTTATAGATACATTTATATATATATATTTATATATTCAATATGAAATATTGATGTATAAGATATAGGGGTGTAAAAATTTTAATTAAATAAAAATATATTTTTATTACATATAGGAAACTAAAACTAACTAATGATACATAAAGTAACTAGCTTGTTACTTTATACCTAGCTAATAAAACAGAATCACGTTACTGAGAGGGTAATTTAGGCATGTAAAATTCATAAAGCAAGAAAAAAGTATACCTCAAGCGAGAAGTATGTCAGGTCGTCAAAACCCAAGAAAAAGTAACTCCAACCGTAAACTACTCTAAGAAAAATAATAAAATGAAATAAGAAGAGGTGATAGATTTTCTTTACTTTAGGGTCATAAGAGTTTTTTTGACAAAAAAAGTGTGATTCAAGTGATAAGTGTCTTGTAATGTAATTTGAATGTGAGAAAGTGCCTCTAGATGTAAAAAATTCTTATTTAATTAGGTGGTTCTATTTTTCTAGCCAAAAACATTTAAAAACATGTTTGGCATATCCTAGAAAATTCACGTTGAAACAAACGAGGTTATGATTAAAAAGGTAGGTTGGAAATTTCGTCATCAGAAAGTGATTTCCAAGCACAAAGTGGTTTATCTTGTAACTGGAGTAGTAAATTAACTATGAGTGTAATTCTTTCCTTTATAAATCCAAAATTAGGAGTCTCAATCTATGTTTTTTTGACAAAACATGACCTTAGTTCCTTAAAGAAAACTAATGAAAAAATAAGGAACATAGTGCAAAAGCACTGTCAGCACATATGTAAAGTCGGTACTAGTACCTAGCTAAAGTAACAAGTTAAAAGCTAAACAAGTATGAAAAGCAATAAGATGTATACAAAAACGTGAAAAAAAGTTATGGACATGTTTTTGTACATACACTACATTGTATGCAAACTGTGTTTAAAAAAAAAAACAGAGAAATATAAGATAGGGAAACACATCTTAAGCATTAAAAAGATCCATCATCGTATGGAAAACGAAATGACATTAGTGACTAGTGAGTGTGACTAAATTCATCAAATCGTAACAGCAATAGATTCCAATACACAGCATGACTTGGGGACTGTAAGCACAACATCACACCACTCAATCTTCCCATAAATCTCTTGTCCGTTGCGCCTTTCAACCGCAATCACAGCACACCAGATCACCTTTTCCCTAGAGAAAACACCACTACTCCTCACCCACAGAACCGCAATCCGCAATCTTTCGTAGTTAACCAACCTGAGACGATAAAACTCTTTGGTAGTTTAGGAAGTTCTTCCAAACCCTTCAAGTCTCTCCACATTCTCCCATCGGAGTCGTACCATTTAAGCACTCTGGACAGTACGTTGCAGATTACGCAAGTAAATTTAAACTGAGTCCAAAGGAAAAGAGTCCAGTATCCGACATCCCATTTGTTTTCCACGGGCCTGTAAACCATACACTTATCGGCAAGTAGGTAAAGCTTTCCGTCTATTGCTAAGCTGTTTAACGTAAACTTCTGGCCGAGTATTTCTGTTATAGGGCACGGCACAGACTCCCATATTTGGGTTTTGGGGTCGTAAATCTCTATGGAATTCGATGGACGAACGTTCCATTTTCCCACTACATATATTTTCCCATCGATAGCACTCATGTTTGGGCAGTTTCTTCTCGTCCGCATGCTTGGAGCTTCGTGCCAGTTGTAAGACCGACAGTCCAAGAAAAAGACCCTAGCCGACGATAACTTACTGTTCAAGTATCTGCCAATGATGTAGATGTTAGAACCGATTACGGCGTGATTCCACTACAAGAAAACAGCGACATACTGAGGGAAAAATTCGTCGGTATGTCATCGGAATAGCGTTATTCCGACGACATACCGACGAAACAAGTCCTCGGAAATAACTCCTCGAAAATTTATTTTTCCTCGGAAATCCCTCGGAATTTTCCGACGGAATTCCGAGGAAACTCCGAGGACCACCAGTTCGTCGGAAAGCTCCTCGGAATATACCGAGGGAGAACTTCCTCGGGATATTTCGATGGACTTTCCGATGGTCCAATCATCGGAAGTTCCGACGAATTGTTTCTCGGAATTTTCATCGGGAATTTCCGAGGAACGGAGCCGTCGGAAAATTCCGAGGAACGAGTCCCTCGGTATATTCCGAGGAACGAGTCCCTCGGTATATTCCGAGGAACGAGTCCCTCGGTATATTCCAAGGGTTCATTTCCTCGGAATTTAAAAAAAAATTAATTTAAAAAAAAAAAAAAAATTTTGAAATTTAAATTCAAAAATATAAAATTAAAATTAAAATTGAAATCATATTAGTTAATATTCAAAGTTGTACAAATAAAAATAAAACATTTAGAGTTTTAGAAAAAAAAAAAACTACGGGTCTTGCACGTCCGGGAACACCTCGTTCGGGTACATCCTCTGCATCATCTCCATCATTTGCTGGAGTTGAACTCTTGCCGAAAAAGAAACACAATTAGTAGAAAATTTATATTAAAGATTAAAAATATAAGTAAAAAATTAGAATACTTACCGCAAACTGACGAAACCACAGATGCTGCTTGTCGGTAGGGAAGTGAGTGAAAGTCGGATGTCCCTTGTCGAGGGCCGAGTACATCATACGGTTGATCCATGCGCTGACCCCGTTCCCGGATCGGTTGAACCAATAAATATATATATATATATTTTTTTTTAAAAAAAAACTCCAAATAATAGTTTTTAATCACAAAAAAAGTTTAATAGATATTAAAAATGTTAAATAAATATATAAAAATAGTTCTAATAAACAAAAAAACAGTTTTAATAAATTAAAAATAGTTTAATAATTACAAAAAATAGTTTTAATAATATTAAAATTTTTTAATAAATATAGAAATTTATATTATATATATATATATATATATATTTTTCTTAAAAAAAAAAAAAAATTCCCAAATAATAGGTTTTAATCACAAAAAAAGTTTTATAGATATTAAAAATGTTTTGTAAAATCCAAAAAATCAAATTTATATGCAAAAAGCATTTTGTAAAATCCTAAAAATCGAATTTATATACAAAAATCATTTTGTAAAATACAAAAATC
>NC_027756.1:28745534-28748705 GCF_000695525.1 Brassica oleracea var. oleracea
CAGTGCAAACCGTTTGTCGATCTGACCACTGACGCGCCCTCACGCATCGATACAGTGCGCGCCGATTTGCTTTGGAATCCCAATCTGTTCTTGCAAGCGTTCCAGCTCGTGTTCATCTGATCAGCCCCAACCCCAAGGCGTTCCTGATACTAGACGAACTTAGCCTCAGCTCCATGTGTTCTCAGCTTGCATCCCGGACAGCTACAACTCGCGTTCCCGATCAGACGCGTTCCGTTCCATCTCGCGTTCCAGCTTGTTCCACCTCGCGTCCGATCGTCCAGCTCGAGGTTCTCTTGGTGTTCCGGTTCTACAATCTTCAAAACCCTAAAGGTAATTCGAAATCTGAAAACATGAATCGAATATGGTTGTTTTGTAAAGATTGAAACCCTAAAATATAATCTCTAAAAATATGAAAGCCGTAGGATAATAGATCAATACTCTATGAGTAAATCAAAGCTCTATAAGTTCGATCCAGACCCTAAAATCGAGATTTGATCCATTGATCAATTAAAATCAGAACCCTAAAGGTTTTTGAATCTCAAAATTAAACTCCCTTGTTATAAGATCAAATCGAATTCCCAAAACCGTAATTTGAAAAATCGATTATAATTGTTTGGAATTTGAAACTTTGTTTGATTGATTGATCACCTAGAACTATGATTATGATTGTTCAAACTTGAATCTTGAAATCTGAATTGATTGGCATGTTTAAACTAAAACCCTAATGATCTAGTTTAGATTGTTTAAAATTGGATTAGGTTAAACATAATCATATTTGTGTCCGTGTGGCCTTGTTGCATTCATACCTAAACCTAATCACATTGATTGATTGCAATTGCACTTAGAATCTCATGTTAGAATGGTATTAAAATTAAAATTGAAATCAAGTATGATTCTTCTTTGCTTGGCCGATTAGCTTGCTTGTGTTGAGTACATTGTATAAACTGATAGAATGCATCTATGCTAGGATTGCAATTACACAACAAACTATATGCATTCATCTTGAATTGAATCATTAGCCGTGCGACTTGTTTTCTTGTTTTGGCCGTGTGGCTTCTTCTTGGCCGTGAGGCATAAACCTTAGCCATAAGGCTTGCTTGCTGGATTGATTCTATTGATTGTGAGTTAAGCCAACTAGATTGATTGCATATTGAATCTGAAACCCTAAATCTTGAATTTGAAATCCCTAAGGGCCTTGAAACCCTAAATCCTATGATATTGATCCAAATTGAGTTTAGGTTTGATTCTTGTTATTTTGACTGATCTAATTGATGTCTTGAAAGCTAAGGTGCTAGATTATTTTGATTCTCATAAAATCTGAAACCCTAGCCACATTTCGTATTGCTAAGATGATAAAACTCTAATTGGATCAACATAGACTGTTTGCATCATAGCTTGGCCGTGTGGCCTTTATTGCACCTTACTATCATAGTTGTGTGGCTTGCATACATCATATCACCTTGATCACATATAGAATCCGAAAGCTAGGATCGTATGCATCATATATCTATCTAGCCGTGTGGCCTCTTTGCTTGCATCATGACTGTATGGCCGTGTGGCCTTGATTGTATTGCATTAAACCCGCATATCCGTGTGGCTTACTTACTGATGCATTGATCATTACTTGATTGCTTGCTTGGCCGCATCATACATCACCTAGGCCGTGTGACCTCATTGCATATCACCCCTATAGCCGTGTGGCTTGTTTATTAGAAATGCATTAACTCGATTGTTTACTTGTTCACACGATTTATTTTCTTATAAAGATTGAGTGATATATGATTACAGATGTTGAAAATCAGCAATCTAGATTATGCTGCCCTAAATCTCTTTGGAGATAATTATTTACAATGGGCATTAGACACAGAGATTGTCCTGAAATCAAAGGGGCTCGGTGAATGTATCATCGAGGACAATTATGCAAGTAAAAGTAATAGATACAGGGCAATAATGATTACTCGCCAACCCCATTACCTGAAGCCAATGAGGCTACAGAGGAAAAGAAAAAAAAAAATCTAAAGAAAGCAGTCACGTCCATCATGATAAACCATACAGCTGTAACCGTAATGGATGGAAAGGACGTGGGCGTAGCCAAACTACCTTATACGACCATGGACATATGAATCACTATAACCGTGGTTGTGGACCCAGTTTTGGCCATGGTTAAGGGAGAGGAGGCCGTGGCATTTCTAAGCCACCACACTCGACCAAGTCAGTGTGCCATAAGATATGTAATGGGAAATCATTAGGCTAAAACATCTGATTGTCTAAAAAGAATAATGTTGATTTCGATTTCTGTGTTTGCTTTGCTTTATGTTTGTGATTTTCTTGAATTAAGAACTTATATTATAAGATGAATGAATGATTTTAGATATGACTAAGAAAACGCCAATATATAAGGCAATGTTGCGGGTATAGTCAGTCAGATAAGGGCCTGCGACCAGTATAGAATTGCCTAAAGGGCTACGGCTGGACTTAGTTCATTGGCGCCTAAAGAGGAAATAGCACGCATAAAAGACCTAATGATCTATATCCACCCATAGAAGCCCATTGAGTTTATAAGATATATGATAATGGTTTCCATATAGAAACAATGGGCAAAGGAAACAAAGAGCGATCGAAACTATACCTGCATTCTCTACTGATCTAGACTATGCAAAGATCAGTATGATAAAGGCAAAAGCCATGGTAACCAGATTGGTATACCCCACGAAAATTATACACTATATGACATGACCGGATTAGCCATCCTGGTCTAAACTTGATGCAAAGATTGATATTGATTAGGCACACAAAGTTATCCCATAAGATCTCACGTTGTGTAACATGTACACAAGGAAAACTCATGAGGCTTTATTGTCCTAAGCATCACGAAATTATAGTATGTTTATGAGGGGGAGAGAGGATAAACCCGTGATCCATGATCACACATGATCAATACTACAAATTCATGTACTACTATGGTCTATGACCATGCTATAAACGGCTCGGCTGCAAAGGCCATTACCTACAAAGGTTCGGCCGTATAAGCCATTATCTATAAGGCTCAGACTCTAAAGTCTATAAAGCTTAGGGACATCACGAGTTTTACATGTATATAAGGTTAATATGAATCAGGCCATATAAGTGAGCATAGATATTCCCATCTCAGATTGAATACGGGTCATGAGT
>NC_027756.1:28748712-28749155 GCF_000695525.1 Brassica oleracea var. oleracea
TATACCATCTTAAGAGACTATTGAATAAACCACCACAGACATATGTGCCGTCTAAGATGGAACCTCAGAAGAGGATTGGGAATATATGTTGGATAAAAGTATGTCTTTCTCCCACGAGTTTTATGAGACCTTGAGCCAAATATGGGTGATCAGATTGAGGCCAGGTACACGGATTGCATGACTAATGAATCCGACTATCCAACATCGTCCCAAGCTACTAGGTAACAAAGGTCCTGGATAGTGAAATCTCAAATCGATTAGATCATGTCTGGAACACAATGGAACCACACATATATATAAGTGTCGACACATGAGAGTTATATTTGTATAAGGATAGGATACATAAAGTAGTAGCACTTGAGTTTAAAGATATAAACGAGGATCATGAACCCACGAAAGAGTACTCATAAAGATTAAAGATTAGATTGAAAAGATAAACGTGG
>NC_027756.1:28749197-28765918 GCF_000695525.1 Brassica oleracea var. oleracea
AAGAAACGCCACATGATAAACCAGTGAAATAGATGGGTCTTGTGAGGGAAAAGAAACCGTGAGATATGGTACATGATCACGTGGTCTAAAGTTGTTCATGTTTCCTACTAACAACATTCGACCATAGCTTGTTACACAAGGATACTCACAGACACCAAAGGAACAGATTATAAGGAGATAAACTCCTATGTGGTGGATGCTGCTACATATTTTCGAAATTGACAAAGGTCTGGTCATAAGAAAGAAATTAGATACAAAGATGTAGTAAGCAACATATGGATCACTGGATAAAGAACAACATTATTCCTAAGCTGTTCATGGATAAAGAACAACATTGTTCCTAAGTTGTTCATGGACTGAAACAAAGAAGCTGCATATATTATATAAAGGAATTGTATAAAAACAATCCAAATTCAGTCCATACATATACTTATAAAAGAGATTTGAATTCCTTGTGTTTACTTTATACTAAACCAGCCTAAAAAGAGGTTAATTGGTTGATACAGATTATTTATTAAATCTGTCTGGCTAGAGGTGTCCGGCCCTTCTTCTTTGATCATGGCTAGTGGAAAAGAAAGATCAGCCATCATGATTGCCGTCCATAAGCTCGTGTAGTCGAGGTCCATGACCTAATAGATCTTCCGGTGCGTGGTAAGATCCACGGAAACAAAGGTCATGGGACACCATCAAGGTATGGATAAAAGACTGCAATAGCATTACCGAATGCAAGAGAGATTACTGATCGAGATCCATGAGTGTGTTCGGCCGAAGAGCCATAGCTTGATGAGATTATAAAACTCATTACAGCAATAATCATTGATCACATCTTGATCTAGAACACTCATGAGACAAGTTATAAACATGTATAGAAGAAGTCTATGACTCAATATGGATCGATCAGATTAGTGCATAGTCGATGATAATAAAGAAAGATCTGTGGACAGAGACATTGGTACACATCGGTGTAGACCGTGTAGTAGATACACCGGAACATCGGTTTACAACCTGAGACTATAAGTTCATAAGTACCATGCTCAGTATATATTGTCCACAGTGTGTTTAGTCTGTCCGACCTAATTAAGAGTAGTCGACAGCCAAAGGTCCACTTCTTGACTATACACACACGATGTCAGAAGACATGAGAAGAGACCGGAAAGGTCAAAGTAATCCAATTGCGGTTCAGTAATGAACTTGGCCGATTTGTTTACTCCCTACTTGCACGTTCAGGAAAGATCACGCATCAGATGCGTAGACTGAAGAAACCTCCACTGAGGTCCACATCAGGGGGAGTAGTACGTGTTGTACTCTTTTTCCTTCATCATGTTTTTGTCCCACTGGGTTTTTCATGATAAGGTTTTAATGAGGCAACATTAAGCGTATTACAATCCATGAATGGTTATGGCATCCAAGGGGGAGTGTTATAAATCAATTAGTTGATGTCCATAACCAGCCCGGTCCATAACCGGTCCATACACCTAGAGAGAGAGTCGGCCACGGCTTAGAGAGAGAGAGAGAGACGGCTTGGAGAAAAAGAAACCATCTTTCCTTTTCCTTGTAATTGTTATCTTTCCATTATTATGTATTAGTAGTTTTCCTAATCCTAGTGGGTTTATGTTTTGGATACTTTCCTTTTTACTTATCTTGTGATCCCCTATATAAGGGAACAATTATTCATTAATGATAGATAGAAACATTCAGTTCTCAAACCTTCGTTTTACAACACAAGCTAGTATTTAAGAACTTTTTCAAAAAAAAAGGATTAGGATCCTTTTAACAAATTTATTTTAAATGTTATTGTAAAAGTAGGTTTGTCAACCAAGTGGTTTTGGTCTAATGATAAAGGGGCTCCAGCTAGAGCTTCCGCCATGGGTTCGATTCTTCTTGGCCACCCGTAGATGCCTTAAGTGGCAAGAAAATCTGAATTTTCATGGGTCTTTGTAGTGATTAATCTTTGGACCTAAAAAACTTTTTAAATCACACCATGATTATAAAAAAAAGTAGGTTTGTCATATGGTCCGCATGAAAAATAATTCGGGTTGATAAGAACTAGAGTTTACAGCTCTACTTTATTATTGATGAGTTCATCGTCTTTTATAGTCAATTTCACTACTATTTCTTTGTAATCAATTGTAAATGCACCAACCTTCTACAAGTCACCAGGATACGTTTAGAAGAGTTCTTAGGTATCTTGTTGAAACAACCGATAAGGACATTTTCTTCTCAGCTGCCTCGCCTTCTACTCTTCATGCTTACACTGATGTGGATTGGTATGAGATAAAGATGGCTACATTTCCACTGGAGCCTATGCAACCTACTTGGGCAAGAACCCCATTTCTTGGTCTGCACGAAAGCAAGGAAGTGTTGCAAGATCTTCCACACACTAAATACATGGCAGTCTCGGATGCTGCTGCTGAGATAAAATGGATAAGCTCGCTGATGACAGAACTTAGCCTTCAGTCGACTATCATTCCAACTATCTACTGCGACAATATATGTGCGACATACTTGGCTGTGAACCCAGTGTTTCACTCTAGAATGAAACATTTGGTTTGCATATCATTTTGTTCGTGAATAAGTTGAAGCCAAAAAAAATATGTGTCAAACATTTGCTCTGCTGAACAACTAGCTGATGCCTTAACCAAACTTCTTCTTCGATGAAGGTTTCTCCACTTTAAATTCCAAGATTGGACTTTGTAACCGACGTCTAACTTAACTTAAAGAGGTATATTGGTATAAATAATAACATATTCGTATTAGTAATTATCTAAGTTATTGAAGGTATTCTTGTACTTATCTAGCATCGATTTATCCTTATCTTCATAACAACTCTTGTATGTTATACATCAATAAATATCATCAGTTCATAACTTCTACGCATAATTCCAATACACTTTTCTAAACAGCTGTCACGGGCAATATGTTCTTGTACTTCTAAGAGCATGATTAACCCACAAACCCCATTGGATCTCTTAATGAATATTTTACTAATTAAATGTAATTAAGAACCTTGTTTAAGAAACACCTTGATTCATACCCTCCAATGGTAGTTTCTTATTTAGGGGGTCTTAAAAAAAAATTAGACATGTCCAAAGCATATAGATTGGAATGAAAAAAATCTAATGTTGTTAATTCTAGGAGGAGACTTAACTCATAGAACATACCTCAAGCAGCCTCAATTACTGCCTGCTAATATGATGTTTTTTTGTGGTGAGGCGTTGAGATGTTTGTATATCAACCTGAAACTCTTTCAAAGCAGCATCGCCTATGTTTTCCGTAGAATCATATCTCCACATCTAATGCATTACACAAATATCTTGTTACAATACCGGTCTATATATAATCTGTAAACTTAACTACTCCAATACCAGAGGGTTAGAGGCGTGTGTCTTTTCAATCTCCTCCTTGAATTTAGACTTGTTCTTCTTATTATTAAGAGCAATAACACTGCCACTTAGCTCTCGGGAACAAAGCAGCTTCAATGCTTTCAGTTTATTTCTCTTCTGATAATTAGGTTCCTAATGAAAATAAAAACTGATTGATTATACAAACAATCTGCCAAGACTCAAGCTTTTTACACAGTAAGTAACTGGCCTTGAAAGGCTCTGATTCAGGCTTTCGTTCTGCTGCTTTTGAAGAAGAAGAAGAAGAAGGTTTTGAACCTGGGATAAGACCTTTAATTGTGAAATATTTCTTCTTCTCCTCGTCGAAATAAAACGCATGAAGCTCTGAAATCATTTTTTTTTAAACCACATCAATCTCAGGAACGTAATCTAGAAGAATTATTGAGGAGGAAGAGGATTCAGACCTGGCCTCCTGTTGTCGTCTAGGCACCCCCTTTGTTCTCTCTGTGGCTGCAAAAACAGAGTATTGGAGAGAAGTGCAAGGATGGAAGAACATGACAAAGGACTTGTGCGCAACACATTTACATGATCACTTGGTATCATCATCAATCACAACCTTGTAATTTTAGCCTGAAACAAGAACGAAACAGAATCAATTACACACATACATGTATTGTAATAGTGGGATAAAGAAGAAAAAGAAGAAGAAGAGAGGATACTCGATCAAAAGAAGAAGCAGTTGACTCAACAACATCATCATCATCTTCGATAGCATCAACATCGATTGTCATATTTAAGAAACCCACAAGAAATTAAACAAAAGCAACAAAACAGAATCAATTGACAGATAAGTGATTGCTCTGATTCTTAATCTATCATCAACAGACTGTGTCCTCATAAATGATTGCTTTGATTCAGATGTAATCAGAGGAAGAGAAGCTTACGCTTTGAGAAGAAGCCATAGGAGGATTGGGGAAGCGAGATGGGTCGAAGAGGAGAGTGGAAGAAGCAAGCTGGGGAGGAATTCATGGAGAGGATGAGGGATAACGCGGCGCAGAGCCAAGGAGAGATAGTCGAGGAGAGATCACGAGAGAGAGAGGCGGGGTTGATTTCGGGAGAGAGAGAAAGAGACGTGAATGCCCAACACGTGTCTCATAAGAGACGTGTCTTCTGGACCCTAATTAAGAGACGTTTTCTGGACCCTAATTGAGAGACGTTCTTTCTCTAATTGCATAATTTTTTTTTTTTTTAATCCTAAAAACATTAAAAACCCACAATAGGAAACCGCGTTAATGGTGTTCTAAGCATGATTATTGGGGGGTTCTTAGAGTGAGGCTTTTAGCGGAATATAAGAACCCGTCTCTTAACTTTTAACTAAAAAATTTAAGAACCGGCTCTTAAAACTCTTATTTAATAACTGGTTCTTAGCTTTTTTAGTTAAAAGTTAAGAGACGGATTATTATATTCCGCTAAGAACCCACCCTAAGAATCCCCAATAATCATGGGATCTATTAAATTGGTAATGCCACCATATATATTAAACTGGTAATGCCACCATATATATTTATTGAAGTGTAAACCAGGTTTTGGTTAAGCTGAATTAGTTTTTAATTTTCGCTGGTTCAGTTTTTCGGTTTAGTACATATGTAATGTATATAAATAGCTTAGTTTGTAAACTATAAAGTTAACAAATCAATATAGAACTTTCTAACAAACTTCATCTTCTCCAAATCTCTCTCTTCCATCGATCTTGCTCACAACACGTAAATCAAGTCTTTTAGCGAATAATTTCATCAAGCACTACTCTGAAATAATAATATTTTCCTATTTTTAGTTGCTGTTACATTCAAAAATATGTTTTTAATTGGTTTTAAATTCTTGTATATTATTAGTCACAAAGTCTACTCACTAAATACAAAACTGATTATGACCAAATCAGAATTTTTTGTAGTTTCGATGTAATAGTTGGAATCTGGTAATAGAGATCTGGAAATTACACTAATAAGTACATATTAAAAACATAAAACTGTTGTAAATCTAATAGAAAAGTGTATTGAGGAAAGGACGTAGGGGAGCCGTGCACACACACGTGAGAGGCAAACACTGTAGTTTAGCCGCAAGAATCTCGTCCCCTGTTTTATTATTACAAGGTCAACTTCTGGTCTCTCTCTCTATTCACTTCTAAATTTTACTTATTAATCATTCAATTAGATATTAATCTCCTTATTTAGTA
Source organism: Brassica oleracea var. oleracea (assembly GCF_000695525.1). Taxonomy (NCBI): domain Eukaryota; kingdom Viridiplantae; phylum Streptophyta; class Magnoliopsida; order Brassicales; family Brassicaceae; genus Brassica; species Brassica oleracea. The sequence goes on from NC_027756.1 coordinate 28,754,772, forward strand.
GATTCTGATTTCAAATCTAAACCAATAAATAATTCAACAAACGTAACTTCATATTTTCAAAATATTAATTATAAAAAATGAAAAACCTCGGTTTGATGATCACACACCTCACATAGAAGCTTCTTTCTTATTCTTCACTTATAAATCTTAGTTAAACTCATCACTTAAACTCACGACTAGCAATGGCGTCGATCACCTGTTCCTCCGATCAACGTCTCCCAACAAGCAAGAGACGTTTAAAGCCGTTGATATTAAGAGACTACTTATTACTCGATGATCTCAGCTCTTGTTCATCCAACGGCTTCAAATCATTCCCACGTCGTCAACCTCTTCCTTCCTCTTCATCTTCCACCGTTCGTCGTCTCCTTGACGCCGAGATGAAACTGTCAGGGTTGATCCACAAGCCGCGTCTCACTAGAAGAAGCCGTACGACTTGCGGAACGGCGATCAGTAACGCCGTCCATAAAGCTTCTACGGCGTTTCTTAACGCCGTTAAACTTATACCGTTCCATGCAACCGCTACGTTAGGAAAGGGAGATGAGAAACAACAAGGCGGTTTCTCTGGAAGCTTCTCTAAAAGACGCTTCTGGGGAAAACCGGTAAGTCAATCTCGCCGTGAAGTTACCGTCATTGACGTCGGAGATGGAGAGATCCAATGGTGGCGATCCGCCGCGTTTTTCCCGGACGAAGAGAGTTTAGGACAACCGTCCGATCTGTTTTCTCAAATCTCCACCGTCGCCGACGAAGCGACATTCTCAGTCTCTGAAGATTCGGTGATCACCACCACCGTGAACATTATCATCGGTGGTGACTCGTCGAGTTCCGGTAGCGAGTTTTTCACGAACTCGTCGTCGTCGGAGATTGTACAGTCATCTTCTTCGTTGTTCTCTTCGACGTCGAACGGAAACGACGCCGTGGAAGACGGTGGTGAGATCGGAGAGAGTTTAAACGCACGTGACTGTGACGGATCATCTGTCAACTGCGACAGCCTGTGCAACAGAAAGGTTAGTTCGTTAAAAGATCGTTTTCCTTCTTCACTGTACAACTGTACAGTGTGAATGCACTTGAATTTGTTGTCTTAATAAATTAAAATAAATAAAATAGTTCAGATATTTGAAACTTGTCGGGGAACGCGTGCGAGTCACGTGTGGTGTAGGATTTAGATTAGCGATAAAGTCGAGGGCTGAGATTCTTCATACGTAACTTCTAATGCGGATTATACGGCACATGATCCCGCGAGAGTTTTTTTTTTTGTTTCATGGTACAAACTTCGTAAGATACGCATATCTTCATACATTTATATTGTAGTACTTGCCATATTTAAGTATGAAGATTTTAATTATCAGTTTCTCACCCATGTTCATGAAATTTAGCAGCTAATACATGAAATCTTTAATTATTGGATTTGATACTTTATAAAATGATTTTTAAATACCAAACATAAAATCTCAATCAAAAGAAGTTAGGATACGATCATAATTAATTTATCGATCGGGGGCATTGACAGATAGATAGAGAAAAACATGCTGTGGTCATGGGATGGGTTGACTCTTGTCAACTTATTTTTTTCCAATATGATTTCTCTCATATATATTATTATTATTATTATTATTATTATTATTATTATTATTATTTTGTTTATTATTATTATTATTATTATTATTATTATTATTATTATTATTATTATTATTATTATTATTATTATTATTATTATTATTATTATTATTATTATTATTATTATTATTATTATTATTATTATTATTATTATTATTATTATTATTATTATTATTATTATTATTATTATTATTATTATTATTATTATTATTATTATTATTATTATTATTATTATTATTATTATTATTATTATTATTATTATTATTATTATTATTATTATTATTATTATTATTATTATTATTATTATTATTATTATTATTATTATTATTATTATTATTATTATTATTATTATTATTATTATTATTATTATTATTATTATTTTGAGACAATTCTTTGTTTAGTTATTTTTTGTAGTGTTGTGTGATTACATGCGAGCCGGAGTTTATTATGTTTGAAATTTCTTTAGGAATTTGTGAATGAAGAAAAAGAACAACTCAGTCCAGTATCAATCTTGGAATGCCCTTTTGAAGATGAAATAACTGGTCTTATCTCCCACCAAAATGGTAACGTTGTCAAAAGACTATTCATCCATATTTAACAAATCTTTATATACTACAAGAGAGATATAATTTTGTAACTGACTTTACAAGCTCACATCCGCAGATACATATGAGAAAAATGCAAGAAAAAGCAGGAGAGTAAATGGTTTGGTACGGCTTGAGCCACTAGAATTGGAGAAACGCATAGAGAAGTATGTCGAGCGAGAAGAAGAAGAGTATTCATATCACGTGGTAGAAACCGAAGAGGACGAATCAGAAAACCGAGCAAACCGCTTGTTTGCTCTTGTGAAGTCAAGAATCGGCGAAACAAACAACATACTAGCTTTTAATGTAGCAAATAATCTATTGTTAGATTATCCTCAAGAAGATAACATTGGGGCAAAAGAAGAGACATTAATGGTGAAGAAAGTAGAAGATTGGGTGATGGATAGACAAGAAGAGATGTTTATGAGTTGGGAAGTGAGGGAGAAGAGAGAGGTTTATGTGAAGGAAATGAAATGGGGTTGCATTAATGGAGATGAGAAAGAGAATGTGGTTGAAGAATTGGCTAATGGTTTCTTCACTTTCTTGGTGGATGAATTCATCTTCGACTTAGTTTTGTGATGATGACTAAAGTTTTTTTTTTGGGAGGTGGGGGGGTGGGAGAAATTAAGATTTTAACTTTTTAAAAGATTAGATGTCATAATGTATTAGATATATGTTATCTCGGAATAAAAAATATGTAGTTTGGCATAAGGGGAATGACTCGTATGAAAAGCGTATAGATTTCACAGTGTATTAGAAATAAAACTATTTGTAGTTTGGCATAAGAAGAATGATTCGTATAAAATGCTTGTAGTCCATGTTCATTTTTTAATTTTTAGTGTCTAGCCTCTAGAGTGAGTGTTAAATCCAGAGTCATGTGTTGTTTTGTTTTTCTAACTTTTAATATGATCTCTCAATCTGCTTACTTTTCAAATGTCGAAATAAATTCCACAACACTTTTAAAGAGTTTGAACAATACATTCACTCTACAACTTATGGTGCAGATCAGCAGTTAACTTTAAAAAAATAACTGGAAAGTCCCAAGTTTATTCAAAAACCAATTGAAACATAACTTAACAAAAAAATGAGTAAAACATATTTAAAATGTTTAATAATCAAGTTGGAATGACAAAGAAATGGGCACTTAGTACTTGTATTCTTACACCACCCATTGCTCACGTTTATGTTACTATGTGCATCCGGTTTTGTTATCTGGCATTCTGTCTTTTATGTTTTTAAAAAAGATTCATGAGTTCAGTTTGCCTTGATGATCATAGGCTCAACTTGCTGCTTAGTGATATTAGAAGGGACTTGATGAAGGGAACGTATGTTTTTGAAGGAGATATTGTTTATTGCGAAAAGTCGGAACATATGTATACTGTGAGACGAGTCCAGTGATGTCTATAGCTCTCACATGCATCACTCTCCTTATTTGAGTACAATGAATAGTTTGATAGGATTCTGCCATTCACCAAATATGGAAGCATTTATGATGTGCTTTCAAAAATTTGATGTGTTTACAAATTCTTTGATAAAATATATTAAATTCATAAAGACCATATTACAAGTTTGTTAATATAAAAATATACTCCCTCCGTTTCATATCAAGCGTCGTTTTAGAGAATTTTTTTCGTTACAAAATAAGTGTCGTTTTCGATTTTCAATGCAAAATTTATTAATTTTATGCAAAATTTATTTTTCTATTGGTTGAAATATGGTTAGGTGTATAGGTAATAGTGTTTTTTTTATAGGAAGTGTAAAAAATAATTTGTTTCCTTAATTTGTGTGCCGAAACCTAAAACGGCATCAAACAGAGGGAGTATAAACTATGTTTTCGTATTCTTCTGGTTCCATCATCTATTTTCCAAAATAAGATTCTACAGTTTCCTAACATTTTTTTTCATTAAATATAGTTACATAATTTCTTGTCAAACATGTTTTTTCTGTCAGGAAAATAATTCTATAATACTTTTTCCAAATGTGAATATGTAGCTCGTTCTCTAATGTTTTCTACCAAAACACTATTGAAAATATCTATCAAAATTTATTTGTATGTCCTGAAAGTATATTTTCCAACGAAAATATAATTCTGTGTTAATGGGTCTGATTGGTAAGGGCTGTAGCTTTAAAAAATTTGCTGTAGAAAAAAATTTGTAGACTTTTTGTTGTGGCTTTAGATTTTATTGCTGTAGAATTTTATGGAAAGCACTAAAAAATTGCTTTGGATATTTGGCTCTGCAGAGCACTTGTACAGCTGTAGGTTATTTCAAGAGCCGTGGTTTTAAAAAAGCTTGATTGCTCTGAATTTGGTGCTTTATAAATAAATAGGGCTGTAGACAGCATCTACAGCAACTACCAATCACCCCCAATGTGTTATATAATAAAAGAGTTTTTCTTAGGCTCACCCTCTACGATAAATCTATATGTTCACCGATCAATAATATTTAGTTGTATTATGTTTTTAAAATAAATAAAAATAGTTGTAATTACCAAATTTGTTTTTTAAATATTGTTAACGCCGTCAGTAAAATACTAAACTCCAAACCCTAAATCATAAGTCCTAAACCCTTGGATAAAAAATCCTAAATCCTAGGGTTTATGATTTATCTATGAGTTTAGGGTTTGGTTTAGGGTTTAGGATTAAAAATTCATGGTTTATCCAAAGGTTTATGATTTAGTGTTTAGTATTTTATGATGGCGTACACAATATTAAAAAAAAAAATCTTTTTTGGTAAGTACTATTAATTTTATTATTTAAAAATATAGTATAACTTTACAAATTTTTATTATTTAAAAAAAAAATATATATTGAATCTAAATAACTAAATACTATTGGTTGCTGAACTTACATGTTATATGTTCTAGGGTGAACCCAAGAAAAACTCATAATAAAAATGTTATCCACCTTCCCACCAAAAATGTTATTCTTTATTTTGTTTTCCGTTACTAAGAATATTTTATGTTAAAAACATAGGCTACATTTGGTCGTAAAATAACATTTTTCATTTTTCTCATAAAATTTTTTCTGTCTGTTTTCAACTAAAAATATTCTTTTACGATCGATGTCTATCAAAATTGTAGTTTTCGTACTTTTCTGGAAAAATGTATTTTTTAATAAAAATATTCTATTTTCCCCCAAATTATTTCTCAACTAAAAAAAAACACCGGAAGTGATTGGTTGGACGGTAGATACCAACTTTATATTTAACTTTTATCTATCTAAAAATATCAATCATTCTTTAAATCAATTTCTAAAGATACAATAAAAAAAGGCGGTAAAACTCCTATTTTTAAAAGCAATATTTTATATGTTGTAGGAAAAATATACAACTACAACAGATAAATCTAAAACAAAAATTATATAACCAAATTTATACAGAGAAAAAAATTTAAAGCTATATTCCAACCAATCATTCCCATTTTTTTTCTTTGACCAAAATAATAAATTGCATTTTTGCTCTACATTTTCCGTCAATAGTAAGACTGCATTATTTCTTTAACTATATATATATAATTTTTTTAGAAAATAAAAGCGATAAATGAAATTTAATTTTTATCAATAACTATAAATTTAATATCTTTTTTTATAACACTTGCTCTATATTGGAGATCCATAGACCATAGGTACATAAGATGGTATGTCAAAACATTTTTTTTCTTTTTTGCAACAAACAGCTATTTTATTACTCAAACTTGAGGTGGTCTGGGTAACCAGACCGGAATAAAACAACCAATAAAACAAAGAAATCTATGAAAGGAACGGGCATTCCTAGCTAGCGAATCAACAATCTCATTTTGCGTCCTTGGGAAATAGCTGATCTTGAAGTCCTTGTGTCCTTGAACGACCTCCAGCTCAGTTGAGAAGTTTAGCCAAACTTTTGGGTCCACTATCATTGCAATCAGGTCCTTGCAGTCTGTCCCAAATCTCTGACAGGTCGAATGTTGTATCATGCTCTCCATTGCCTATTTTAACGCTTCCAGTTTCGAGTGTAATGCTGCCTCACGCCTCCTCATGTTCCGTGACCCCATAAGTTGAATCTTCCCCATGCGATATTTCCAAACCCATCCAAATCCACTAAATTGAGCTGTGGAGGTTCATGAGCCATCCACCATACAAATATTACCCAAGCTTAAGGCTTGTGCTTCTTCAACAATTTGTGCCCGTTGAAGAACATGTATGCTATCCTTTGCATTATACCAAGCTTGGCATTCACTCTCTGCATATCTGACTAATTCCAATGGGTCTCTGTCTATACCTCTAAATAGCTCATCATTTGTAGCCTTCCATATATACCAGATTATCCAAGGATAAGGATCTTTGTCATCTTCTGGCTTCATAATATTATTTTTCCTCCAGAGATAGTCCATATTGGCGTATATACTCAATACAAGCAAAGTCTGAGAGCTTGACAGTGTCGATGATAATGTCCACGCTTGTAAAGCTGGCGGGCATTCGAAGATCGCATGAGTAACAGTTTCTTATGACTCTCCACATCTTGGACAATAGTTATCACATCGTATATTACGGCGTACCAGATTCCTTGTTAGTGCTACCTGTCCTGAAATTAATTACTATATAAGATGAAAAATCTTTTATGGTGCATTAACTTCCCAAGCAAAGATTTGAAGTTTGGTCAAATTGGGTTGCAGAACTTCTCTTTCGTCGGAAGCTGTCAGATGTCAAAACGTATTATGTTGAGTAATCAGTCATATTGTTTTTAGACACTTATATAGATAGGGGACGTTTACTTACGAAGTGGCGTATTTACATATCCGAAAAAGTATATTTATGAATCTTATATATTAAAACAGAAGTCACAACTTTGATTCATGTGTGATTTTTTAACAAATAGAACTAATAGACATATTCCTTGAAAGTCATGTTACATTTAATATATAATATTATCATTTAAATTTTGGGCCTACCAAAAACTTTTATTGGGCTATCAATAATTGGATTTAAACAATAGATAATTCATTGGATTTATAGATAGTATAAATTAAATATATATAATTTAAAGTTGTAATACTATACCTCTATATGCTAAATATTTAAATATTTGTCGATGTTAACTTTTAAAATTATAAAGATTTTTTTTTAAATAACAAAAATCATATTATCTAACAATGATTAATCTTTACTACCTTAAACCAGTGAAAACAAATTTTAAACTATACAGTTTATTTTAAAAAGAGAAAATGACTAGGATAACACTAAATTTTTTTTTGTCACAAATATAGCCTCTAAGAATAAAAATGACCAAAATAACACTTAATGTTTTATCAAAAGAGATAAATATACACTTATATCCCAATGGTAAATTAATTTAGACATTAGGGTTTAGAGTTAAGGGGTAGGGTTAGGATTTAAGATTTAGGGTTTAGGGTTTAAGGTTTAGAGTTTAGGGTTTAGGGCTTAGAGTTTAGGGGTGGGGTGTAGGGTTTAAGGTTTAGGGTTTAGAGTTAAAGGGTGGGGTTTAGGATTTAGGGTTTAGGGTTTAGGATTTAGGGTTTAGAGCTTAGGTTTTAGGGTTTAGAGTTGGGAAGTGGGGTTTTGGGATAAAATTTCAAATTTTGAAAAATAAAAAAAATTTAAATTTTTCAAAAGATAAAATGCTATTTGGTCATTTTATTTTTTGATGGCTATTTTTGTGAATAAACTTAGAAAGATGCTATTTTGGAGATTTGCCCATTTAAAAATTAAACAAAAACTAAATGTTTAATTATTTACTCGATAATATAAATCTATGAAGCGAAAAGTTTAATTTTTTAAAAACTTTCTAAATTTGTGAAATGTTACAATATCTTTGAATATGACAATAAAACAATATTTTACTAATCTTTATATATATAGTTATGATTTTAATAATGAAATAATAATCTGAAAATATATATATAGAAGAAGATACAAGTAAAAGTTTGAAACAATCTATCCAATGAAAAAAAATATACAGTAAACTTATTATGTTTTAAAAATTGATAGACACATATATATTATAATATATACCAATTTCGAATTGAAAACAAAATATTTATATAAAAATAAATGAAAACAAAAATTTGCGCGGTTGCGCGGATCTAGATCTAGTATATATTAAAACAGAAGTCACAACCTTGATTCATGTGTGATTTTTTTTTAAAATGGACCTAATGGACCTATTCCTATAAATTCATGTTACATTTAATCTCTAATCTTATCATTTAAATTTTTGGCCTACCAAAAATTTTTAATGGGCCATCAATAATTGGATTTAAAAAATAGATGACTCATTGGATTTATAGATAGTATAAATTAAATAGATATAATTTAATGTTGTATTATAATATATGCTAATTTATAATTGAAAACAAAATATTTATATAAAAATAAATGAAAACAAAAATCCGTGCTGTTACGGTGGTCAAGATCTAGTTACACATGTTTTCAAAGATTAGTCTGGATTTTCCATGAGTCCGGTATATCTCGAGGTTAAAGAAAAAAAAGGTCCACATATCACGATTTTTGATTGATAAGTCGCATAGAACCACCCACTTCCAACGTCTAACATGGTGCATGTCTTTATAAGTGTTTCCGATCGGACAAATCCACGTTGGATTAGTCCTATATAATACAGCATGAAATCATCCTTTTAGTGGTAGATTTTTCCACTATATAATTATTTTTTAAAACGAAGCATATAATAAAAAGAGAATCTTTCTCTTATTCTTTTTTACTATAAAGTTTTTTGAAAGTATTACACTGAGAGCTATGTTACATGGAAACGGAAGCTGATACGTGGAAGCGGAAGCGTATAGAAGCGCAGAAGCGAAATTTTTTAAAAAAATTAGGAAGCGGATATGTATTGGAAGCGTATATCCATTTATACATATATATACATACATATATATATATATATATATATATATATTAAAATATAAGAAATTTTTTAAAAATCTTGGACTAAAATTATATAATTTAAACTTATAATTAAGTATTTATTCATTTATAATAATTTTGAAATGATTTCATATTAAAATTGTGAAAATACACATAAATTAAGTTTAAAAAAATCATTATATTAATTATTTTTAATACTTCTAAATGATTGACACAATATATTTGAATCTATGCTATATCTTTAGTAAAAACCTCTATGCATAAAGATACTTCATAGTATTAGATTTAATATTTATATATTTTAATTCTCTCTATTTCATTACTATTAAAATTTAGATTTTATATAAATTAAAACTATGAATTTAATTTTCTATTTATTTATGACATTGTGTTCTTAAGAAAAAGTGGAAGCGTGATTCCAAAATGGAATCGTAAGCTCCCAACGTGTTTTAAATAGAATATTTTAGAAGCGTTTTGGAAGCTAGATTCCGTAAGCTTCCACAAGGTTCCGATTCCGATTCCGGTTCCGAAGTGGGAAGCGTACGTCCGATGAAGCTTCCGTGCAACCTAGCTAATACATCGAGTGTGGATGGGTCGCGGTCGCTTTAACAAAAACTTTGAATTAACAATGAGTGAAAGATAATACTTGTACGTTATTTTTATTCAACATTCGAGAAAACTAAAACATTATTTGAACACTAAAAGAGAGAGCATTAAGTCGCTAATTTCCTACGCCGCACAGCTACACTTACACCTAGAAACGCAGCGTTTACACTCCAGCAGCGAGGGCTTGGCGAAGGTGTCGCAACCGCATTTGGCGGTGCATTTCCTCTGAGACACACCTCCCCAAAGGCAACGAGCCATGCATCCGAGCACCGGACCGCACTTAGGACATCCGTAATTCGTCTGCTCCACCATGCATGTCTTGCAGCTGTTTTGTGACGGCGGATGTCGACAGCCAACGCCGGAGCTGACAGCGACTGTTCTTGAAATTGGTAGGAGTGTGGAGAGGAGTAGGAGGAAGAGGAGAGAAGAGAGGAGGCTTTGAAACTTGTAGGTCTTCTTCATGTTGAAATTTAGTTTTGATTTTTGTTTCTGAGAGAGTTGAAATTTGATGTTTTTGCAATCATTTATATAGAGGTTTTGTCATGATATACATAAAACATTTATGTTGATTAGGTTAGTATCTAGTCTAGTGACTTTCACAAGAGTTAACAGTGCAGTGCCCCCAATATGCATTTAAGTAAAGCATTCACTGTTCTTGAAGTGTACAATTTCCTTAAATGCTCTTTCTGGTATATTTTTATTTTTGGTTTGGTCATCTTTTTATTCCATCAATATACATATAAAACATATTACTGTAAATAAAACATTTTCCGGTAACATAGAAAAATGGTAGAAAATTATGAGTTCTGGTTAGCTTGTAGAATTTAACAAAATATTTATACGGAAAACTGAATTTAGTTATGGTCTCTGAAGGAATCCAAAGAACTGTTCTGTAAAAGTTATTCGTTTGGATCAAAAAGCCTTATGGAATTTTCGGAATCATAGGTAAATTTTTTTAGAATTTTTTATTATTATTTTTTTGTCTGTTTAAAAAAAAAAAATTTAAAACGGATCCAATCGCGGATTTCCACGTGTCGTGGGACCCGCAAATAGTGTAAGAATTCACTAACAACCCGTCCTTAATTAGAGGTTTTAAGTATTCAATCTTTAACAAAATGTGAGCCTCACCAAATATATAGTACTTATGCTGGTTGTGAGTTATCCAAATCATGCTCTCATCATGTTTCAGAGCTTCTGATCAGTGTGTGTGTTTTCATGCTAGCTTCATGGTAGGCCTTAGCTTGATTAATTTCTAGTTGTTTTGCATATGTACACTATCATATTTAGCGTACACATGTACACCTCCTTATTTATTGTACACAAAAACGCTTGTACACGTGTACACCACACATGTTACATAGAGAAGGTAGGAAATATAATATCAACGCATATGGTATCAAGATCTAAACTAAGCTTCACTCAAAAAATGAGAACTATTTCTATTCACGTAAACCACACTTCCTCAT
>NC_027756.1:28765979-28792481 GCF_000695525.1 Brassica oleracea var. oleracea
AAAACACAATTGTTTATTTTGACAATATGGAGAAAAAATGAAAGCAAGCAAAAGATAAAAGACCATTCATGTAGTTATGATGAAAGGCTGAAATGAACAATCAAGAAGTTAGAGAATCAATTCGAGTAGACATCCGCACAATTAAAAGATTGGGGTCAAAACGCAATTATGTGAATCCTAAAGGACCAAACGCGCAAAAAACATAAAATAGCCATTGGTGCTCTCGAACTTGTTCTGGCGGAGCCGTGACGGCGAGATGTGATGCCATGACGTCGGAAAAAGGTATGAAAGAGTCTGATGCGATGCTAGTTTCGTTGGCCCAAAAAGACTAGAGCTTTGGTCGAAACTTCAAAAGAGTCTCTGGTGCGGAGATTGGCGATGGATGAAATTCATGGCAGAGCTTGATTGAAACGGAAGAACGCAGGAATTTAGGACTTTTGACGGTGTAGATTATAACGGATCTGAAGTATTTTGAGATCTTCGTGTCTTTTCTTCTTCTTGTTTGGAAAGATTGATAGATAATTTTTAGCTAGAAAAGAAAAAGAAACAACGATGGAAGAAAAAGATTAAAAAGGAAAGAGATAATGATGGGTCCCACTAGTTGAAAAACTTACTTCTGGTTTCATTTTAGTTGAGATAAACTACCTTAGTAGCTGAAAGAAAAAGATTAAAAAGATTAAAAAGAAAAGAGATAATGATGGGTCCCACTAGTTGAAAAACTCATTTCTAGTTTCATTTTAGTTGAGATAAACTATCTTAGTAGCTGAAAGTTTCTTTTTGAGTGATATAAAAACTCTTTAACTGTAAATAACTCAAGTTTTTTTAGTTTTACAATTGTTTTTTTAATTTTTGTGAAGAAAGGCACAATAATAAAAAACCCTAAATAAAAGTTCGTCCATTAAAGCAGCAGCTGCCCCTCCTTTTGGTTTTCTCCGATTCTCATTCCGCCGCCGCGACTGACTGAATCAATCAATCAATCAATCAATCATGAGGGGACTCAAACGCGCCGCTGTTTCCGAACCCAACCAATCCCCAGTGAGTTTTTCCTCGATTGAATCTCGTTAAGATCCAGTATTGAGTGGATTCCCCTGTTTCTGGGTTTAGGATATGAAAAATCGAAACTTTCCTTGATGATTAGTTCTATTTTGGATGATGATGAATAAAGTCGGCACCTTTTAGTCGTGGGGGGCTCATTGTACTTTTACAGTTTTTCGATTTTGAGTTTCAAATTGCCCTCATCACTGGAGACCTGCTTTGTTTTGCTTTACTTGAGAGCTAATTTTGAAAGAGGATCTGCAGTTTAAGAATGCAAAACCAGTGGAAGGATCCTTGTTTGGTACCCAGAGTTCGTTATCGCCGGCCGCATCATTGGATAAACAGAGGGCTGAGTTAGCTAGGAAGCATGTGAAAGCTCTTAATAACCAATTTGTAAGGTGAACACTTATGTGCTTGAGATACCATTACTTTCTCTACTTTTGGGTCTTCTATATAGTTTTTTTTTTTGAAACATGCTTTTATCTATTTTGTTTGCTTCAATGTGAAAACAGTTGGGTGCAAATACAGCTGAAGAATCATCCTGATGAACTTTGGGAAGATGGGATGAATGACTACATTACCCATGCTTCCAACATTCTGGTTATATTCTCTAATCACATTCTCTAATTCTGCTATGTCTTCTGTTTTAGATGTCCATAAGGATACATTGGCTAACTCTTTGAGTTTCTTTGCTTTTTTCTTTGTGGTAAATACTTCTTTAGCTCATACATGTATCTACTCCATGCCCATCTCTCTCTTACAGGAAAAGTTCAAAGATGTTGTCAACTGGCTAAAAGAAAATAAAGGAAAGGGTGAGAATGCATCCCCAGAATCTCGTGGACCAGAGAAGAAACCAATGGCTGAAGTCAAGAATAGCGACGTTAAACCAGTTTCAAATACCAGCTTGTTTACTTCAAACAATCAGCCTGGGCTCTTCTTAACCAATCAATCTTCCAGTTTTTCCACTAGTCATCAGTCTGGTTCGTTTTCAAGCCAGCCTGGAGTATTCTCCAGCAGTCCATTTGGTTTAGCATCCAATAGCCAAACTGGATCTTTTAGCAGTGGCCAGTTTGGTTTAGCCAAGAGCAGCCCACCTAGCCTATTTTCTAGCACTCAAGCAGGAGGGATCTCTAATAGCCAACCTTCTTTCTCATTTTCTAATAACCAAAACCCTTTTTCATCTGGAGGTATCTACTTCCCATTACCAAAATGCATTTTATGGGACTTGTCATTACTTTGATATCAGTGACCTAACCTCTACTTTCTTTAGTTACTCCAGTGTCCATACCTGCAAAGCGAGATTCTCCAGATGATGCAGAGGCTGGTAAGTTTTTTGACCACTGTAATACTGATTTAAAACCAATATTTAAATATCTATTGTTACAAAAACCAAAGGCGTAATGGGCGTGTAAAGATTGGATTCTTTTGACTCTGCAGAAGATGAACCACCTCAACCGAGCAGCCCATCTGTCAAAAAAACCGAAGAGAAGGGAGTTACTGTGGTTCATGAAGTTAAATGCAAACTCTATGTCAAGGTATGTGTTATCTGAAACTTGGATGTTATCTTTCCCCTTTCTCAATATACTGTTCCAAATACTTTGCTGTTGTTCATAAATGTATATAGCCAACACGAATGAAACCATTAAGGTTGTTAGAGATGGAAATGTTTTTTTTTCCTAATTACTATTCTTACTCGAAGTCTTATTAGGTGTTATAGTGGTTGTGAAGTAGTTTCATGTCTCTCTATTTTACTGACATTGATGTTCTAATCTTGCTGTAGTAACTTGTTGTAACTTTGTGTATTATGTAGTCAAATGACCCAACAGATAAAGGTGCATGGAAAGATAAAGGAACGGGGAATCTCTACATAAAATGCAAAGAAGGCGTCGACAAGGGGACAAAAGAATCTAAGCCCACAATTATTGTCAGAAACGATGTATGATTCTGTTCCACACAAACACTTCACATACAACTTGGTTTACAGATTCTAAACCTTTTCATTCTGCCAGGTTGGGAAACTGCTTCTGAATGCTCTACTATACACTGGAATCAAGACTAGCACACAGAAGAACGCACTTGTTGCAATATTCCATTCATCGGTAAACAAATTAGAAGCTTTTTCTTTAGTGCTTTCATGGTGGTTTTGTAGTTTCGTTGATTTTATCTACCTGCAGCAGGAGGATTCCAACGAGAAAGTAACACCTAGAACCTTTCTGATAAGGACAAAGACAGCAGAGGCTAGGGATAAGTTAGCAACAGCCATCCAAGAATACGCACCTTCTTCATAAACATGCCCAAACACAGGACCTTGTTATCGCTTATCGAGCCATCCACGCTATTTTTTGTCTCCCTTGTTCTGTAATATTAGGAAGGCTCTTGAGAGTAACATAAGGTTTAATTAAAGTCATACTCATTGTTGTATGATTGAGAGAGAAGAGTGCCAAACTTATTCTGTAGCGTAATAGAGATTGTTGTGCCAGTCTTTGTAACTTAAAAACTCAAAACACAATAAATCATTCCTTTTTATATATTAGCCAACTGATCTTACTATGAGTAGAGTAACGCAAACAAGAAGCAGAGCTACTACTACATACATTACATTACTAAATTTATACAAAATGGTAGGGAAACAATAGCCAAGGATCAGTGAAGTATTGATCCATACCTAACACACTCCGTTTTGATTCTGTGATCTATAAATAACGAAACGATCCACAACTTTCACGGTAGCAACAGGGTCTTGTTGCGCTGATGATGCACACCATTTGCTTGGAAACTTTCTCTTATGGCTCATCACCCCACTCTGTTTCGGCTCTGCATCCCAATCTTTGTCCAGCTTCCAGTCTTTTGGCACCTACACTCATATCATATACACAATTAAAGTTCCATAAAGATTCATTAAACTACTGCTCAATCAACAACAAGCAATGACAAGATCCATAACGATTGGTTCATGATAAACATTTTAGTATCAGCACTACCAGTTTTGTAGCAACTGTAGAGTATTCTTTTCTTACCTTATCAACGGCTAGAGTGAATACTTCAATGTCTTTATTCTTTTTGATGTGGAAACGAGTGAAAGATTTGTAATTAGCAATGCGGAGTGAAGAGAAAGCTTCATCGAAGTGAATGTGGAGCCAGTTGATGCAGATATACAAGTAGCTTCCAAACACCAAAGACACCACAGGTGTTGAAAAGACCCAGAAGTAAAGGAAGACAGAAGCATAATAAATAACAGCTCCGCTTCGAGAGAGAGATTCCATTCCTTCTTTACAAATGTTGTTCCGGGTAACCGCCATCACCTGATGTTAACCCACTCAGGTCAGTCGTTTTATCGAAATAGACACAAAAACACAGCACAGTAATTACCTCAGGAACATCAAATGCTGACATAAGATACTTGATGCATGCGGGATAAAGGCCAAACGTCCATTGTTCGATACGGACTCGAAGGCCAGTAGGGTCCGGGAAATGCTCGCTTTCCACTGATTTGTACCACTGATACAATGTATGATACCCTGTGGGAACAAAAGTGTCACAAAATTAATCAATGGCTGAATCACAGACAAATTCACTGAGTCACTTGTTATCCATTGGCCTCGATGACATTGTAATGGAATAGAAACTGACCAGAGTTAGCAAGGAGGTTGTGCTGAACACAGATTTCTATGCCTAGTTCCAACATCAACATGAGAATCAGAGCTGCCATCAGGTGGGCAGCAACATGAAGAACTCCAATCATCACCCTTCTCTTCCGAGATAATTTTGAAGGGACGAATATGATTGCAGAGATCAGCAAAACCAGTACACCAGTAAAAGACACGTAAGACTGTTCCATCACGTATACAAATGCGCTCCAAACTGTGCCTAAGAAACTCTCCAGGTGACCAGGAAACGAATCGCCTCGTAAGATGTGGGCTAGCTTACACTGAAACAAAATGATAAACGAGAAGAAATGAGAATAGCAATAAAAAACAGCTATACCATATAAAACACCAGCTCAGCTTCTATAACTGGATGCTGTGCACTGTTTAAATAAGACAATCAAAGCTTAAAACGCACCTGAGGGAACAATGAAAAGACCAAGATAAAGTATATAATGCCACCAATGATATCAAACTGCCAGTTCTTTTTCCGGAACTTCAAAATATTTCCCAAAGCAATCTGCCAACAGCAGAAAACACCATATAACATCAGGATGCATGGCAAGTTAGTGAAAGAGCCTGTAGAAAGAAAAGATTACCTTGCTTGAATCGTGAAAAGAAGGGTAGGCAGCCTTGCTTACATACGAAGACCCATAGAACTTTGAAAATTTGCTGAACACATGGGTGGGATGCAGAAAAGCTCCTCCACAGCCATTTACAAGAAGATG
Source organism: Brassica oleracea var. oleracea (assembly GCF_000695525.1). Lineage (NCBI taxonomy): Eukaryota > Viridiplantae > Streptophyta > Magnoliopsida > Brassicales > Brassicaceae > Brassica > Brassica oleracea. The sequence goes on from NC_027756.1 coordinate 28,771,387, forward strand.
TTGGACGTGGGCAGGTCCATCTGACTGAGCACATGAATGTCGCATATAGTGATGCAAGTCCCCTGCCATTCTAAGTTTACATCTGTGTTTCAAAACGTCGCAGATCAGATGCCTCACGTTCTTCCCTGTATCGCTGCTCCAATACCAATCAAGAAGCCAGCTGGGTTCATGCGTTATAATGATCACTGCATCATCCTCCTTAACCTGAATGAGAAAATATTTATTCTACTTAAGAAACATACTGAAAATTGTGTAATATGAAAACACTACGCCACTAGAATATAAAGCCTAAACCACTTTTAAAGATTACTTTAGAAACTAAAGAGTAGAACTAGAGTAGGAACGAAAATATAACATAGTGTCAACAAATCTATAAAGCGTAGGGAAATATGATATGCAAAATTACCTTCTCCTTGGCCAATTCAGAGAAAAATTTAAACTGGTCGACATCAATATCACCATGAAGAGCAAGATCCAAACCAAACACCCACCATCCCTCAGGTAGCTGCAGGGCAAAATAGCTTTTCTTCTGGGGCATAAACCAGCCACCTAACCAACTCTTATGGCATATATACCTCATGAATGTATTGAGTCCGTCAAACCAGTCTGTGATACAATAAACAACAACTCTATGGTCAGAGGCAGTGGAAGAAGAAACAAAAGTATGTGAAACAACTTATTTCAAAGGTAAAATGATGGTGAGACCTAGAACTCACCGTGGTTTCCAGGGATGAGAAAACATTGAGGACCATCATAATCCTTTAGATCTTTCACTCCCTCCGGTAACTCAGGTTTGTCAACAGCAATAGAGTCATTTTTATACCAATGGGGAGGCTGGAGCGCATACTCAAAAGGACAAAAGAGACGCTTCTCATATGTAAACGCTGATGGGTTGGGGTATCTGGGGGCATATCATTGAAAGACATCCACGGTTACAATCGGAAGCTAGAGAATATGTAAAGACTACAGACAATATGTAAATCACTTACGCAAGGTCTCCTCCAATAAGCAGTACATTACCCCGAGGTAAAGGTCGATATTCATCACCCAATACAACTTCGAGATTAGGCTGAGCGAGAAGTTTGGCAACAGCATATGATGAGTTCCCACCGTCACCGGTATCCGCCATGAAATCAAACCAAAAGTCTTCCTTGTTAGCAAGGTGGTCATATAAAAGTTCTTCCCTCTTGGTTTCATCACAAGATTTGGTCATTGCTGCCTAAAGATTTTTCAAAAAGGAAATAATCAAAAACATTACAACAGATGTCTGGCCAGAGAAAGATTGATCATATAACTCATAAACAAAAAGAACCATACCTGCAGCATCCGCATGTCAAAGCGACCAACAAAGACCGTCACTGATACGAGGAGGTCAAACACTGTTTTAAACAAATCAGCCGATGTTCTGAAATATATAATTAGACAAGTCAGCACCTGGTCAATTGTCTTTCTTTCATCGTTTACTCTCCTCAATAAAAACAATGGTAAGCAGAAAAGGGAAATGCTCGTTTGGCATTTACGTACCCTGAATACCAAGGAACCATATCTAAGAAATTTGGTTTCATTTGTTCCTTCTTCAACTTCTCACATTTCTCGACTGAAAGAGGGTGTGTCAGAGCCCACCTGAAACAGCGTAACAAAAGTTTTAGATTAAAGATGCCATTTGAATGTAAGACCAAATCTGTTCATATAGAGAGATGCAACTTACCCTGTTGATCTCTCCACTACATAATTGGCAATGTAAAGACCAATAAATGTGGCCCACAACGAGTATATGGGAGAAATTTCGCTAGATGAATCAGGACATGATCCATTACACGCAATCTGAAAGTATCAAGATAGGAACAAGACCAAAAAATCAAAGGGTGGACAAATAAAACATAATCACAGCTCACTGAAGGGTTTCAAAAAGAGATACCTCTCCGTAAATGAACCATTTGGACAACAGTGGATAATCACTAGCGGATCCAACTGGAGCAAACCATGACGAGCACACTTGGTCTTTCAGCTCATTCATACGAATGAACCGTGCAATCCAGGTATTGTTCCGATGTTCTCTTTTCCAGAAGGAAAACAAGCTAGAATGCTGCTGTCTTCCAGGAGTTTTGTCCCTAAGAATAGCTCGGTTACCACAATGGCTGTAAAAGATACAGCAAGCCATGCTAAGAACCTGAACAGATGAAAGACATGAAGACAGTAAACTTTTATGTATTTTAAGCTAGGCAAATAAGTGGGCTTAATGTGTAAGACTCTCCCATGGTGGACTACTTACGGTGCAGTTTTGAAGAATGGTTAAAATCTCTGGGCGTCTTCCAGCCACGCGAGAAACAAGGCCAACATACCAAAGGGCAAGAAAAATGATGTGGAAGACAACAAGGAAGACTATTGATGATATGTAAATCGTCAAAAACAAGGACAAATTCATCCTCAAATCCAAACCCATGGACTGAAAATTAGGAAGATGATACAGAGCTGCAACTAAAATCCAGGCAATGTACCTAAAAAAAAAAAAGAATTAAGAACTTTAAAGACTGAATATTAATGTAAAATATTTTAGGAAGACATAATGAAATGAAGAGATGCTTACCATCGACTGAAGTTTGAATAGTTTGGTCTGATAGTCTTCCCAATAAAAGGAGAAGAAAAGAAGTAGAAGAATCCGAGCAAGCAGCCATACATTAACCACCACTTGACTGAAAACTTTTCTATGAGGGTGTGCATGTTATCCGAGGAAATAAAGAATAGGCAACCGAGAAAAACAGCGATGATAGCATGGCGAGAATGCTCATGGGGGTAAGGGTAAGTGTGGGTTAGAATCGTCCTGACCCTCTCCATTTTGAGGGTATTCAATAAACGAGCAGAGTGCTTGTCAGAGCCCATACAAAACAACACAACTTTGGGTTTCCGGGGTCTAGTTCAGCATACAAAACCTTGTGCCTAATGAAACAAAAAGAAAATGAAGAAGAATACATTAACCACAGTAATGATCCAGTATCCATGGACAAACAAGTGCCACACATTACAGAAAATGATTAGATGGTATAAAAATATCAAATAGGAGGATAATCTAGACTGCTGTCTGATTGATTCATAAGAACCCTTGCTTGATCCCTGAATTTTTTTAAAAAATGATCACTGATACTAGAAGCATTACAAGCGCATCTGTAAATCCACCCATCAAACATAAGCAAACTAAGCTAACACCATCATAAAGCATTAAAAAAATGTTAGCCAGAGATGTAATCAACACAGAAACAACCTGAAGCTGTTTAATTAATTTCCTCAGTTTATCGTATTAATAGTATGAAGCAAACTCACATATATGATATACCATCAAAAGAAACAGTGAAAACACTTCAAGAAATCACACAAAGATGTACAAATACACTTTGGTCAGAGGAGAAGTAAATAAGCCAAAGAACAAACTTACTAGAATAAGCAACCTGCGACTCTTATGCTATACAATCCCCAAATAAATAAATAAATAATAACATTAACAAACATCATTAGATTAGATGCTCTTTTAATTCAATAGATCAAGAGAAACATTTGCAATAGATTTCAAAAAATCTGCAACATCCATTCACCAAAGTCTTTAACCGAGAAGCCAATCTAATCATACCTACAGCAGCGGAAAATTGAGACAGAACAGCAACGAATCCGTAAGGTGAATCTGGGTGTCGGAAAGAAACCCGTTTGGAGAAGAATCAAGTAAGCGATTGATTAGATTCAGGTCAAAATAAAAAAAAAAAAATGTGGTGGTGGAGCTTAGAGCTTACCCCCAAAAACACACAATAACCCTAATTTTGAAAAAAAAAAAAGAATTTGAAGAAAGAATGATCTGTGATGATATGAGTCAAACGTAGAACGAATCACGTGGCTTTTATACTCTGCCTGAGAGCAGAATTTGTTTTCCTTTCTTTTTTTTTTTTCTCAGAAGAGAGGGAGAAGAGGCGGTTATCCAATGATCGCCACTTTCGTCTCAGCCTTTTTCACTTTAATAAATAAAATAAATATAAAAAAAGGATTTTGGAGAGGGAATCAACGAATCATTCCATTTCTTGCTACTCACAATGTGTCAATGTCCGAATCTTTTCTCTGAAATTTTCATTTTATAAAAAAAATGTCCGGAGGATTAGGTCTTAACCGCCTTTAGATTTCCATATAACTCTCGATTTTTTGTTTCTTTGTAATTTTCTTTTTATTTTATGGCTAATATTATTCGACATTGTATACATCGTCCCTTTAAATTTTGTTTTAGAGAATCTTTTTAGTCATTTCTAGATGACTGTGGCGATCTATTGCTTTGAAATTTGTTAACCGGATTCAATTTCGAATAATATATAAATTTTTCACTTTAATAAATAGATAAATATTCTGTTTCTTTTTGCTAACCATGTACACAAATTGCTTTGAAATTTTTGAGCACTTCAATATTCTGATCTCTAATAGTTTGTTATTTAAATATTAGAAGGTTGCACAAAAAAAGTAATTCTTCAAAGAAATTTCTCTAATATTTTGTTATTTGAAATTTGAAAAGGGGTTATTGAATCTTTATGGTTAGCTAAATTAATAATGTATAAATAAAAATGTCAAAATAGGTTAAAATTTACACAAAAGTGTGTAAGTAATTAAAGGAAGGTGTATACAATCTAAGGAAAGCTAAAAACATAAGCGAATTAAATAAGGAGATTTATCTATTGTGTGTGTTTTATTGGAATTTGAGAAGGGATATGTTGAATATTTATGGTTACCTAACTTATTTATGTATAAATAATAATGTTAAAATAGGTCAAAATTTATACAAAAGTGTGTAAGTAACTAAGGGAAGTATACAATCTAAAATTTGAAGTGAAACACATTAAAATGACGAATTTACTGTTATTCCAATTTTAATTTTCAGAAATTATATCAAATATAGTGTTATTAACATTGTTATTTTAGAATTATTTGAAACCCTAATGATTTTAAGATACTTTAGTGGAACCTTTTAGTAAACAAAAAATAAAATTCTAAATCTCAGGGATAAAATGTTCTATTTATAATCATAGTAGCAAATTTACTAAATCACTTAATCATCTAATAAGTCATTAAGTCGGGCGAGTGCGTTGTATCAACAAGAGACCTGGGAAAATACTTGGGGATGCCGATTCTACAAAAGAGAATAAATAAAGATACGTTTGGGGAGGTCTTTGAGAAAGTGACTTCACGATTAGCAAGTTGGAAGAAGCAAACTCTAAGCCTTGCAGGAAGGGTAACTCTAACTAAGACAGTGTTATCATCAATACAGGTGCATTCGATGAGCACGATATACCTGCATGTTAGCACACTTGAGAAACTGGATAGCTTATCAAGAAGCTTTGTGTGGGGAAGTGGACAACATTTGGTCTCTTGGGTTAAAATCTGTAGACCAAAAGCTGAAGGTGGTCTGGGAATCAGAGTGTCGAGAGAGATGAATAAATCTTTAATAGCTAAAGTGGGATGGCGTCTGTTGCATGATAAGGAGAGTTTATGGGCTAGGGTGCTGCGCAGTAAGTATTCAGTGGGGGACATTCATGATCTAGCTTGGATGATAGTGGGCAAGAAGGTTCTGTCTACTTGGAGGAGTATAGCAATGGGGATCAGGGAAGTGGTGGCTAAGGGTCACACTTGGGTCATTGGCAATGGAAGAGGAATCAAATTTTGGACGGATAGGTGGCTTTCAGGTCAATCACTTATGGCGATTGCTATTGCGGACCTTCCAGACGAATATGAAAATATAACCGCGAGAGAGTTATGGGTGGAAGGCGGAGGTTGGGATCTAACGAGAATTTCTCCTTTTGTCACAGGCGATATACGGCTTGAACTTGCGGTTGTGGTGATAGATACTGTTTCTGAAGTGCAGGACCGTTTGGCTTCGGGAGAAACACCAAATGGAAAGTTTACAGTAAAGTCTGCTTATAACCTGATCACACGAGATGATACGCCAATGCCACATATGGAGAGATTTTTTAGAAGTATGTGGCATGTGGTGGCCTCAGAGAGAGTATGAATGTTCTTCTGGCTAGTTGGAAATCAGGCAATCATGACTAATGCAGAGATATATAGACGACACCTTAGTGGGACTAATGTGTGTTAGGTCTGTAAAGGAGGGATCAAAACGATCTTGCATGTTCGTAGAGATTGTCCAGCGATGACATGAATATGAAATAGATTTGTCCCATCTACGAAGAGACAGGCTTTCTTCTCGGTGTCTTTGTTTGAGTGGCTTTACCGTAATTTATGTGATAAGGATGCAAGTAGTGGGATTCCGTGTGCCACAATGTTCGCTTTGGCTACATGGTGGGGATGGAAGTGGAGATGTGGGAATGTTTTTGGAGAGAATCGGCTGTGGAGATACATAGTACAATTTTTACGTAATTTGGCCAAAGAAGTGATATCAGCGAAGGAAGCGGACAATGGATGTATGGACCGTGGTAGAAGTGTCACAAGAATGATAGGATGGACGCCTCCTCGGGTGGGGTGGATGAAGCTTAACGCTGACGGGGCTTCTCATGGAAACCCGGGACCGGCGTCTGCAGGGGGAGTGTTGTGTAATGGTGAGGGTGAGTGGTGTGGTGGTTTTGCTCATAAAATAGGAAGGTGCTCTGCTCCTTTGGCAGAGCTTTGGGGAGTCTACTATGGCCTTGTGATTGCTTGGGAGAAAGGTATTAGTAGGCTCGAGTTGGAAGTTGATTCTAAAATGGTGGTGGAGTTTCTTACAATAGGGATTGGGGACTCTCATCCGCTATCTTTCCTGGTACGATTGTGTCATGGCTTCCTGACAAGGGACTGGTTGGTTCGAATCGTTCATGTATACAGGGATGCAAACCGCTTAGCTGATGGTTTAGCTAACCTTGTTTTTTCTCTTTCGTTTAGTTTTCATAAATTAGACGCTGCGTCGTCAGATGTTGTTAGTTTATTGCGAGAGGATGTTGATGGACCTCTACGGCCATGAGAAACTCGTTTGTAGTATGAAGTTTGTTCTTAAATAAATATTGGGAGTTCTTTCTCCCAATTTCCTACCAAAAAAAAATCTAATAAGTCATTAAAAATCAAATCCTGTTATAAATCAATTGATGGATGTTCATAACCGGCCCGGTCTGTAAACCGACCCATCCGCAGGAGAGAGAGAGAGGAGAGAGTCGGCCTATTGAGGAGAGAGAGAGGTGGCCACATTCATATGTTTTCTTTTCTTTATATGATTATGATTTTTTTTCTTTGTAATCTTTCCATATTATGTATTAGTAGTCTTTCCTAATCCTAGTTGGTTTAGGTTTTGGATACTTTCCTTTTTACTTATCTTGTAATCCCCTATATAAAGGAAACACTTATTCATTAATAAGATACAGAAACATTCAGCTATAAATCTATTGTTTCACAACACGTTATCAGCACGATAGTCCCTAAACACCCTGAGCCTAAAAACCTAATCGAAAAACTCCTAAACCTAAAACCTAGCCGGCGAACTTGAAACCCGACGAACCCTAATCTGTTCTTGCAACCGTTCCAGCTCGTGGTCATCCGATCAGCCCCAGCCCTAAGGCGTTTCTGATACTAGACGAACTCAGCCTCAGCTCCATCCATTCTCAGCTTGCATCCCGGACAGCTACAGCTCCCGTTCTCGACCAGATAGGAAGGAGACAGCTCGCGCCTCAGCACGCGTTCGTTCCAGCTCGCGTCCGATCTTCTAGCTCAAGGTTCTCTTGGTGGTCCGGTTTCAACAATTTGCAAACAAAAGAAATGAACGAGAACAAGGATGTACTCGTTGTGGACAGTGGCTCAAGCCACACGATTCTTAAAGATAAGAGATACTTCATAAATCTAACTCTTAAAAATGCCAACATCTCAACCATTGCGGGTATTGCCAGCCTCATAGAGGGGCACGACCAGGCTAGTATATTGTTGCCTATGGGTACACATCTTGAGATATCAGATGCCTTGTATTCACCCAACTCTATGAGAAGTCTATTAAGCTTTAAAGACATTTGAATGAATGGATTTCACATTGAAACCAAGGGCGAGGGAAACAAAGAATCTCTTCAAATCTTTTAACTTGTTCATGGCAATAAGAAAGTCTTAGAATGCATCCCCGCACTATCTACTCGTCTTTACCACACTAAAGTCAGTATGATCGAAGCTAATGCCATTTTTAATAAAGAGGCAATCGATAACTTCACTTTGTGGCACGACCGGCTGGGTCATCCCGGGTCGTCCATGGGGCGTAAACTGATTATGAACTCGAACGGCCATTCCCTTAAAGAGAAACGAGTCATCCCTAAGCACCTATCTTGTGTTGCTTGATCCCAAGGGAAACTCGTTTCTAGGCCATCACCAGTTAAAGTCACTAAAGAGACTATAAACTTTCTGGAAAGAATTCAAGGAGACATCTGTGGACCAATACATCCACCTTGTGGAACGTTTACATATTTCATGGTCCTCATAAATGCGTCCACTAGATGGTCGCATGTCTGTCTCCTGTCGACCATGAACTTGGCCTTTGCCAGGTTGCTTGCTCAGATAATTCGATTACGAGCACACTTTCCAGATTTTCCATTAAAGACTATACGTCTTGATAATGCTGGTGAGTTCACTTCTCAAGCGTTTAATGACTACTGTATATCCATGGGGGTAAGTGTGGAACACTCCATGGCACATGTACATACACAAAACGACTTGGCCGAGTCATTTATAAAACACGTACAGCTCATAGCTCGACCATTACTCATGAGGTCGAGGCTTCCGGTCTCAGCGTGGGGACATGCGGTCCTTCACGGGGCCGAGCTCATACGCATCAGGCCATCAAGTGAACATAAGTATTTCCCATTACAATTACTTAGGGGTCATGAGCCAGACGTATCCCATCTTAAGACATTCGGCTGTGCCATTTATGTTTCTATAGCTCCACCACAGAGAACAAAGATGGGACCTCAAAGGAGGATGGGATATATGTCGGATTTGATTCCCCCACGATTTTAAAATATCTTGAGCCAACTACGGGTGATTTGTATAAGGCCAGATATGCGGATTGTTATTTTAATGAATCCGAACATCCGACCTTAGGGGGAGATAGCAGCAAAATGATAAAAGAAAAATTTCATGGAATCAAACATCCATTTCTTGGCAAGATCCTCGAACACAAGTGTGTGATCTTGAAGTTCAAAAGATTATACATTTACAAAAGCTAGCTAATCAATTGCCAGATTCCTTTGCTGACCCGAAAAGTGGGACCAAGTCATACATACCTGCTGCTAATGCACCAATAAGAATTGATGTTCAAGAGGGACACAATCAAGTTGCTACAGAGTCTAGCTAGCGTGTGAAACGTGGTAGACCAATAGGTTCCAAAAAAAGAACCCTCGGAAAATAAAAAAAGGTGCAACCGAGGTTCATAAGACACCAGACACGGCCGCGGTCGATCAAGCTCGTGATGTGGCCGCGACCAACCCGGTTCTAGACATAGCTGGACCTGATGCCACTAAAGTGGCCGGCCCTCATGTGCCAAACAATGATTCTTGGGACGCCAAGATTCATAGTACTGATGGTGCAGATAATAATGAGATCTCAATAAAATTATGTCTTGTCTGGGAAACAGTGGAACCGAAAACATGTCGACATGGATGATTTATTTTCTTATGAAGTAGCACTTGAACTTATGGATAATGAGGATCAAGAACCCACGTCTATATATGCATGCATGCAAAGATCAGATTGGTTTAAGTGGAAAGAAACCATAAACGTGGAGTTAGAATCACTGAGTAAGAGAGGTGTGTTTGGTCCAATAATCCGAACACCTCATGATATTAAACCAGTGGGATACAAATGGGTCTTTGTGAGGAAGAGAAATGAGAATGGTGAAGTCGTGAGGTATAAAGCTCAGCTTGTTGCACAAGGATTCTCACAGAGACCTGGAATAGATTATGAGGAGACATACTCCCCTGTGGTGGATGCTACGACCTTCAGATTTTTGATAAGTCTGGCTGTGAGAGAGAGTATGAATTTGCGGTTAATGGATGTTGTAACCGCATACCTTTATGGTCCACTAGATAATGACATTTATATGAAATTCCCAGAGGGTATTGAATTGAAAAACAAAGAGAGTTCTCGAGACCAACATTGTATTAAGTTGGAAAAATCTCTTTATGGACTAAAACAATCCGGACGGATGTGGTACAATAGACTCAGTGAGTACCTAGTAAAAGAGGGATATAGAAATGACCCTATCAGTCCATGTATTTTCATAAAGAAATTCAAAAATCAAGGGTTTGTGATCATAGTTGTATATGTTGATGATCTGAACATCCTTGGAACCTCTGGTGAGATTTTCCAAACGGTTGAATACCTTAAGAAAGAATTTGAGATGAAAGATCTCGGGAAAACAAAATTCTGTTTGGGATTACAGCTTGAGTACATAAGTGATGGTATCCTTGTGCATCAGAAGGCATACACAGAGAAAGTACTCAATAAGTTTAATATGGCCGATTGCCATCCTCTGACCAGTCCCATGGTCGTGAGATCACTCGGCCTGGACACTGACCCATTCCATCCCAAGATGGACGATGAGGATGTCCTTGGTCCTGAAATGCCTTACCTCAGTACCATTAGAGCTTTGATGTATTTGGCAACTCATACACGGCCTGATATAGCCTTTGCCGTGAATCTCATGTCCAGGTTCAGCTCCTGTCCGACCCTTAGGCACTGGAACGGGATCAAACATGTTCTTCGTTACCTACAAGGAACGAAAGACTTGGGTTTGTTTTATACTAACCATAATAAGGATGGTTTGGTTGGCTTTGCTGATGCTGTATATCTATCAGATCCACATCAAGCTCGATCACAGACAGGATATGTCTTTACACATGGAGGTACGGCCATATCATGGCGTTCCATGAAACAGACCATCGCGGCCACATCATCCAATCATTCGGAAATACTAGCCATTCATGAGGCCAGCCGCGACGTCGTTTGGTTGAGGTCGGTGACCCAACATATCCGATCAGATTGTGGGATGGTCGAGTGCAAAGAGCCGACCATTATCTTTGAGGACAATGCAGCTTGTATTTCTCAGCTCAAGGATGGTTATATCAAAGGGGATAGGACAAAACATATTTTGCCTAAGTTCTTCTTTACCCACGATTTGCAAAAGACCGGAGAGGTCAAAGTGATCCAAGTACGGTCTAGTGATAACTCGGCCGATTTAATTACTAAGACACTTCCGACCTGTACATTCAGGAAGCTCACGCATCAGATTGGGATGCGTAGGCTACAAGACCTCCACTGAGGTTCTCATCAGGGGGAGTAGTACGTGTTGTACTCTTTTTTCTTCATCATGTTTTTGTCCCACTGGGTTTTTCATGATAAGGTTTTAATGAGGCAACATTAAGCGTATTACAATCCCTGTATGGTTATGACATCCAAGAAGGAGTGTTATAAATCAATTGATGGATGTCCATAACCGGCCCGGTCTGTAAACCGGCCCATCCGCAGGAGAGAGAGTCGGCCTATTGAGGAGAGAGAGAAGCGGCCACATTCTTTTTTTGTCATCTGTGGGATTAATATTGAAATAACCATGCCTTATACAAAGCCAGCAAAGGAACAAAGCCTTTCCGGAGTCATCAGCCGACGAGGTAAAACAACACCCCTAAGAACTAAAGATAGAAACAACAACGAAGAACATAACTTAAGCATTAGGATTTTCTTTCATATGTTTCCTTTTCTTTATATGATTAGGATTTTCTTTCTTTATAATCTTTCCAAATTATGTATTAGTATTCTTTAATAATCCTAGTTGGTTTAGGTTTTGGATAATTTTTTTTTTACTTATCTTGTAATCTCCTATATAAAGGGAACACTTATTCATTAATAAAATACAGAAACATTCAGCTCTAAATCTATCGTTTCACAACGAATCCATCCAAATGATCTCAAACTGAATACGCAATCCAAAATTAATTTAGCGTTTAATGTGACGGTGTGAATAAACGCAAAAATTTGACGAACTCGAAACCAATAAATGCAAAAAGTTCACGAACTCAAAGCCACATGTATGGTCTTTGAAGCTCACCCCAACCACATACATGTTTTCTCTTCTATCCTTTTGGATGTTATGTTATTCTCATTTTGTAGTGTCTTTTCAACCTTTGTTCGTTCATTTCACAAGACCTTTGTTTCTTTTCGTTCATTTTATTTTATCTAATCTATCAATTTAATGTCCTATTTTTATTTATTGTTAACAAGTTATAGTAAGACTACTTAAAGAATTAGTTAATATGACAGATTATTTACATTAATAATAAATCAACTATAAATTTGAATTTTCTTTCAATTATAAAAAAAAAATCTGTTGAGAAAAAATCTAACAAAATTTTAATTCAAATTTTAAATATTTTTTATTAAATAACACATAAATCAATGTTAACTAAAAATTTATTATAAAACAAGAAAATAAAATTCTACTCTATTATTTATAAATTGTATAATTATATTCTATATTATATAATGAATTAAATATGAAAAATTATATTAAATAGGTAAATTAACAAATTTTATATTTTTTAATTTTTTCCGAGATCTTTCATCTCAAATTCTTTCTTAAGGTATTCAACCGTTTGAAATATTTTCATTTTGAGTTTGAAATATTTATTTTTACCTATTTGAAATATTTTCATTTTGAGTTTGAATATTTCAAATTTTACAAAAGATATAAAATCACAGATAATAAAGAATAAATTTTTAAAATTCACCACGAAAAAACTAACTATATATGTTGTAAAAATTAAAGCAAACTAATATTTTGAAGTCTTAATTTAAAATAAAAATAAAACTTAATATCATAATATCCAAAAATATACTATATCAATAAAACTTACTAAATTAATATGATAGAAACTAATATGTATAAAATTTACTAAAACAACACGGCTATATTATATAAAAACAGTGTTTTTACTTATAAATCCTGTAAAATACTAAAATGATATATGTTAAAGTTGATTGTATTAAACACAACATGTAAATATAAATTATCTTAAGCTTATTTCTTTTTTTATAATATAAATAAACAAAATTTAAAAATATATATTATATGCAAAATTTAAATATATATATTATATGCAAAATGTATAAATTAAAGAAAATAAATAAATTTTGAAGGAAGTTCTCTATTTGATTATTTCATATTGTTATTTTATTGTACCTTACTCGAAAATATATTAGTAAGTAATAAAAATTAATAACAAAGTAAAATGTAGTAAAAAAATCACTATATATTAATAATACCGAATTAGAAATATAAACAAAAATAATATAGAGTTACACAATATATAACACTAAAATAGAAATTATATATTTTTAAAAAATTTAATAATACCAAATACATTTAATACATCTATAAAATAGAAATATATTCGCACGGACGTGCGGTTTAAAATCTAGTTTTGTTTTATTTTGAAGCCACCAATATGTATATTCAAAATCACCTTAATTTCAAAATGATGCTAGCATTTTGAGTTACAACAATGTTTAACAGTTGAATCCATGTTCTTCTGAAGAAGTGAACAAAGGTCTTACGAGGTTCAAAGTCATATATGAAGCCAGGCTTGTAAATTAACTAACAACCAAAAACCAAACCAAATCAAACCAAAACCAAACCGATGTTTACAAATATTCAAACTGTTCTTATAATTGCAGAACCGGAAAATAAATAGTAACGCTATAACATCTCACACAGTTAGTATCGTTTTGTCACTGTGTTACTTCTACAAATAAACCACTGACATGATTCACATGACATCTACTGACCTGTACATAAATGGTTAGCACTTGTGTATGGGGAAAATCAAAAAGTAATTTATGTCTTAACTGATATCGAAATTGACAAAAGAATATCGAAATTGACAAAAGAATTAATTCATAGGTTCACCAGCCAATAAAATTTCGTTATTTTATATTTGTTGTCTTTCTGAAAAAAAAAACAAAATATTATCAAATTATATTATATTTTTAAAATAAAAATATAAAAAATAAATAAAAATAATAGTAGTTACAAAAAAAAAAAAAATTTGAAAAATATATATTTTTAACATCATTAGCAAAACACTAGGCCCTAAACCATAAATCCTAAACTCTAAATCTTTGGATAAATCCTAAACCCTTAGATAAATCATAAACTCTAAATCAAAAACACTAAACTCTAAACCCTAAACCCTTGAGTGTTTTAGTGTTTAATGTTTTTTATTTAGAATCTAGGATTTATCCAAGAGGGGTTTAGGGTTTAGGATTTAGGATTTAGTGTTTTGCTGACAATTTTTTTTTTTGTATTTACTACTATTTTTTTTTATTTTTTTATTTTTTTTCTTTTAAAAAAGTAATATAACTTGACAATATTTTGCTTCTTTTTTAAAAAAATATCAAATATGAAATAACAAAATACTATTAGTTAGTGAAGTCTTTTTGAAATTATGAAATGAAATTAAATTTCAAAAGAATACACGAAAATTTTGATTTTTTTTCTTACAATTATGGTATGTCTAGACGAGCAGTGGCAGAACAATTAACTTGTGATTTACTCATTCCGTTTCATATTAAGTGTCGTTGTAGAGAAATTGTTTCGTTACAAAATAAATGTCGTTTTCGATTTTCAATGCAAAATTTATTAATTTTATTCAGTAATTTATTTTTCTATTGGTTGAAATATGGTTAGGTGTATAGGTAATTGTTTTTTTATATAGAAAATATATAAAATTAATTATTTTTTTAATCTTAGTGCATATACCCAAAACGACAACGGAGGGAGTATCTTATTACACTTTTTCAGGCTTTATAAAAAAGGAAAATTGTTTTTATAGAGCAAAAAAATGGTAACTATATCTTTTTAGACTAATCTCTATTACTTTATGTTCCATTAGACTAATTTTTTTTTCAAAATGGCAGTAATGCCCTTAAAATTGTAACTTTTAAAAAATATATATAATGAGTTCGATCATGCGGGACTGATCGATCCGAATTTAGAAGGTCCAACGGATCGATCGATCCTGATCATTATGCAGAACAAAAAAACGCAGAGTATATACTGATCGACCTGGTCCATTTCACTCGATCGGCGAAGGTCGATTTATATAGATCGACCGATCTCTCAACACGGATCGATCGATCATGTGCCCAGGAAAGTATCCCAAATCGATTTTTTGGTTTTCTTCGATTATATCTGGATTGATTCACACTTGATTTGAACCGACCAAGCATGATTTCAACTCTTTAAAGTCGATTTCTTTGGGATGAAACCCATAATTTCTCATTCACGAACAAAGGGGGAGAAAATCAAAGTCTCACCCAAGTTCATAAACCCTAACTCACACAATTTGACTCTGATTTGGATGATTCTTCGGCCTAACCCATACGATTTTGTGAGCTTTTTATGAATCTATCACTCTTTAGTTCGTTCTAGAGTTTGAAAATAGAAAGGTAAAAGGTAATTTTTTGAGTTTGTTAGGATGTTTAGGCTTCAATCATGTGTTAAGGTGATGATTAGAGACGATTTTGTACACAACCCATGGCTTAAATAGTATTTTTTGGATAGATTTAGGAATTTTAGGTTTTGTTCTTAAAAAAAAAAAATCAAAACACCCGAAAATTGGAATTGATACAGTGAGAATGCTAATTCTTTTTGGTTTTGTTGGCATTGGTTATTGATAGATTATTAAGAGACATTATTTAACTGAGATGTGATATTAGTTATTAATAACTATTGTGTTGTATTGTGTTCAATTTTCAGGTATGCAGTTGGAGTTGCCTAGTCGTTTATACGGTGAGGGGTCGGAACCTCAAGTTAAGAAGATTAATAACAGCTGCCGACTAAAACTTCTCGAGTTGCTGAAGGAAAAAATGGAGCCAGAATTCGATGAAGTTATGAAAGATCCCATTTTTTCGCATATTATGGTTATCCAGAAGAATGATATAAAGTTTTCGGCGAGGTTGGTACACTCTTTCTTGTGTAAGGAGTTGATGACAAGCAAGAGACATGAGAAGTGGTTCACTTTCGCTAGGAGGCCTCTGCGTTTTGGATTGCAAGAGTATCATGGTCACTGGTCTGAAAGTGAAGCGAGAGAAGAACGGTGGGTTAGTGACATGGAAAGATGATGATGGTTTTTGGAGCAAGCGGATAAAGACAAATGGAAAAATAAACTTGCAGATCATAAAAAAGAAGCATTTGGAAGAGAGCAATACCTGGACTTGGGGTGATAGGGTGAGACTGATATATCTTTGCGTTATTATGGGTGTGGTGATGGGGAAGGATGAGAAGGTGAATATCCCGCATCTGTACATGAAGTTGGCGATGGATTTGGAGAAGCTTCGGAATTACCCATGGGGTCTGTACTCGTTTGATTTCCTTCTGAAGCAGCTTGATAAAACAAGGCATAAATTGGAGCAGAAGGAGAGGTATCTGATGGAAGGATTCTTGTTTGGTTTCCAGATTTGGATAATGGAAGCTGTTCCTGCTTTAGGAGAGATTTGTGGCACAAAAGCCAGCAAAAAATTTACAGGTCCTCTGTGTGGTAATTGGAGAGGATGTGCAAAATGTTCTTATGAAGATATCATTGGCGTTGAGAACTTATTCCCAGAAAAAGTATGCATATATTTTTCTAATAAAAATGTTTATTGTCTTGTTCACTTTACTAATGATTTGATTGTTTTTAGGGGATTTTGCATTCATTCATAATCCCACATAGATGGAGTGGTCCTTTTGACAACTGATTTTGTACAGAAGGATGAGAAGAAAGATGAAAGAGTGGATCGCATTTTGGATATGATCAATAGAAAACATGATTGGAACAATCATGTTTTGGGAGTAAAAGAAGCTACGAGCTCCAAATTTGAGGAAGCTGGCGAAGAAAAAAGAGAGGATTAAGCAGCTGATACTGAGAGGGGTGAGAATAGTCATGTTGCAGAGAATGTTGATGGCACAGCTGATGTTTCGGGAAGAAACGAGAGAAAGCATGCGGACCGAGGAGCAGAGTCAAGGAAGAAGAATGTCTTGTGCCAGCTAGCTGCTTCATCAAAAAGGAATATTGACAAAGATATGAAAAACTTCTTGGAGGGTCTGGTACAAGCTTCTTTTACTACTTTTGGAGAAAAATTTTGTCAGCAGTTCTCGGACAGGTTGGGGAAGATTGAGACTGAGGTTACACAACTCAGGACAGCTTCGGAGAGAACTGAGCAGTTTGAGACAGTTGTAACCGACATGCTGGGGAAAATTGAGGCTGAGGTTACACAGCTCAGACAACTTTAGTGGTGACTGAATTGGTGGGAAAGAGTGATCAACTTTATGCATATATTTTTCTAATAAAAATGTTTATTGTCTTGTTCACTTTACTAATGATTTGATTGTTTTTAGGGGATTTTGCATTCATTCATGGAATCCCACATAGATGGAGTGGTCCTTTTGGCAACTGATTTTGTACAGAAGGATGAGAAGAAAGATGAAAGAGTGGATCGCATTTTGGATATGATCAATAGAAAACATGATTAGAACAATCATGTTTGGGGAGTAAAAGAAGCTATGAGCTCCAAATTTGAGGAAGCTGGCGAAGAAAAAAAGAGAGGATCAAGCAGCTGATACTGAGAGGGGTGAGAATAGTCATGTTGCAGAGAATGTTGATGGCACAACTGATGTTTCGGGAAGAAACAAGAGAAAGCATGCGGACCAAGGAGCAGAGTCAAGAAAGAAGAATGTCTTGTGCCAGCTAGCTGCTTCATCAAAAAGGAATATTGACACAGATATGAAAAACTTCTTGGAGGGTCTGGTACAAGCTTCTTTTACTACTTTTGGGGAAAAATTCTGTCAGCAGTTCTCGGACAGGTTGGGGAAGATTGAGACTGAGGTTACACAACTCAGGACAGCTTCGGAGAGAACTGAGCAGTTTGAGACAGTTGTAACCGACAGGTTGGGGAAAATTGAGGCTGAGGTTACACAGCTCAGGACAACTTTAGTGGTGATTGAATTGGTGGGAAAGAGTGATCAAGCAAGCGGTCGTAGCATGACCAAAATCAATACTGGTCCTAGCACGAGCAAAAAAGGCACAGCTCCATCAAAGAAAAACGTAACTACTAAGAGAAAGCGTTAAAAAAGTTGTTGAAAGTTTGGAACTAGGCGATGGAATGTAGTTCTTTGAAGCTAGGTTGTTGGAACTTGGAACTAGGCGGTAATATGTATTTGAAACTTGACATTAATGTAATGGCTCTATTTTGAACTTGAAATTTGTATGTGTAATTTGTATTTCTATGTGTTTGTCAACAAGATGTAAAAAAACAAGAGTTAAAGACTGCTGATTCGTGTGTTAATTTACCGCGTGCAAACGTTACTCAATCATCAGCTAGTGATCTTCATATGGGTACACAAGAGTTTTTGGAAAGTTGCATGAAGAACCTTCCATAGTCACATTTGTTAAAGGTTTGAATCCTTCTAAAGCTAAAGTCGAAGACTCATTGGATTGGTTGGAACTTCCAAAATCATTAAAGAAGCCAGCAGATTCTTTGGATTGGTTGGAACTTCCAAAATCATTGAAGAAGCCAGCAGATTCATTGGAACTTCCAAAATCATTGAAGAAGCCAGCGGTCCGATTAGATGACCGAGATATGGAGCTAGACGGAGAAGATTTCCCTTATCGCTGCTTGGTGTTTGTGCATCCTGCAGATTTTAAGAAGATGCAGGACTGGCAAAATACACGAACGCATGTTATTCCTTTGTATATATCATTCAGTTGATGTTCTTAGTAATTGACATCTCTACCATTGTATTTTGTTTACAGAGCTATACAGATTGGTCCTTCTATGTTAGATGATGATCTAGCCGGACGTATTATGTATGTCTGCAAGCAATTGGCTTAAAAACTACGTAAGCATTCAACCGCTCATTTCTATAAAATGCTAGCTATTATATAAATGTTTACATTACAGATTTGTCTTTGTTTTTGTAGGAAATTGATGATGTAATGTACGTTTTCCGGGAAAGAACAACATTGAAACGATGGAACGTAGACCGTGTTGCTTTCATGACATCCGTCTTCAGCGACCTCATCGCTAAGGATTACCAGAATTTCAGTAAGGGTATTAAGAAGTACACTATGGATCCGTTATTACTGGAATACGGTAAAGGTGAACTGTCTTCTCATGGAAGAAAACGGATGTTGTGGAATGTCGATGTGGATCGGATTACGTTCCTGTCTGGGTCAATTGCAACCATTGGATTGCTTTATGCATCAGTTTTATGACTAGGAATATCCAGGTGTTTGATTGCACGGGTAGAAAAAATCAAGGAAGTGGAAGCTTTCGCGCAGCTTATTCCTCGGATTGTCAAGGCCGTTCAGTCATTGACAGTACAGAAGCATCTCACCATCACTCCGTACAATGTTTCCTATGTACCTATGAGTGGTCTTAATCGACTTAACTGTCATTGTGGTGTGTACACTATAAAACACATCAAATGCCACGTGCTTGGGTTGGACATATCTTTGGTGAGTGATGATAACATCTGGGGAGCTCGGATAAAGATTGTGTGAGATTTATGGGAAGCAGCTAATGATCTTGAATTGATTGAGAGAATGTCAAAGTATGAGCCTATTAAGTGTAGTAAGCCTGCCGAGTATGTTGAGATTGATGATTTATGATTTATGATTTATTGTTGGTTATGCTTTTTTAGACTTATTTTGTAATTGTTTTAGGAGTTTATGTTATAACATACAAAGTTTATGTTATAATGGTTTTTTTGCTATATACAGTACTTGAGTTTACAAAATGAAAGACAACATTATCAATTGAGAAACCATAAAGTTCACTAAACTCAAAAAAGAATTACAAATCCGGTCAGCCTAAATAGATCGATCGATCGAAACAAGATGGTCGATCCAGAAAGATCGATCTAGATAGATCGATCGTTCTGTGTAGGACCAGATTTTGTGATCATTATGCAGAGCAAACAAAAAATGCACAGTATATTATGATCGACCTGTTCCAGTACGCTCGTTCGGCAAAGCTCTATCTCGTGTAGATCGATCGATCTGTCTTTGAGATCGATCGATCCCGCACCCAGATAAGTCTCTCAAATCGATTTCATGGTTTTCGTCGGTTAAATCCGGTTTGATACCTACTTAATTTGAACCGGACTAACACGATTTTATGAATAAAATCATGAGAGACTTAGATCAAACCCTCACTGTTATCTCCTTCCCCAATTGTTCTTGAGAGAATGGGATCAAACCCAAGTTCATAAACCCTATCTCTCTCGATTTAACTCCGATTTGGACGATTCTTGAGCCTAACCCACACGATTTCGTGAGCTATTTCCGAATCTACCACTCTTTCGGTTGATCTGCAAAGGTATAAAACTTTATCTCCACTTCTATAGTTCGAAATTCAGATAGTAAAAGGTTATTTTTTTTAGTTTTTTAAGTTGTTTTGGGTTAAACCGTGTGTTAGGGTGATGATTAGGGACGATTTTCCATATAGCCCATGCCTTAATTCATAGTTTTAAGTTTGATTTAAGAAATTATGGTTATTTCTTAAAAAAAAAAATTCGAAATTTGGAATTAATAGAGTGAGATTGCTGATGCTTTAAAGTTAGTTGTTGAGTTGCATTGATGTTGAATCATTGTCCATGCCAATTTACTCGGTTTTACCTTTGAGAACTCATTTGTTAAGGGTTGTGTGCAGAAAATGGTGAAAAAAGGAGCACCGAAAAAGACCAAGGAAGCAGCACCAGCGACAACACAGACACGTGACACAACAGCTGCTTCGACCTCATCTCATCCCGAAAGTGATGAGCCTCGCGAAGCAGCCCCTTGGCCTCATGACCCACTGACTCCATTCTCTAAACTCCCTACAATTCATAACCGACATATCTCAAGTAAGAAGATGCTGAAAGAACTTGCATCCTACGCAAACCGCGATTACTATGCTGGTTGGAGTGATTACCACTGCATTCTCTACAATGGTTTGCAGCGGATGAGATTGAAACCAACAAAGTTCATCTGTGATTACACTACAAAGGAGTTGGGAATTCTGCGTGATGTCAAAAAGATGTG
>NC_027756.1:28794143-28797476 GCF_000695525.1 Brassica oleracea var. oleracea
AAATACCATGTCTCGCTAGCGGATACACTTTCTCCAGTGCCATCGCTATTGACACTTGTCTATCCGAAATAAAAGACAAACCATTATCATTAGCAACAACAACTTTTAACTGTCTCATAAACCATTCCCAAGACTGTTCATTCTCAGAGTCTACTATCCCAAATGCAATAGGATATAAAATTGAATTTTAAATTTGAATTTCCATCTATAGCAGTTGCAACCAGTAGCACCCCTTTGAATTTACTCTTCAAGAATGTTCCATCGACAACAATTACACGCCTCATGACTTTGCTAAAGCCTCTGATCGATTGACCAAACGCTATAAACAGATATCGAAATCTACCATTGACGTCAGTCTCATAAGGGGAATGTGTACCCGGATTGGCCTCTCGCAGCATGTACAAGTATTTTGGTATTTTCCCATAACTTTCCTCTGGAATACCTCTAACAGCGTTGACTGCATATTCACGGGAATCCCATGCTAAAGAATCAGAGATCTCACACCCATAATCATTACGCATAATCTGAACAATATCTTTCGCTTTAGGCCCTTCCTTGATACCTTCATATTTATGCATGATCAGACCGCCTATAGTTTTCGCTGAAGCTGTCTTTCCAGCACTGGTTTTGCTTGAAGGTGCGAAGGAATGTACACCGACATACTTCTTAATAATAAAATATGTGGAGCCCTTCAAACACTCTGCTCGAGCACCCCAAAAGCACACCTTATCAGTGCATCTAATACACCAAACTGATTTATTGGAGTTGGTAACTGTGTAGTGAAAGTTATGCTTCATTGCACATAACTCAGAACTCGCTTTCAAAACTGTTTTGTTGAGGAAAAGATCTCCCGTCTTAACCAATTCGACCACCGGACTCTTTGCCAATTTTTCTATGTTTTCTTTTTCAGAGTTGATGTTGTCAGCATCATAATCATCTCCATCAACTTCACTTTGCTTCATCTTTCCTTTCTTCTTCTCGTTATGCTTGTCAGCATCATAATCATCTCCATCAACTTCACTTTGCTTCATCTTCCCTTTCTTCTTCTCGTTATGCTTAGCCCCCTTAACAATACTTGAAGCGGCCCCAATGTCACAAGGATTTCGCTCGTTCTTTTCACTAGTACTTGCATTAGTTGGCATCTTATTAAGATCAATTTCGACCTTATTTGGATTTCCTTGCTTTGCTTTATAGCTAACACACAATTGAGTTGACTGATGCTTCTTACAAAACCCTAGAAAATTTTGAACTTGCCGTGAGTTTCCAATGATCACCGGTGGACATTCTGATGAATTGATCAACCCAATAGGAAGGTAACTCAACTCCAAATCGGCATCCGTTTCTTCAAAACCAAAATCCTCTATAACGTTTTTCTGTAATTGTTCCAGAGAGGACTTCAATTCCAATGCAAGTAACCTTCCCCCTTTCTTTTTATCAACATTAAAACTCCAACCTGAAGATACAACCAATTCCCAAACACCACATGAAGCATAGACATGAATCATGGTAGAAATAATGTAAAATTTTTGTGAAAATTTTGTGAACAATCAATGGAATATAGAAGACGACGAAGAAGGTTACCAAGGTTTTTTTTCGTTTTGTTTAGTTCCTTTTTCGTTTTTTTTTTAAAATCAATTTTTTTTACAAAATATAAAAGTGAATATTCCCAAATATTTTGTTTCCATATTTTTAGGAACTGATTTCTTATCCGTAGAATACAGCTAATCTGTAGAAATCGGTTTCAGTTTCTACAGTTTTTTAAAATTATAGTAATGTGTAGATTTTGATTTCTACATGTTTTAGATTTATAGTAAATCTGTAGAAGTCGGTTTCTACGTGTTTTAGATTTATATTAATGTGTAGATTTTGATTTCTAAAGATTTTAGAACGTAGATTTTAGAACGGTAGGTTAAGCGCAGAATGTGTATTCTAAATATTTTTAGAATACTCATATTTACGTAGATCACGTATTCTAAACATTGTAGATTCAATAAAAAAAATAGATTTCGTTTTCTACTTCATAGAATGTCATTTCTACTTTATTTATAACATAATCTGAAATTTATGATTTCAACTTTTTTATAACTGGAAAAAATACCACTAAGTTCATATAGGTATTTTTTCAAAAGTTACTATTTTTTCAATTTTTTTTGTTTGTAAAACTATTTATTAAATTTATTTTCAAATATATTAAAGGGTGTTTTAGGAAAAAATGGCACAAAATATAGATTAGTCGAAAGGGACATAGTTATCATTTTTTGCTTTAAAAAAACAATCCTCCCTTATAAAAATTAAGATGGTATTCAACAGAAAAACTTTTTTTTTTCTCCCGATTTCAAAGAAGAAAAACCAAAACATGAATCTCTATCTTGTTACACTTTTTCAGGCTTTGTAAAACTTAATAATACTGTACTCAACAAAATCTTTTTTTTTCCAGTCCCAAAGAGGAAATAAAAAAATACCAAAACATGAATCTCTAATCTATATCCAAATATCTACCTCAATTTTATAAATATACAGAGCTCACCAGAGCCACTATTTATTATATTTTCCTCATTGTTTTTTTTTCTTTCTCCAGTAAATCATATTTGGATTCTTGGTGAAAATAGGGTTAAAGAGAAAGTCCCGAAGTTTCAGCGTTACGTAGGATTTTCAGCAACATATAAAATCTGGAATATTTGTTCTCTCTCTCTTTGTTCCTGTCTCTATCATCTGAGCTTTTCATATTCAAATTTTGAGGTACATTTGTACAAAACAAAAACTTTTGAGGTACATTACTGTCTCTGTTTTTCTTTCTTTCTCTCCTATAAAAAAAAGAGAGAGGAGGAGTTTAAATGTTTTTCTTCAATATTATGATTTTTGGAATTCGAATTTCTTAAATTTATACTAATTCCTGAATTTAGACATGGTATACAAAACAGCGAGAGAAAACCAGGCGTTTCGCCTTCTTTAATTTGCATTTTTTGTGAGATTAGTTTTAACTTATGTTAAAAATAAATTCCAAGCTCGGACATTCAATTTTGTTATATAATTTTTTTTGAAATATGTGTCATCATCACGTGTATCTGATGTTGGATATTTGGAGTTATATCATAGCCGTTTTGCAAAAGTTCAATTTCTGTTAGCTGTATATATATTCACTCAAAATTCTAATTTAATAGTTAAAAACTTATAATTCAATAATCTCTCTCTGTGTTTCTTGATTCATCAAAACGGTACGTAGAAGTCTCTGAAGTTTGGATTAATATAAAGTTGTTGTTGAGCCAAAAAAAAAAAAAAAAAAAAGAAAAAGAAACGGGAACCCCCAAAAAAAGGTGGCCGTCAAAAAGAAGG
>NC_027756.1:28797513-28820783 GCF_000695525.1 Brassica oleracea var. oleracea
AAAAAAAAAAAAAAAACGGTACGGAGAAGAACGAGGAGGGTGACAAGAGGTAGTACATACATCTTCTTAAATCTTAAACTGTTTAGTTTTTAGCTTAGTGAAAGAAATTAGAAAAGATCAACTTAAAATAACTTTTATTGAAAATTTAGCTAGCATCTGCATAATTCAGTGATACACAATTTGTAAGCAAAGATGCTTTGTAGATACTTGTACAACAAGTCTATTCTAATGTAATTAATCTTAATTTTGTTGTAGAAAATGGTCGCATTTGGGAAGAAGCTCAAGGAAAGAAGCATTGAAGAATGGCAAGAGTATGTTTCTATATTCAAGATCTGGTTGGTATAATGTTTAAAGCAATGTGATTCATGTACATCCTTTTTTGTTCTATTTCTATATAGATATTACATCAATTACAAATTGATGAAGAAGAAAGTGAAGCAATATGGTCGACAAATCGAAGTAGGAAGTCTAGATCGTCGTCATGTTCTTAAAGATTTCTCAAGGATGTTGGATCATCAGGTTTTTCTCTTTTTTCTTCACAAAATTTCACTTGTTTAATCATATGCATCAAACTTTATAATAAAAAACATGTTTCCAAATGCTTGCAGATAGAGAAAATCTCTCTTTTCATGTTGGAGCAACAAGGTTTGCTTTCAAGTAGGTTGCAGAAGCTAAGGGAATGTCATGATGCACTCCAAGATGAGCCTGACATATCTCAGATATCTAATCTAAGAGAGGCCTATAGATCAGTGGGACAAGATCTTCTCAAGCTTCTTGTTTTCATCGATACGAATGCTATTGGTATCCGTAAGATACTGAAGAAGTTTGATAAGAGATTTGGCTATAGATTCACAAACTATTATGTCAAGACTCGTGCTGATCATCCTTACTCTCAACTCCAGCAAGTGTTCAAACATGTGGTAAGCTCTTAAAATCTCACGCAGCTTAATCTGTCACTATAGTAGAAGCCTAACGTTTTGATTATATTGAATGATTTATAGGGTCTTGGAGCTGTTGTTGGAGCCATATCTCGAAACCTTCACGAGCTTCAAAACAATCAAGGAAGCTTCTTATCAATTTATGATCAGCCTGTTGTTCCTCTTCAGGTTCTTTTTGTGTGACATATGTATACATACCGAGTTTTTCTAAAATGGTTATGTTTCATCGATCTTTTGTGTTTCTTTCTTGTAGGATCCTGTGGTGGATTCAATCAAGAATGCAGTGGATAGGCTAACACGTTCAACAAACTTCCTTAATTTCATGGCTCAACACGCTCTAATCATGCAAGACGAAGATTTACTGATTCATGAAGATCAAGCGGATCAAGAAGAAGGGAGATATCACTTCATGTCGCTCTTGTTAAACTTGGCAAACACGTTTCTCTATATGGTCAATACATATATCATTGTTCCTACAGCAGATGATTACTCCATGAGCCTTGGAGCAGCAGCAACGGTTTGTGGAGTTGTAATTGGTGCAATGGCTGTGGCTCAGCTCTTCTCTTCGGTTTACTTCAGCGCCTGGTCCAACAAGTCATACTTCAAACCACTTATTTTCAGCAGCATTGTTCTTTTTGTTGGGAACCTAGTTTATGCTTTGGCTTATGACTTCAATTCACTAGCTCTTCTCTTGATTGGCCGGTTATTCTGTGGGTAAGTCCCCTTTTAGCTTTGTGTTATATATACATTAGGTTTCATGAGACCTTGTTTTTTTTAAACGCCGGATGATTATGCTATTGCGAGACTGTACTTGATTGTTATGTATATTCATTTTGTAGATTTGGTTCAGCAAGAGCAGTGAACCGGAGATACATAAGCGATTGTGTGCCTTTGAAGATTCGGATGCAGGCTTCAGCCGGTTTTGTTAGTGCAAGTGCTTTAGGAATGGCTTGTGGTCCTGCTCTTGCCGGTTTACTGCAAACCAATTTCAAGATCTACAATCTTACCTTTAACCAGGATACACTACCCGGTTGGGTTATGGCTGTTGCTTGGCTTATGTACTTGGTCTGGTTAGCTATTTCTTTCGTGGAACCAGCACGTGAGCCTGAAGAGGTTCATACTTCACAAGAATCTAACTCCGGTATGGCACTAAAGAGAATTTAGGTTTGTTATCTTTTTTGCATATTCTTATCTAATTTTAAGAATCTTTAATGTTCGATGAAGCTGATCAAGATGGAAACATGGAGAAGGGGCTTACAAAACAGCTTTTACTTGCACAAGACGAAACAGAACATGATGATGAAGATGACTGCGATGGAAGTGAAGAGTCTGCTGAAGATTCACGTAAACCTGCTAACTCCTTTGTAGCTGCATACAAGCTACTCACTCCTTCAGTGAAGGTAGAAACATCTATAACTTTTCAAGATTGTCATATTTTTTTCACAAGAGTGATGAAACATGACAACTTTTTTTTTAATTTCCTTTAGGTTCAGTTGTTGATATACTTCATGCTCAAGTATGCAATGGAGATTCTTTTATCAGAATCAAGTGTGGTTACCACATACTACTTTGGTTGGTCCATGAGTTCTGTTTCAATCTTCTTGTTCTGTCTTGGTCTAACTGTTTTACCGGTTAACCTCGTTGTTGGAAGCTATATCAGCAACATGTTTGAAGATCGGTAAAAATACATGCATACGTTATTTTCTTGTTTTTTCGGTTTATTTGAAAATGTGAATTTTCTTATCACAGGCAAATTCTGTTGGCGTCAGAGATTATGGTCTGTGTTGGAATACTTCTCAGCTTCCATGTAGTAGTCCCTTACACCGTGCCTCAATACGTTATCTCTGGGTTCATCATGTTTGTTTCTGCTGAAGTTCTTGAAGGTATAAGATTGATTCAAGATCTTAATATTTTCACTGAATCTGTCAGCTTTCTTGAAATGTTTTTTTTTGTCCGTAGGTGTGAACTTATCGTTACTATCGAGAGTAATGTCATCGAGGCTGTCACGTGGGACGTACAATGGAGGTTTATTGTCGACGGAGGCTGGAACGATCGCACGTGTGATTGCTGATGCAACTATCACCGTTGCTGGGTTCTTGGGGCAGAGTATGCTTTTGAATGTTACTCTGCTTCCTTCTTTTATTATATGTGTTGGGTCTATTGTAGCTACTTGTTTTACTTTCAACTCCCTGTATTAGTGTTTCTTTCTTTCACAACTCTTTTCTGCATAGAACTCCAGATTTCTGAGCTTTGTAGCAGCATTGCAAGGACGGTTTGTAGTATTGTGGTTATGGACATGCTTATCTTTGTGTACTTTAGTGTTTGGTCATATAGATTGTACTTCAGACCGTTCGTATTTACTTATCTAGTAACATTTCTTTATCTACTATATGATTGTGAGTTGTGACTTCATTTCTATACTCTGCTTCTTTTGATTATTCTGCTTTTCCATGGGCAAAGCCCTTTTTGACTTGTGACGTGATTTGGTTTGTTCCTAGGCCTGTGGACCTGTGGTTATTAACCCAACCGCACCTGCCGATCAAAACGAAATGTTCAATTTTTGGTTCAGTTAGGTTAGGAGGTTCGGTTTGTTCGGACACTTGATAAAAAAGAAATCTGTAGACCAGTTAGGTGGTTTTCTTCCAAGCTATACCAAAATTCTGAACCGAACTAAGCGAATTAACCAAAATCAAGGTGTGACTCGTGACCATTTGAGGAATACTAGGAACAAATAAAAAGGAACGAAGAAGATTAAAATTAAAGGAATGAGTGGGAATGATTGTTCTTCCTCAAAAATAATGAGGAATAATTTAACAAAGAGGAACGAATAAAAAATGAACGTAGAGGAATAAAATTGTAGGAATGAAAAAAAATGGTTGTTTCATCCCATATTTAATAAAGAATAACTTATTTAATAAAGAATAACTTTGTTCTTTATTTCTCTACAAAAAAAAAAAGAATGATAGAAAATGAGAAATAAAAATTATTCCTTGTGAATGATGAATTTTTTTTAGGAATGTTAGGAATTCATTATTTCTTGTTGTTTCTTACAAGAATAGAAAGAAAAATTAATTCCTCATGAATGGTGTATTTTTATGGGATCCCTAAGGAATTGAATGTTATTTCTCATTCCCTTGGTCACCAATACAGATAACCAAACTTATTGGACTTTCTATTTTGAATTTTTAACCAACTTAAACCGAATTCAGAAACTTTAGTATTAAGTTGGGTAAAAATTTTTAAAACCCAACTAACCGAAAACCAAGCTGAACTTTTTGGGTTCAATTTGTCGAGATTTCGATCTAACCAAATTCCGAACCATCCAACCAGAAAAATCCAAACTGACCGAACCGCTGGAGTAGTTGTTACATTTGTGAAATTATTTCGATTCTACTATTTTAGCTTTAATCATCCAAGAGGAGTCTAGTTATATAAGACGTTTGAGAGAGCAAATCAATAGTAAATAAATAAGAAACAGAGAATACAAACTTTGTCCCTAGATCAAAGTAAAAACAAACTTTATAAAAACGTTTTAAATATAGGAAAGTAACATAAAAGTGATGAGTAGAGACCATCTTCTAGAGTAGTTTATGCTTCTTTGCCTTTCAGTGTCCATTGGCTATGGATCCATCGTCTCCTTTCTTGCCATAGAATCTCCGGTACAATGAATCAACCTCTTTCAGATAATAAGTCCCCGGAGCCAAAAGGTCTATGATACCTTCTTTGCTCGTCACAAACTCCTTTGCTCCGTACCTATGTTCCATCAGCTTCATTGTCTCCACAAACTTCTCAGGTTCATACTGCAAACCAAAACAAGTCCAAGATGAGATTTCAATGATTCAACATTCCCGATATAAACTCAGCTAAGGGATGTTCAACCTCATGTCTAGCCTTCAGTTTACCACCGATGTCCATCACAGATGCAATGTTTGAGAGGCTGAAAGGAGACTGGTTTTCGCAGAGACGCAATGAGAACATCGTTGCGGTTGAACCACTTCCATATGAGAACATAACCACCCTCTTCCCCGCCTATACAAAAAAACACAAAATGTAAATAATAAATTTCAAGAGACTCAGAAAAGTTTGTTTTCTTTAGTTTACCAAATCGCTGTGTTTGTTGTGGATGAGAGAAGCAAAAGCTGCGTAGAGAGAAGCGGTGTACATGTTACCAACTTCTTTTGGTACTAATGTCGTTGGTTGCACTTTAGCATCATAAAACGTTTTCGCAACTTGTTGTGACACCTGCAAAAGACAACAAAGCTATAATAACTCTGGTTTTGCTTTTTCCAAGTATCACAAAAAAACAAAAGATGAAAACCTTTTCAAGATCACGGCTTTGGTAACTCTCGTCGAGTGGCAAAGACGAATAAGGAGTGAACTTCTCTTTGGCAGCCTCATCAATGGAGCTGAAATAGAGGAAACAGATATGTTTAACTCAATTAATATAAACAAGTTTAAGAATCTTTCACTCCAGAGCAAGAACCTTGCGTTTCTCAAGAAGTCGTTGTACAAGAGACGAGCAAAGCTTTTCTGTACAAGCTGCAACAGCAAAGAAGAGATGACTGGTCAGAGACGGTTCAGGCAAAGAACAAAACTGTTGTTGGGAGGGTTAAGAGATTACTTTGTTGTATGGAGAATGGAATACAAAGTAGTCTGCATCATTGATGGAGAACTCTTTGCCCTCCAGTTTCTCAAACCTAGTAAGAAACCAAAGAAGTGTAATGAGCCAACACAGAACATCAGAAGAGGAAGAAAGAAAGGTACAGAGTTTTCAATTCATAAGCACAATGTACTTACTTGTTGCACATATGTTTATAGCAGGAGTCAAGTGCCATAAGGTAGCAAGTCTGTGAAAGCTTACCATCAACAACCTACAAGAACACGAGAAAACGATTAACCAAACATGTAGGACCGGTCTTGGGCAAAGCCGAATGAAACATTGACCTCTGGCCCCCAAAAACTATTTTACTATTGAAATATTTAGTAAATCGCCTACAACCCCCTCCAAAATCCGAGGGCCGGCCACGGCCACGCAAACAAGAATTTGAACCACTTGAGATTATGCACTGAAGATTTACCGGGTACTCGCTAGCAAGATTTGGCTTGTAAAAGTCATAGACATGGGCCATGTGGCTTCCTCTCAGTTTGCTTTCGAAAACAATAGGAGCATTAGGTCCTATCAACATAGCAATGGCTGCTGCTCCTCCTGTGGGCCTTGCAGGTCCTTCTGCATAAACCTGAAGTCATCCAAAAAATGTATAAAGCTTTGTGCAAAAGACTCTTAGCCATGAAAGATTATATTTTCTATGTGTCAGATGTTATACCGCACTGTCAGTGCAGATGACAAGTCCATAGCGACCATCCCAGGAGTTACTCTCAACCCAATTGACACAGTTTAGCAAAGCAGCAGTTCCACCATAACAAGCATTGGTCGAGTCAACACCTTCCACATCAGTGTTTCCACATTTCTGATCATTCACAAATACAAAACAAAGCAAAATTTTAACTGTCTTTTTTACACAAAGAAGCTTGAGCAAAGGATAATACCTCAAAGAGTTGCATCAAGAAGGTTTTGATGGACTTGCTTTTGTCAATGACAGTCTCACTTCCTACTTCAAGACGCCCAATTTGCTTGGGGTCAATTTTATACTTGTCTAGAAGAGATGTCACCGCATTGAAACTAAGAAACAAGAACACAGATCAACATATAGAATTGCATGAGAATATACTTAAATGCAAACAAAACAAAAAAATAATTAATAATGACCTCATTGAGATGACATCTTCAAGCTCAGTGCAGAAAGCTAAACAATCTTGGCCAAGTCCAATGGTGTATTTGCCTTTGCTAGCTCCATCATGAGCTTCCAAAGCTTCCTAATGTAACAACAAAACATTGATCTAATTCATCAATCATAAACACCATCGTTTCAGACATGAACTCAAGAATTGAAAAAAAGAGAGAGATTGAACAGAACTAGAGTTGTAAAAATCGATTTTAAAATTCTTTCAACTGAGACTTAATTACAAAATCTCAGGATCAAAGGGTAACTTCAATCAACTAAACACTTTTTTAATAAAATCAATCTCAAGTATCATCACCAAATCTCAGACCAAGAAGCAGAGATCTCAAGTCTGAGACTTTTTAATTAGAATTCTCCTATTTTAATTATATAAATTTTTTTTTTTTTAAAAAACTTCATCTAAATACCAAACTCAGCCACATTACAAAACCCAGAGACAAAGAACAAACTCGGTCTAATTTTTCAACTCTATCCGAGACGCTGAAAACAGATTTTCAGACAGAAACAGAGTATCAATGCAATAGCTCTTGTCCATTAAAAAAAGCTTGGGGGGGAATATACCTGTTGAACACATGTGGGAGGAAAATAGATGTCCATAGCCAATATCCCGACGTTCTTCGCCATTGTTGAATGAAAACGAAAGGACTTCTTCTTCTTCTTCTTCTAAAGGTTTGATCTTAGCAGAAGAGAATGAGAGAGAGAGATTTGAAGCTCTATAAAAGAAATAGTATATGAATCGGTTGAAAATAGAAACGAAACTTAATTTGTTTTTTAATAACAAATCCAGGAGAGATATTAGGTGGATTTTTCTCTTTTTATTTTCCTAAATAATTTAATAATTAGTTGTATGTTTTGTTTCGGTCAAACACAATACTCTTGTACACTTGTGTTTTAAAATCTTTTTTTTTTGTGTTCAAAAATTAAAATTCTGGATAATTAATTACTAATATGTCCTTATATATTAATTGATTAAAAAAAAAATTTCCTCCGTGTGGGACAATTACACGTCAAAAAGAATAAATAGCTATCTGAAATATACAATTAAGATTTATCTGTATATTAAAAAAAATAAAGATTTATGTGTCGAAAAATAAATGGAAAATAAGATAAAGTGTGTTTGTATGTGTGCGTGAGAGAGAGAGAGGTTGGGGGGCAGGAGTTGTTTCCTCCGGAATCTGGACAACGCAGACCGCGTGAGTTACCTCCCTCCCTCGTGCTTCTCTTTTTTATTTCATTATATTTATCCCTTTCCATTTTCCTTAATTTATTATAGCAATGCCAAAGTTATAAGTTTATATATAACTTTGCCATTGCGTTTAGTTTTCATATGATAGAGTAGCGTTACGGTTTTCCAAGAGATTCTTATACGGTATTTGTTGAACCGATTTGATTTGTGCAGCCCGATCAGAGTAGGTCCAATTTAATACAATTAAAATATATTTTTTAATCATTTGAAATCGAATGATATATAGTTACATACATATTAACCATTAATGTTTTAGAAGTTATAAATAGTCATATAAAAAAATAAGTTATAAATAGATGAATGTTTTATTTTGCTATGATGAAGGACCGGTTCGCTCAATTCAAATAATACACATGGATTGAAGGGGATGTTTGACCAAGTTCAACGTAACCGGATCAGCCTTGAAGCACATAAGATATGGATTTTTAAACCTTGATTGGTAGAACTTTCAGTAAAACATTATCTTTTGTTTATAGCCAATTGACAATTATTAATAAATTATTTGAAAAATATTCTAACTAAGATGCATAACTAAAAATAAAAATGTATAAATAAGATTAAGAATTGAATAATTATTTAATGAAAGAAATTCTAACCTTTCATATTAGTTTTCGGTGAAAACAACTATGTCGTCCAACCATCTAATAAGCTAGGTTGCACGGAAGCTTCATCGGACGTACGCTTCCCACTTCGGAACCGGAATCGGAATCGGAACCTTGTGGAAGCTTACGGAATCTCGCTTCCAAAACGCTTCTAAAATATTCTATTTAAAAACACGTTGGGAGCTTACGATTCCATTTTGGAATCACGCTTCCACTTTTTCTTAAAAACACAATGTCATAAATAAATAGAAAATTAAATTCATAGTTTTAATTTATATAAAATCTAAATTTTAATAGTAATGAAATAGAGAGAATTAAAATATATAAATATTAAATCTAATACTATGAAGTATCTTTATGCATAGAGGTTTTTACTAAAGATATAGCATAGATTCAAATATATTGTGTCAATCATTTAGAAGTATTAAAAATAATTAATATAATGATTTTTTTAAACTTAATTTATGTGTATTTTCACAATTTTAATATGAAATCATTTCAAAATTATTATAAATGAATAAATACTTAATTATAAGTTTAAATTATATAATTTTAGTCCAAGATTTTTAAAAAATTTCTTATATTTTAATATATATATATATATATATATATATATGTATGTATATATATGTATAAATGGATATACGCTTCCAATACATACCCGCTTCCTAATTTTTTTAAAAAATCTCGCTTCTGCGCTTCTTTACGCTTCCGCTTCCACGTACCAGCTTCCGTTTCCATGTAACATAGCTAATAAGACCAATTCCAATAAAACATCAAAAAATTAAATTTGGTAAATTTGGTAAAACATTAAAAAGATACTGTTCCTCTAAATTTTGTGTAATGTAAATAGTATTTATACCAAATTTGTTGTAATACTATTTATCATATCAAATATTAAACATATTTTATTACTTTTCATTTAATTATAGATAGATTTAATTTATTAATTATTTTTAACCTATATTTGAAAATAAATATATTATATTAGACTATATTGTATTTTTATTTTATTTCTACATTACTAAAACAGTAAAATATTATTGTGTTTATATTTTAATTAATAATATAAATAAATGAGTATTATCAATTATATCAAATTTTAACAAAATAAAATTATTTTCATTTTTGAATGTATAAATTTTAAATTTCAACTAATATTTTAAATAATATAAATAAGTATACAAATTAATTAAAAGAAAAATAGGATATAAACAGCAAAAAGATAAAATTACCAAATTTTAATAAATAAATATAAAATCAAAATGAGATAAATGAAATTATTCAATATAAATATGTAATGTATTAAATTACCAAAAACTAAAAAGTTAATAACATTAGTATTGTTTTAGTGTAGAATTTGGTGTAATGGTTGGAGATGAAAATAAAGTTGAACACCAAGATACTAAATTTAGTGTTATGGTTGGAATTGGAGAGTTATAACCAAAAAATTAAGTTGAAGTGCAAAAGTATACTCCATGTTTAATCAAATACAAATTAGCCTAAACAATTAGTAATATTACCATTTATCCTTATGACCAAAGAAAAAAAAATCAGAAAGTTACTTTACTACTATATCTTTTTGAAGTCTACATTTGTCCACAAGAGAAGTCTATTATGTGGAGACTTCTGAAGAAGTATACTAATTAAGTAGATACTTCAAGAAGCCCACTTCGTAATTTAATCTAATAATTGTTTTTTAAATGTAAACAAATGCGTAAAAATTAGTATAAATCACCAATATAATGTATATAAATTAAAAAATTAAATCAATTGAAAAATTGGAAGAACATATATATGTATTTTTAGTGTTTATTTTAGATTTTTTTGTTTTATTGACTTAAATTTACATATAAATGTTGAGTATTATACATTTTATAATATAATCATATTTCATAAACTTTTCTATTAAATACATAAAAAATTTCTATTGCAAATTTTTCATTGTTCTTCAAATATTCCATATTTATTTTATAAATAATTTAAATTATTTTTGATAAAATGACTTTGTAAGCCATTCTAAATAATATTATAATTGTTTTTGAACATATTTCTAAATGATTTGTAAAGCGTGTATAGACTTTATAATACATTAATAGTTTATTATTGATTTGTATACTTTATGTACAAAATATATATAAAAGAATTGATCAAACATTATTTCTCTTTCTATAACAATTGGTTAATTGGCTATGGACTTAATTTTATTTTTAAATCTATTTAAAATAAATTAAAATCAAAAGACATTGACCAATCAAATAACAATTTTCAGACTTCACCAATAATTGACATGTAAGCAAAAGTCGCTTAAGTGACTTCGTTCTAATATGAAATTTTTTTGTATAAGTGATTTTGTAAACCGTGATAAATAATTTTATAAATGATTTTTAAAATATTTATAATTAATTTATAAAGCATGGATGAATTTTCTAAGACACTAATAGTTAATATATACTTTATATACGCATATAGCTATGTATGTAAAAATATAAAATAATTATATAGATATCTATAAAAAAATGTCATTCATTATTGTATATAGTTTATAAATACAGAAAAAAAAGAATTGATCAAACATTATTACTCTTCTATAACTTGCACAATTACCTTAAATTATTAGTTGTAATATAGTTAGATTATTTGGCAAGTGATATTAATCGGCTATAGACTGACATTTTATTCAATTATTGTGTTGTCTGGAATATGCACTTTAGAAACTTTTTTTGAATTTCTCTAAAAATTCCCTTGGCCCTTCCTTTGGACTGTGAAACATCTTCCATATGCCGGTTGTTGAGGCTGCTTGTCAGATGAAAATGGAATATTGCTTGAGTTATTTGGTGGATAGATCGCGTAAATTATTAAAGGAGTCTTCAAAGGGCCTGGAGAACCCGGTTAGAGCAGGTCCGTTGAGAATTTCTACACACAACTGAAAGTATTTAGAATCCCTCTCCTCATCGGTGAAGTGTGCTCGTCCCATGGCTATGTTAAACGCATTGTATGATCGCTAGGATCGGAGTCTCCTGAGAAGGATGATTCTTAGCTTGTCTGCGTGATGAATCTTGATGTTAGGTATTAACTTTGTGAAGGGGGTTTTTAGGGTTTCAGCAAGGACATGTTTGATTTTCAGAGCTGAACTTGTTACTTTGTGTATTTTCAAGGTAATATCTTGACTTGTGGATAGCGATTTACAGATTTGTTTCTTAATCAGCTCCTTGAGCTGTGAATTGGTGTGAAAGAGTTGCCCCCTCGCTGATTCAGAATTACTTTGTTTGCAGCGTCTTTTCGATTAGCATTTCCTTCATCATGGTGGTAAGATATGTTGTCTGTAGGGTAATCCTTGTGCCATTGGTTTATCTCTAGTCATCTTTGATCTTACTTGGTGTTTCTTTCTAAGTCTCCATAGACGGTGTCAATTGTTTAACTTGAATCTGACACATACATAATCTATGAACAATTTTGATAGATTTATTTGAAAAACCCTTATTGATTGGTCAAAAGAGATTACTGATTAAGCGTTTACACACGTACCAATTAACATGTTATGCAAGCAATACCACAATCAAATTGTATGTTATAATGAAACTATAGGATCAAATCCATAGAAAATAGAGACCTATTAACATTAATAATACACAAACTAATATAATCTAAGAAAATAGAAAAAAGGTTTTTGATCGACATTACCAAAATAAAAAGTCAACGAAAGTCAATCAAATGTCAAACTGACGAAAATACAAGAAATACAAGGTTTTGGCAAGGCAATTTACTAGAGATGGTAAATTTAAAATTAAGGATGCCAAACATAACTAACTAGTTTTATAGATCTATATCACATCCAAATAGACTAATTCACCTCCGTGACAATAATCCATATGCTAATCATGCATCAAACATCAACTATTGATAGCCTAACACATTCAAGAATGAATAAAATCGCAAGTTTACTAAACACTAAGCATCAATTTCCATTGGCTAAACATGTAAAGGATAATATTAGGTTACTTCAAATATTTCATCGAACACTTTCTGAGCATGAAATTATTTAAGCTCTAAATCAACTTGATCAAGGTTAATCTAGCATTAAGAACATCTAACAAGCAACAAAAAAAACTTAATCTAGAACTAGGCATCTCAAATCATCCATCTTTCACTGTAATCTACCAAACTCAAAAGCTTTAAAAATTACACTCACTAATATTCGTTAAATCACACAAACTCAAGATAAATAGATGCAAAATAAAGAGTTAAGAGAGGTGTAAACAAGATAAACAAAAGAAAATCTTAAACAAAAGTAAGATTCACAAGTTTAAGGTCTAAATTTAAGAGAAAACTAAGGGGCAACTATGCTTAGGTAGCTTATGGTTTATTTTCCCCTAAAATGCTCTTCTATAGGCCTTAAAATGATTCCGGTCAACCCAACAAGCCCGAATCAACCCAAAGGAAAATAGATAAAAACTACTATGGATGTAGACCACAGACGGGCTTGGTCCGCGGTGAGACACTTCTCCAAAAGTCGTCCTGCCTTGATTCCATGGACGGGTTCAGTCCGCGATTTCCATCTGCTGTCATTCATTCTTTGCAGCAGCATAAATGACATGTGTTCAGTAATTTGGCCACAGCTCTTAGAATATAGCTTCAATTGATTGAGACCACTTCCATCCGAAAGATAAGTCAATTTTCTATATTGTGGGTAAATATAAGATTCAAAATATATCTTTAAGACCTTCATCCAAGCTGTTTTTTAAACTCTTTATGGCTTAATCCTCTCCAAAACCGATAGAACCTCTTAAAACTGCATATGATCTCTCAAAAACCTGAAATAACATAAATTCATATGCAAATGCAATATATACTCTTAAATACAATCTAAATGAACATAAATATAATGAAAATGATTGTTAAAAAGGTAAAAATACAATAAATCATTTACAAGAAAAGACTATGAAATCGTAAATAATTTAATGAAGTCAGCAAGAACAAGAAAAGGTGAAAATATAGTTCTTGCGCCGAAAAACAGTGTTTGTGAATGTCTTTTCTTGGTCTAAGGTCTCCTCCTTGTTTCTTTTTTTTGCCCAAGTCGGCCTATATTTATGCCCTCTTCAAATCAATTAGGCTGAGTTCTATTTACTCGATAGGCCTTGTACAAGAGATGTAATTCATCTCTAACAGCGAAGCAAGAAAATGGAATAAATGGTAACTGTTTTTAGCACATGTTATTATTTATTATTTATTTACTTTTTAATATTTTGTCACTTAGTTAGAACGAATATAGGCTAATCACTCATAAAAAGTATCTTACAAGTATAATTTGTATTTTGTGTGTATTCAGTTTAGAATTTGAAGAATCTAATGTGGTTGATTTTTAATGAGTTTCAAGATGATTTTAGATAAAATTGAAATTTTAGTATGAGTTTAAAAATGCTCTAGAATCTCATCTGAAATTATATGATTTAATTTTTTTAACAAAGAATTTCCACGAAAACATTCCAGAAACACCAAAAACACTTGAAAATCTACAATTTTTTAAAAAATCAATAATATTGGATTTCCAAATACTTTGTGGCTTGGCTGAATGTAGA
Source organism: Brassica oleracea var. oleracea (assembly GCF_000695525.1). Classification (NCBI taxonomy): domain Eukaryota; kingdom Viridiplantae; phylum Streptophyta; class Magnoliopsida; order Brassicales; family Brassicaceae; genus Brassica; species Brassica oleracea. The sequence continues at coordinate 28,811,680 of NC_027756.1, forward strand.
GCAGTCCACGAGAGTTGGTTCAACCTCAATGAAAAACATCATTTCTAGAAATTTGAATACACTTTCTTAGTGTAATTGACATGATAAAATGTGTTTAGGTATAAATTTCTATTTTTTTTAATAACTTTATATTTTTGTCAATTTTAACAACAATACTTAGGATATGAATGGTGACCAGTGAACGGCGAAGAATAATGCATTTCGTAACATTTCTAAAAAATATCACCATTCATAAAGAATAAAAAAAAAAATTTCATTTCCTACCATTTTTTTTTTGGTAGAGAAATAAAGAACAAAACGATTCTTTGTTAAATATGAAATAAAATAACCATTCTTTTTCATTTCTACAATTTTATTCTTTTACGTTTATTTTTTATTCGTTCATGCGGTTTCATAATGGTGAACCGGTTGAATCCCCATTTGTTTCAGTAAAAACAATACTTTAAATTTTAAAAAGAAACAGACAAGTTTATTTTTTTATTGATAATTAGGTGTTTTACCAGATCAGACAGAGCATGGTGGGATTCCAATGACTTCTTGGAGTAAGTGAAACAATGTCCTTTTCTTAAAGCTAACGATCTCCCTTGACATTGGAATCTCCGTCACCGTCCGATTACGATTTGTCATACCTCTATCGTCAGATTTAATTACCAAAAATGCTGAAACATTATTAAGAATGTACTATCTACCAATTAGAGACCGACGGATTACATTTTGATTTTGTTGGACCCAACTTAAATAAAACGATCGATAGTACACAAGACTTGTGGTTTATACACGTGATGAAAGTAGGTAGGTTCGATACTGTGTACGTCATCACAATCTGTAGTTTTTTTTTTTTGTAAAAAAAACAATCTGTAGTTTTTGTATAAAGAACTTGATGATATTTGCAGGAGATGGGGATACAAATACTACCAATTCAATATAGTTTTATAAAATTTAGCACAAGTTAAAATTTTAATTTTTTGAAGCAATAATGAGTAATACTAAATGGATAGAAACAATTTGAATCAAATTGTAAATCCTCCTTTTCTTATATGATATTTTAGTGATCTTTTAAATTATTAGTGTATATCCACATGTTTAACTAACACATCATATAGAATCAAAAGAATATGGTTTAGTTTAAATATTATTAGGACATCTCCGACGCTATTCTATTTTCCCTTCTAAAATAGAGTTTAAAGTAAAAATGCTCCAATGGTACTCTATTTTCTACTCTATAATAGTATAACCTATTTTTTACTTTATATATAGAGTAATTTTTTTACTTTTTGTTCATCATTCTATTTTTCGTTCTAAAATAGAGTATCATTTGAGGAACATCCAACTCTATTATAGATTACTCTATTTTAGAGGAAAAAATAGAACAAACCATCGGAGATGGTCTTAGGGAGAATACGAAAATGTATCCAAAATGTTACGCAAGCTAACGAGATTAGAGATGGATGGACACTAGTGCAGAAATCCAAAACGCACACTATGATCAACTGTAATGAAGATCTTTACATCTCGTAAATTTTTTTCAAAGCACAACTAAACCCTAAAGTCACACTTTCATTCAGATCACACTCGGAGAGGTTTCTTGGAGTGGAAGAAATAAAAAGAAACAAATGTTGATACTACAAGGCAAGCTTCAGTCTTTCATATAGTGAGGTTTTCTTGTAGCGCAAGGAACGAGCCTATGATCTTGCCACCGAGATCAGGGAACGTCTCGCATCCAGGGAGAGAACTTACTTTCCCTGTTCTATCCACTTGAACTGGATACTTAAGAAGATGACCTTGCATCTCCGTGACCTCTTCTGCTGCGTACTGTCTCCAATTCAGCTCACTTAATTGCCTAACTCGTCTCACGCATTCCATGTTCTCCGGTTCCTCGAAACCTTGCTCTAGAAACCCTAGGTGTTCTGCCCACAACGACATTCTATATCCAAAGATCTGCAAGAAATCGCAACAAAACCAAATGGTTAAGACACGTTTCAAGGACATACAGCTTTTGAGTTTGTTCTTTTACCTGACCACGAGGACGAGAACCTTTCTTAGCCCATGAATGGTGTGGTTGATAACCTCCCATGGCGATTTCAGTGTCTCTAGTTCCTTCCAAGGATCTCTGGTTGATATTAGCGGAACCGATCAAGACAAACTCATCATCCACTACCATACCTTTGGAATGAACATATATCATAAATCTCCTACTCTTCAAAGCTTGCACCTGGATTTAATGACAAAAGGAGTTCATTAAACCGAGAACAAATATCTCAACATGAGTCATCCATTTAAAATAATACTCACTTCGTTTCGTTTCAGATTAATTGCCGTTTTAGATTTTCTCACAGATTAGGAAAATCATTAAATTTCATATTTTACCACTAATTAATTACATTGTTTATTTGACTATGTTAACTGATGAGCTAAAAGAATATGGATGGTATTAGAAAAGCTAGCAAATATATGCAATAAAAAAGCATAAAATGACACTTAAAATGAAACAAGTTCTAAACTCTAGAACGACAATTAATCTGGAACGGAGGGAGTATACACATACCTGTATAGCATTTGCATTTGCGTTTGACTTAGGTGGAGTGCGAGGACTATTATATACACTAACTGTTCCATCAGCAACCTCTCTGGTTCCAAGACAGAAGAAGTTGAGAAAGTCTTGTGGCTCATACTGACCATCAAGACCAACTTCCACAAGTGCCTTGTGGATGGTTTGATACATCATTTGCATGGTTTTGTGCTGCAAAATATGATGAAAAGATGTCAGTATTAATCGAGATTAGATCATTTAGCAGATAATGGACAAACAATTTTTACCTGCCAGTATAGAATCCTCTGTATAGGGTTACTTGTTGGAGCACCTTCAGGCCACATTGGAATAACAATGTAAGCAGCAAACTTCTCCCTTGCTCTAATTTTGTTAGCAATTTTTAGCGCGATTTCTATAGGGATCAGATTGTTAGCACCTGCATTGCCAAAACTCCTTGTTATTACAGCAACTATTGAGTAACTGAACTTGCCCTTAAAAGCTCACAGTTATTTACCCAAGTCCTTGTTTGAATCCCAGTTGAATGATGATCCCAGAAAATATTGGTTCTCAATGTAGATGAAGTGCTGTGCAGATCTTATGGCCTTAACATAAGCCGCGTGTATGCTCATGTCAATGAGTATGTTCTTCCCACAGAGTAGATTCTGTGACCACAAGCATATATAATCAGTAGAGAGTAGAAACATGTTGGTGATTAAAGAAGACTTAAGTTACAAAATGTTCAGAGTTTTGCTTACTCTTCCAGTAGCTTCCTTTGGGTCCTTTGGAAACCCTTTGACTGAACTTGAATCAATTGAACGGAAAACCTGAGCATGCCAAGTCTCTGGATCATTCTCATTAACAGAAGAAACTTCTGATAGTCCTACGATGTCTTGAATCCTCTCTATGGAAAGCAACGAATCATCAGAAGCCGATCTTAACTTCCCCAATCCGCGAGATTTTGAAGCCTTTCTCCAGCGTTCTTCAAAATTAGCAAGCACATCATATGCAGCTGGACCATCAATCTTGCTGTGCAGATCATGCCATGGCTCTCTTGGTCCATCATCCGCAGTAGTCTATTACCAAAAGAAAAGAAAAAACAAAGTTTCTTTCACATTGAATCTAAAACTAACATTGCAAAACCAAATCTTGAATGGTTTACCAAAAAGTTTGGGTTATGGAAGTCATCTTTATGGAGTGTCTTTAGTGTCCTGAAGAGAGGATGCTTGGGAGTATCAAAACGTCCGTTGCACACGTCTAGACCTCCAACAAAGGCTACGATCTTTCTTCGGTTCTGACCTGCATCAGCATCTACAATCACAGTTTTCTGATGATGTGTGTAGATAGTTCCAACTTCCTGTTCATCAAAATGGCACTCGAGATTCATATGATGAAGAGTTTAAGCAGTAATGCAGTAACTATTGAGATTCTTACAGATTTCTTTATGAAGCTGTGACCTTTCCCTCCAGATCTAGGACAAAGAAGAACTTGCACTGACGAATGCTTGAAGAACCGGCGAGTCTCTTCATCGCTTGTGTTCATAACTCCTTGCTACATAGCAACAAAACACCATCTTTCATTAAACAAATAAATGAACAGTTGCTTCAGTTAGTACTAAAAACATGTCAACAATGCTCTATAGTCAAAGCAAAACCATACTCTCCAACAGGCTTAACAACTAGCTGCTAAAGGATATATAACATATAACATGTTCTTGTTGTCAGGGAGATTCTTACAGTTTTGAATCCAAGAAGGCTCCTTGAAGTAGGATCATCCCACACCAAAACCAACACTCTAACACCTTCCTGAGACTTGGCCTTAAGCAAATCCCCTAATGTACCATCAGTTGGATCATTATTCCGACGAACCAGCCTAACCGGATGGTAAACCGACCAGCCAGTAATATAAACCAACCTCCTCGCCTGCCTAATCGCATCAGCCATATCCTCCCAGCACTTCCCATGTCTATACTGCGCACCACCGTCAAGATACACACTGGGAAGCGTACCGTCATCAACATGAGCATCCTGGTACAGAGTAACCCTACCGCCTTTCCTCAAAGGGAAGTAGGTACCGGGAACTCCAACACACTCGTTACCAAAACCAACACCCATCTGGTAAAGCCTCATCCTTTCCACCGGAGTGTATTGAACTGACAAACTCAACACGGCTCCCTGTTTGCAAGGCTTCCCACTACTGTTCAGTATCGGAAAAAAACCTTCGATTCTGTTCCCTGAAGACAACTGCTCCGTTGGGATTCCGACAGCTCCCATGATCTGTGACCCGATGATGTCGCTGTCTTTCACCACAAAGTGAACTTCAGCAGCACTGTGAGCCACGGGGACATCGAAGTGCTGCATCCACACAGGGTTCTCGCTGTTGCTGATCACGAAGGTTCTGCCAATCACAGCGCCTGAGATGGAGACGGTCACGTAAGGGTCGCTCGTGATCTTGGAGGGCTTCTCATCTTTGCTACTGTTCCTCCTGGTTAGACCGGACAGCATCCCACCGAGACGGTTGTGGAAGCCGTCCATGTTGGGAAGGTGTTTAGCTTCCTTAACCCAAATGTCTAAGTTACCGTGCAACAGCTCTACACGCAAAGATCCGCTGCTGGTGGCAAAGGGCACGGGTTGCTGGCCGAAACCGTGGCTTGACCCTCCTCCCATTGACAGAGTCTCGGTGTAAATTGGATGATGCGCCATCACTAAAGGTTGAGACTTTCAGTAGTAAGATAACACAAAAAGATCAAACACTTGGCGGGTAATCAAGATTGTGATTGAAAGATTGAAGCTTTAACGAGAGAGAGAGAGATCTAAAAAGTTGCGAAAGAAGGAGAGAGGAAAGGAAGGGGAGCGTTGACTTGAAACGGAAGAATCGGAAAAAGTGAGCTGTGAATCTTAAGATCTTTGGCTGCCGTTGCTGACCCGTTCTTTCCTTCTAATTTATTAATTTAGGGTTCTATTTGTATCAACTATTAACAAGTCATTATAAAACATGCTTACAAAATTAATTAATATGACATATTTGATTATTTACATTAATAATAAAAATGTTTTTATAAAAAATTATTATATAAATCATTGTTAACTAAAATTTTATTATAAAACAAGTAAATAAAATTTTTATACTATTTTTATAAATTCTATAATTAAATATGTATTATATAAAAAAAATAGCAGCGCTATATGAATTAGATATGAAAAATATACTAAAATAGGTAAATTAACAAATTTTATATATTTTTTTATTTAAATAAATTATCACTCATCATTAAAATGGTTTAAAATTAAACTATATAATATTTTCTACAAAAATAAATGAATTAACATATGTTAATCTTTTATATCTGTTGGCAAAAAAAATCTTTTAAATCTACAAATATATATTATTTATTTATTTATTTTGAAACTCTCAACAATATATATGGTGTAAAATATGTTTTTATACAAAATATAATAGTATATAATAACTTTTACTTCATATACTATTTAAAAAATAACATATTAGAAAACTATGAAATTTTAGTAATTTAGTTAAAATATTAATGAAAAATCAAATTTTAATTATAAATTTATTTTTATTGTAATAATAACAAAATATGTTTAGAACTTTTTAAAAATATTACCAAAAATTTTAATATTTTTTTTTAAAAATAAGATATTAATGTAGTAACCAAAAAAATTCAAAATTTATGTAATGTTCCAAACTCAAAAATAATTGTGTAATTTTCAAAATTTCCTGACAAAATATAAAATTTTGAAAATACATATTCAAAGTCAAAATGATAATAATAAAAAATAACTTTTTGAAATGCACTACGAAAAAACTAACTATATATTGTAAAAATTAAAGCAATCTAATATTTTGAAGTCTTAATTTAAAAATAATAAAACTTAGTATCATAACATCCCAAATATACTATATCAGTAAAATTTACTAAAATAATATGATAGATACTACTATATATAAAATTTATTAAAACAATAAGGGTATCAAAACAGTGTTTTTACTTATGAATTCTGTAAAATACTAAAATTATTTTTTTAAACACGACATGTAAATATAGATTATCAATTCGTTTTTAACCGAAGACCCGAATGGATTGGATCGTTTCCACCAATGAAATGAACGTGGAGCCCGTTCCGAATGCTTCTTCGATCCGGAAGTTCTCGCGAAGAGAATAAGATGCTGCTACCCCTCTTATCTTAAGCATATTTCTTTTCTATAATATAAATAAATAAAATTTAAAAATATAGTATATGCAAAATGTATAAATTAAAAAAAACATATTTTGAAAGAGGTTTTCTATTTGATTATTTCATATTGTTATTTTATTGTACCTAACTCGAAAATATATTAGTAAGTAATAAAAATTAATAACAAATCAAAATGTATCAAACAAATCATTATATATTAATAATGCCGAATAAAAAATATAAACAATAATATTATATAGTTACATAATGCCAAAATAGAAATTATATATTTAAAACATTTGTAATAATTTAGTTAAAATCTAGTTAGCCATTAAAGACTACTTCACACTACTCTTAATTTTTAAAAAAAAATTAATTAAATTTAATTAATTGACGAGTGAGTGACGACGAAGAAGACTTTCAACTTTGGTTCGGCTGCTTATGATGATAGTTGTCTTTTGATTACTACATCATTATCTAAGTTAAAATCATATAAGGAGAGTGATTACAAATTTTGAGGTTTTCTATTAGTGGGAAAGAAAGTTTCATCGTTGATAATTTTATTTAAGTCAGAACCATAGTTTTCAAACAGCTCTACAGATGGTATATATAATGAATTCAAATTAAATCACTTGTGGTCCGAGCAAATATCATACGGAAAAAACCAATATGACTTTGTTATAAATCATGGAGTGGATTGCCATTAACCAGGTTCGGCCCAATATCTAGAAGATGAAGAGATGACCGAAGCCTAGAAAGAGGAGAGAGAGAGCCGACTTCAGGAGAGAGAGAAGCGGCCACAAAGCTTGGAGAAAAAAAAACTCTTTCTTTTTCCTAGTAGATGTAATCTTTCCATTATTATGTATTCGTAGTTTTCCTAATTCTAGTGAGTTTAGGCTTTGGATACTTTCCATTTATTTTCATCTTGTAATCCTTATATAAAAGAAACCCCTTGATCATTAATCAGAACACAGAAATATTCAGTCTCTAAACTCTCTAATTACAACACGTTATCAGCACGATAGACTCCATGTATTAATTTACGAGGGGCACCTTTCGAGGTATTTACGAGGAAATGAAGCGACGTCCTTACGTGGAATATTTACGTGGTCTTTACGACGAAATATTGTTCTTCATCTTTACGACGAAATCATTTCCTCGCTAAGTTACGACGAATTGGCGAGGAAATATGCGTTACGACGAACGTTTAACGACGAAATGTGTTTCCTCGCTAATTCCTTGTAAACCCAATTTTACGAACAATTAGCGAGGAAAACCGCCGTCGTTAAATTTGTGTTTTCTTGTAGTGAAACCCTAATCCAGACGCAACTTAAAATCGATCGATCTCTCCAACCCTGAGGAACCAGACAATGAGCCACATATCAAATTGAAGCTCTTGACGAGACTAATCCAGCAGCGCAAACCGTTTGTCGATCCGATCTTAGACGCGCTCTCACTCACAGGAACAATACGCGGTGCCGTCTTGGTCTTTTGGAACCCTAATCCCGAAGAACCCTAAATTGTTCTTGCTTGCGTTCCAGCAAGCTTTACCGTCTCAGCCTGATACGATCTTAGCTCAGACGATCTCTTACATCCTCAGCTTGCATCCCAGACGTCCTCAGCTTCACATTCGGCATCACAGTCAGCTTGCGTTCCAAAACAGACGCCCGCGAACCCGATAGAAAGAAGACGCGTCCCGCTCCAACTCAGATCGCGTAGAACCCTAAACTCGATCGTGTCTTACGTCCGTCTCAGCCTCCGCTCTCGATCCCGATTAAACGTTCAGCCTCAGCCCGTTCGCGAGAGGCGCTCACCATCCGACGAACCTGACGAACCCTAATCCTAGGCGTTCCCCGTTTGCGTCTGACGCTCTCAGGCTCAGCTTGTGTCCTCGTCTCAGCCTCAGCTTGCGCTCAGCCCCAGCTCGCGTACTTTATAAGTTTTAGATTCATATTTTAGCTTATTATGATCATTTTAGGTTGCATTTAGGTCTTTGTGTTGTATTTGCATACTCATTTGCATATCATAGGGGTTGGAATGCTTATAGGTTAAATAGATCAATCCCCTATGAGTAAATCGAAGCTCTATAAGTTCGATCTAAACCTAAGAACGAGATTGATCCATTGATCAATTAAAATCAGAACCTTAAAGGTTTTTGAATCTCAAATCAAATCCCTTGATCAAAGATCAAAGTTTTCGAAATCCCCTAAGACCCTAATTTTGGAAAATCGGTTTTAATTTTGATTTGAAACTTAAGTGTTTGATTGATCACCTAGAGCTATGATTAGGATTGTTTTTAAAACTTGAATCTGAATCTTGTTTAAACTAAAACATTAATCTCGATTTTTAAAATTCCTAATGGCCTTGAAACCCTTAATCTT
>NC_027756.1:28820883-28823739 GCF_000695525.1 Brassica oleracea var. oleracea
TGCAAGAATTCTAAATCAATGAATTGATTGATAATATGATTTTAGATACCAAGATTTGAACTCATGGATTATGCCATTCTAAATCTCTCTGGAGATAATTATCTAGAATTGGAAATGAACACTTCAATTGACCTGAAGTCTAAAGGACTCGGGAAATGTATCATTGAAAGAAATGATGAAATTGAAAGTGAAAAGTTAAGAGCCATTACAATAATGCGCCATCATCTCACTAAGGAACTGAGAAATCAGTATCTACATATTGAGAATCCTCGTGACCTTTGGACAAAATTAAAGTCCAGATACACTATGGTATTATAACCAAAGGTTAAACATGAATGGATGAGTCTCAGATTCCAAGACTTTGAGACAGTGGCCGAGTTTCACTTTGCCTTGTCCAGGGTCGTGTGCCAACTGAGATTATGTGGAGAAGAGGTAACAGATAATGATTGTCTATTCAAGACATACTCCACATTCCATCCAGAAGATTTGTTATCAAAACATATCTACATAGAAAGAGGTTCTACCACTTACAATGACCTGATCTCTTGCCTAACGGTGATTGAGAATGACAAGGTACTAAAGAAAAGTAGTGAGATGAAATATCCTGAAGAAATGGATCAAGATGAATCCAGGACAGCCGTGTCCAATGCAATAGATGGACAGGCCGGCTTATCTATTTAACTAAAAAGATCTTGACTTAATAATTTTATTTTAAGTCTTTGTTTTGTGATTTGCTTTTAACCTACTTAGAAATGGATCAAGATGAATCCAGGACAGCCGTGTCCAATGCAATAGATGGACAGGCCGGCTTATCTATTTAACTAAAAAGATCTTGACTTAATAATTTTATTTTAAGTCTTTGTTTTGTGATTTGCTTTTAACCTACTTGATGATTCACGATTTTTATATATAAATAAAAGTTTGTTTTGACTTCATTATGTCTTGTATGATCTTACTTGAACATATAAATGATTTTAAAGAGTTGCCTAAAAGGCATAAAACCAAGTAAGAAATCATGAATGGGTATAGTAAGCATAGTAAAGAAACTATGGCTAAGGCATTGCCTTAAAAGGCATTATACACACCCAAAAGAACATGTGACCCATTGAAGTTATAATGTATGGTTTCCAAGTAGAAACAATGGGTAAGGAAGGAAACAAGTTCTTTTAGATTTTAAGAAGAAAAACGCCTAAAACCTTGAAGGAAAGTGGTCGAGACTATACCTATGATCTCTATTGATCAAAACTATGCTACAGATCAGTATGATAAAGAGGCAAGAGATGTGGTAACCATATTGAGATAACACCACGAAATTTTACACTATATGGCATGATAGGATTAGCCATCCTAAAGTCTAAACCTGATGCAAAGATTGGAAAGACACAAAGTTATCCCGAAAAAGATCTCACGTTGTGAAATATGTACACAAAAAAAAACTCATTAGGTTTAATTGTCCCAAGAACCACGACCTTATAGTATGGTCATGAGGGGGAGAGAGGATAAACCCATGATCAATACTACAAGTTCGTGTACCACTATGGTCTAAGACCATGTTATATGGCTCGGTCATTACTCGGCCATAAAGGACCATTCCTCGGCCGTAGAGGCCATGATACAAACGGCCAAACCGACGAGGCCATTACTCAGCCGAAGAGACCATGTTATGGTCGGCTGCAAAGACCATCACCTATAAACGGCTTGACCACGACTTGGCCATGAATTGGCTGTATAGTGCAGGCTTGGCCGCATACAAGCCATTACCTATAAAAGGTTCGGCCATGTAAGCCATTATCTATAAGACTAAGATTCTAAAGTCTATAAGCTTGGAGACATTATGTTTTACATGTATAGAATGATATATAAAGCTAGCTAATTGAGAAGCTAATCGAAATGCCAGACACTGACACGAGAAATGACTAACCGGCTTAGCACCAAATGAATGTCCTAGAAGAGACATAATCAAGTTGATATAGAGTCTATACAAGATAGACCAAGTGTTCCATAAGATAAAGGAATCTCGGATAGAAAAGAATGGTGCATAGAATACAGATCCGAGATTATAAGAGAAATCATACCAGACATTGAGGAAAGGCTGCGCAGCTACACATCTAAGGTACTAAACCATGTAGTCTTGGGACGCCAAAGCTACTAGGTAAAAAAGGTCCTAGATAACGAAATCTCAAAGTGATTTGATCATGTCTGGAAAATAATGGAACTACATGAAAGTGTCGACACACACACACATTTGTATAAAGATACATAAAGTTATAGCACTTGAAGATAAAAAGATGAACGAGGATCATGAACCCACGAAAGAGTACTCATACAATCATAAAAGATCATAGAGATTAGAAAAGATAAAACGTGGAGGTTCAAAGTATCTAAAAGAGACATGTGCGTATTGGCCATATACATATACATAAACGCCATCTGATAACCCAGTGAAATAGATGGCTCTTGTGAGGTACAGAAACCGTGAGAGAAGGCACATGATCACGAGGTCTAGAGTGTTCATGTCTTCCTACTAAATAGCATTAGATCATAGCTTGTTACACAAGGTACTCACAGAGATCAAAGGAACAGATTATAAGGAGATAAACTCCTATGTGGTGGATGTTGCTGCAGATTTTCGAAATTGAAAATGGTCTGGTCATAAGAAAGATATTGGATACAAATGATGTAGTAAGCAGCATATGGATCACTGGATAAGATGAAAGAACAGTTTCGTTCCTAAGCTGATTCATGAACTGGAACAAAAGCAGCTGCATATAGTATGTAAAAGAAATTGATCACGCATGATCATTGATCTTGGAGTTGTATAAAAGACAATCCAATACAGTCCATATATTTGAAATT
>NC_027756.1:28823877-28835317 GCF_000695525.1 Brassica oleracea var. oleracea
CTCTTCAGCAAAGAACGTCTGGCTCTTATACTGGACGCGTCCGGCTTTTAAGACTAAAAGGCGTCTAGCCCTTCTTCTTGATCACGGGCTAGTAGAGACAAAATATCAACCGGATACAAATGTATTGTAGACCATAAGCTTGTGAGAGCCGAGATCTATGACCTAATAATATATATTTCAGTGTGTGATATAATCGACAGCAACAGAGGTCATGAGACACCATCAAGAGATGGATAAATGACTACAATGTCCGAGATAGATATGGTACTGCCTAAAGCAAGAAATATCGATGTCCACATGTGAGATACATGAGAGTGTTTTCGGCCGTAGAGCCATAATAAGAGATTATAAACTCACATCAATGATCATTGATCTTAAACACTCATGAGACAAGTAGTGGACATGTATAGACGAGGTCTATGACCCAGACATGGATCGGCCAGATCGAGACATAGGTTCATGATAACCATGTCTAGTACATTGTCCATAAGTACTTATTCTGTCTGACCAAAGTAAAGAGTCAACAATAGACAATCACGTCTAGACTATGGACACATGCAAACACTATTTGCAAAGAACCAATAGTGATCTCCGAGGACAATGTGATTCACATTGCTTAGCACATATGCTTTACCGGGACACTCGATGTCAAGAGACATGAGAAATGACCTAAGAGGTCAAAGTGGTCTAGATACGGCTTAGTAATGAACTTGACCGATTACTCCCTTCCTACATATACAGGAAAGACCACGCACCAGATGCGTAGAATGTAGAAACCTACAGTGAGGTTCACATCAGGGGGAGTAGTGCGTGTTGTACTCTTTTTCCTTCATCGTGGTTTTGTCCCACTGGGTTTTCCTGATAAGGTTTTAATGAGACAACATGAAGCGTACTACAAATCCTGTTTGGTTATGGCATCCAAGGGGGAGTGTTATAAATCATGGAGTGGATTGTCATTAACCAGGCCCGGCCCAAGACCGACCCAATACCTAGAAGATGGAGAGATGGCCAAAGCCTAGAGAGAGGAGAGAGAGAGACGACTTCAGGAGAGAGAGCGGTCACAAAACTTGGAGAAAAGGAAACTCTTTCTTTTTCCTAGTAGATGTAATCTTTCCATTATTATGTATTAGTAGTTTTCCTAATCCTAGTGAGTTTAGGTTTTGGATACTTTCTATTTATCTTCATCTTATAATCCTTATATAAAGGAACCCCCTTGATCATTAATAAGAACACATAAATATTCAGTCTCTAAACTCTCTAATTACAACAGACTTTATAAAGAACTAAAAGTTACATCAAAACGGATGTACTTTGAAATTGAATAAAGGTTTGGAAAATATCAAATACCGTGTTGAAAAGTACATAGCCAGACAGTATGTAAACACAAAACTATTATTAAATATAAATAAATAAACTGAAAAACTTCAGTGTTTAATGATAAATATTGCAGCGTTAGATAGGCTATTCGATAGATAAATAATCTAAAATTTTCATCACCCGTTGAAAAAACACAAAATCATCTTAAAACAAAACAATAGTTAAACAAAAATACTTATAAACCACCATCATCGGGCGCAACTTGTTGGCAGTTGAATATAGAGATGTCAAACAGGTTTACCCATTCTGTTCCGTCCCGTACCGCGGTGGGTTAGTCGTCGAGTTGCAGCGGGCATGTCCCGCGCAGGCTGCGGTCTTCAAAATGCCGGCCCAAACCCATACCGCAGAATATATAGGCCTTCGCAGGCCGTCCCGCAGGACACCTCCTTATCAAACCGCCTCCTACAGCTTCTTTCATGAATGTTCAAGTAGAAGAGTTGTGTAAGAGAGTTGAAGAGAGCTCATTAAGCTTCACTAAAGCCTTATTAAAATCAATGCCACAAAGCTCTGTTTGTGCTTTACTTTCTTGAGTTAAAAGCCTTCTTTTGTTATCAACATAAACTTTTATTGAGTTTGAATCTGATTGAGTTGTTGTCTTTCTAATAATTTGGCTTAAGTGTTGTATGTCTTCATCAAACCATCTCTCTTTTTAATTATTTGAATTGCAAAAAATTTCGTGAGTCACTTTGCCAAATTATACAAATGACGTGATATACAACTAACTTTTCTCCTAAACAACACCACTGTAACCAAATTTAATTTAAGAAAAACACCACTTCACAATACTGAAAACAAAACCAATCAACTTAAACAAGAATATCACATTGTAATAAAGCAATTCATAGTTGTGCGTAATAAAAAGAGAAAACCAAATCAAAACACCACCAGAGCTCGAATCGTCATGCTGGAGCTGGAGTCGTCATTTCCAGAGCTCGAATCATCATCACCGGAGCTCGAATCATCATCACCGGAGCTCGAATCATCATCACCGGAGCTCGAATCATTATCACCGGAACTCCTTATGTATTTTTGGGAGAAAAGTCACAAAAATCGCTTCCTTCTCACTCTCTCTCTCGTTTTTTGAGGTAAAATAAGAAATGAATAAAAAAATGCGGGTTCATGTAATCCCGCATAACCCGTTTCAGCCCATCCCGCAAAAGACTCAGTCCCGCAAAGACACGTCCCGCGAGGCCCGCAAATTTACGGGCCTAAAAACCTCATCCCAATGCCGTACTGCGACAGTCCTTTACGGGCCAGATCCGCGGTCCAGATCCATAATTGCCATCTCTAGTTGAATATCAAAATAACAAGACAGAGTGTCTTATTTAGTGTTGGCCATCTAGTGTCGGCTAGAGAGAGTAAAAATGGTAAAAAGCCCAACAAAACGTGAGGAGCAGAAAGAAGACATAACTAGAAGAGGGGTTCAAGACATGAAAACTCTTATTTAAGAACGAATCGCACACTCCGGTTTTAGTCGCAAAACGTTGCTGTTTTAGGAAGTAAGATGGTTGGAGTGTCTAGCATTGTTTCATGATAGCTGTAAGACCACGGAGAGTTTGTCACGAGAAATCAGAGTGTTTCATGCACTTTTAGACGAAGCTAAATGTCAGACTTTGAAGCTTAACCCTTATTGACCTTCTTCTTCTTCTTTTTTTTGAAGTAACAAGCAAAGAAAATAAAAAAAATAAGGATGCGTTTGCAATGAATGAAAACGTATGTGAAAACTCTTGTTCTATATATTATTGAAATGACAAACCCTTTTTTGTTCTTTTTGAGATATCGAAACTAGAAACACAAGAAGAAAACACATAAAATAACAATTTGTTTTTTTATTGGTTTAAAACGATGGAAGAATGGCAGATGGTACAAAATAAAATTTGAGTTATCTTTATGTTTTCAAACAAAAAATAACTGAGAGAGAAAAAAATTGCTGGATAGATCTCGATGATCGTTGATTCAGAAAAATGATCGTTTGTCGAAGATTTTTAATAATCGTTATTCATGAAGAATGCCGATAACAAGGTGAAAAATATAAAGTTTTTGTTACAACAAAGTAGTTCAGATCAAAAACAAAACATGCTCTAATAGCAATTCATAGGTCTCAGTTATAGGATCATCTATTGTTTACGTAGAAACATATGATTTAGTACCAATTAAAGAGTGTAACTAGTGACAATTAAAAAGAATATGTAAAATGATATAAATTATTATTTTTGGAATTTAATGGAATGAAATCAGCATTCCACTTATTCCAAAACGTTTTTGATTTGGAATGATTTTTCAAATGATAGTTAATTTTTTTTTCTGGAATGGTATGGAATGTTATAGAATGAAATGAAATACACATTCCATTTTTTAATTATAACTCGTGAAAAAAATTTAGAATGCACATGAATTAAGCATTCTGGAAGTTTTAATTCCAAAAAAATGCATTCTAGTTGCAGCCAAAGTCTCTTCAAAACAAAGAGAATTTGTCAAAAACACAAACTAAGAATACCCTTTTCTCTGGGGTGGTTATGACTATCTCTTTAGGTGAATGGATTTGATGAGCCCGAGCATTTTGGCTACCACCACTATTGTGACTCAGGGTTTGAATGGCAACCAAGGGAATGAAGAGGAACACTACATTCTTTAACGTTCCTCAAAAATGTTACTATTCATGAGGAATATTTTTTCCTCTTCATTCCTTCTCATTCCTTTTTTGTAGAGAATTATAATGCAAATTTGTTCCTTGTTTTGATAAGGAACTCTCATTTCTCATCATTCCCAAAATTTTATTTCTATTCATTCTTTTCCTAATCATTCTTAATGTTCTTCGATAGTTACCAGTCACACTTATAGTTTTTTTTGCTACCGTTCCTGGTAGCCTAGATCTTTGTATTAGAATTTTTATCATCATATTTTCTCTCTGTTCGATTAACATTTTAGCTGATGTGATTTCAATGCTTAGGACATCTCCAACCTCATTCTATTTTTCACTCTAAAATAGAGTTTAGAGTAAAAATGCTCCAATGGTACTATATTTCTCATATAGAGTGAAAAATAGGTTTACTCCAAAGATTTAGAGTAATTTTTTTTTGTTTATCACTCTATATTATACTCTAAAATAGAGTACCATTAAAGCAAACTCAAACTATATTATAGAGTTACTCTATTTTAGAGTAAAAATAAAGTAAACCATTGGAGATGGTCTTATCATTGTGTAATAAAAAATGCTTTGGAATTTGTTGTTTGTTTATGGATTGACTAGCTGGAAATTGGTTCGCTCGTAAAAGTGAAAGAGCCTTCGTGAATCTTTAATTAACACCAAATGCATATCAACTCAGAAAAGTTCTCCTATCTAATGAATGTGGTGAACTTGAGATCGTTTTACGCTAAAGAAAATCTATGTATGAGATGTTTGTGTTCCAAAACCATCTCTATTAGAAAATTATAAGTAAGTGTTTATAATCAAGTCTCGTAATCTCATCACAAAGACATTAAGAGGTTCTTCTTTTCAGCCAACTAATGTCGTTTATTTTCCAAGCATTACCAAAGTTTTTTTAATTTTTAATGCTGGAAAATTATGCTAAAATAATGTACATAAAAAGATGGACAAGAATACATCATTGTTAGGTTTTAAAACCTTTTCTTAGTGCTGAATTGAAATTAGTATCAAAACTCTTTCCTTTTTCAGTATCAATGAGTAACTTTACAAGAACAAAAATAGAAATCACAAGTTTTTCTTTAGGAACCAAAACCTTAACTATTGATCATCTTGATCAATAGCGTAGATCACCTCTCTATATATATAACACTCACCATCTTCAATATCTCTGCCAACGCTATCCAACCAAACGTATCTGTTACGTCAAACACCACACCGGTAATTCAATTTGTTTCAACAAGTGAGATCTCTACTACCAGCTATCGAGCTACGATTCACCATTTCACCAACCCCTTATACTACGGCCAGGTTCCAGATCAGAAATGCGTACATGAATATTAGGGTTTAAGTTCTCATAATCACCGATTTGCTTCTCCAAGCCTTTTCTGATCATCGTCGCTAATTGCGAATCAATTTTTGTCTTCTTTATGAGTCCTGTTCGTTTGGTTGCCGCAGGTTTCGGCGGCAGCGGCAGCGGCAGCGTCAGCGGCGGCGGCAACGTCAATGAGGACAGTTGTTGTTCGTTTCGCAGACGCTGACGTTGCCGCATACTATATCGCGACCGCAGATTTTATCGGCGTCAGCCGCAGGACGCGGCGTTTGGACGCGGCGTCAGACGCAGTTTCCTGCGTCAACGAAACGAACAAGAGTTGACGCAGAATGTTGACGCTGCCGCTGGTACTTGCGGCAACCAAACGAACAGCCCTATGATCATTTCTCTTATTTATACTACGGCCCAATTACCAATCACTTGCAACTTGCAACTAACTTCCACGTCACTTTGCTCTGTTTCCTTCAATCCTTCACCATCTTCGTTCTTTGTACGACACTCTAAATGGTGTATCACCCCGACATGATCCACACAGACGAGCTAACTGATGATATTTAATCTCTTATCCTAGATTTTCCTCTCAATCACTTTTATTTATGTATATATATATAAAAACAATTATTAATCTATTGCATTTAATGAGATTTGACTTATGCGCAACAAAATTATTTTAGTTTTTTTTTTCAGCAGAGCACAATTACAGTTTGTAACGTTTTTATGCTAAAAAGGATTCAAAAGTTTTTTCAAAGGAAAAAAAAAAACAAGTTAGGAAAGAAAAATAGGTTGGAGATTTACAAAATCGACATGATGAGGATTTACATGATTCTACATTTGCTATCTTTAGAGGATTTGCCTTCCTGTCTTGACGCTGCAGCTGATGATGGCGGCCTGTGGCTGCTCCTTGGTACCTGCAATGGTCACACAGTGTATCTACTAATTAATATGTAAAAGAAGCGATTGGATTCTGATTACGTTAATGCTCATTATCATGTCATGTAACACAATCAGACTTGGGGTTGCTATCTATGATTATAGATAGAGTTATGAGTAGAAGAAATCAAATACCTGAGGACCAGTGATCAGTCGTGAAGCACCAATACTTGTTGGTGGTTGTGGAGTTGGGTTACTCCGCGGGCTCTGGTCCTCAAACTCCTGTTGTTGCAAAGCTATCGCCAGTTGTAGATCAGAGCTGCATAAATATCAAAACAAATCATAAGCAGCATGTTTCAAAAGAAAGAAAAGACATCTGTCTTCTCGTTTACTTATGAAAGAAACACACAAAGAGACAGACGAGGGGAAACAATGAAGTTTTGAAACAACAAGAATGAATTTAACAATGGCGATAGAAACAGT
Organism: Brassica oleracea var. oleracea; assembly: GCF_000695525.1. Classification (NCBI taxonomy): domain Eukaryota; kingdom Viridiplantae; phylum Streptophyta; class Magnoliopsida; order Brassicales; family Brassicaceae; genus Brassica; species Brassica oleracea. The sequence goes on from NC_027756.1 coordinate 28,830,585, forward strand.
AATAGTAGATATTTACTTGACTTCTATGCCTGTGTCTGGCATGCTCGCAAGATAATCCTGTGAGGAAAAATAATAAAAAAAAATGATTAAAATGATAAAACAAGGAGATCTTGAACAGTGATTATGCTATCAGGACAACATACAGCAGTATTTGTGACTGCGTTTTGCTCATCCCATGTGCCACTTGCACCAGTTGTGCTGCTGTCAATCTTGAACTCCTTGAAAGTAGCAGTCATGAACGCAGTGTCGCCATTAACCTGAAACCATATTGCATGTGAAGAGTGGTCACAACTCACAAGAAGCCATAGCAGGAAACAGACTGGATATAGTTATAATATATATCTCTTTAAGAGTTGCTAAATAAGCAAGTAAAACAAATGATCAGTAAGCTGATACCTCGTTTAGCTTTTCCCAAACTAAATCAGGCTGATTTAGGTAACCTTGATCTGTAGCCAAAAGATAAAGCTCACCTTCATACTGAAAAATGACAGCAACACGAAGAGTACTGAATTGGAAAATCAATATGTTGCAATCATAAAAATGAAAATGTCTATAAATTAAACTAAACCTTGAACATGGTGCAGAAATGATTGTTGCGGAAAAAGACACAGAGTTCACGTTCTTTAAGGCCTTCTTGCAAGCGAAAGAGTCTGTAAAATACAATCAAAATATCGAATGTAAGATTAATACCAGAGAATATAACTTGTCAACAAATGATAACACCACGCACCCGCAAAAGGTTAATTGACTGGCACTGTTCTTCAGGAAGTTCCTGATTACTTCACCTGGCAAAACTCAACGATAATGTATTAATATCTCAACAATAAGTGTGTCTCCATGCCCAAGGGTACGTTATATTACCCTCTTTTGCTGTAAGCCCGTTACCTTCAGAAGAACAATCATCAACATTCTTCTCAGCCCTTTTCCCAAGAAGTGATTCGCCTTCATAAACGGGTTCTTTGTCTGCACAAACTGGTGGAGCCACAGCGTTTACGCATTCCTCACCTTCATACATGGGTTCATCACTAGATACGGGTGAAGTAAAAGCAGCGGATACATCGTCATGCCGGGATTTGTAAGTAAGATCTGGAGATGGAGTGGGAATTTGAGTAAGAAATTCAATCTCCAATATCTTCAGATGTACAAGAATATGAATAAAGACTACCTGGATTAACAGAAGCTGCATCAGACTTGAGCAGACTCTCAGAAGTGCAGTCAGTTTTGGTCGACTCCAGATCAGTCTTCTCCATTGAAGTTACCTCAGCGATAGCCTTTTCGTTACTGTTAACACTTTCAACATCAGCAGGGCCCGTCTCATCTCCAGATTTCTTAGGAGACAACTGATCATTTTCTGATGCTTTATCACCATCAGATTTGAACTGTTCTAGGTGACAGATATTATCACCAAGGGTGCTAGTTGGACTTGCGTCTGAAAATGTGAAAGCAGAGTCCAGGTTGGCCGAGTCTCCGTGAGCGTTTGGTGCTGGACCGTTCCCCTGTGATAACTGCAAGGCTTGCAATAACTCTGTTTCTTCCTCAAGGTCACCCTTTCTCAGCTTACGAAGCTCAACAGCTGCAGGTGGAGAATCCTGAAAAGAGCTAGTTTTCGAGAGACAGGGCGAAGGAACCCCTAGAGCCGCTGTGGTTGCCGCAACGAAATCAACAGAATCCTCTCCGGGATTTTCGTGCTCTACGTTCTGCGTCTCCAGAGCAACGAGCTCCCCCATTAGCGCATTATATGACTTGCTACCAATTGCATCAGCTGTTTCAACATCCTGGAGGTATGCAAAAGCAACACGGAATCAATCTTTTTACTACAGAGCCAGGATTGATAAAGACACCATTCTAAAAAAGAAAAGTGATCTATCCATAACGAGCCAAACAATGGATATACAGAATAAAGTATCCTATCACAAGAATGGAAATTAAAACAAAATCACGGTAATACCTGGGGATCAACTATCCATCCATGATACAAAGGAATGTCAAGTAAGTCAAATATTGCACACTCAGGGGTGAACTCAAAATCATCAATCCTGGCAAACACGTTAAATGGTTATTATATAAATTTCTACAATGGTAGAAGCTTAATAACAAAAGATAAAAGCTGTGAACCTCCTGAATTTAATATTGACATCGATTCCAGTAGTAAGACGTGGAAGAAGATCAATAGCATCAGCAATGTTCTGTTGCTGATTCTTAATATATTCTTCCTCTTTGTCCTGCCATGAGAAACATTAAACAAAAGTTATCCACAAAGATTAAGTCCATAAATATAAATATAAATATAAAGAAGAAGCTTTGATTAAATTACATTGACTTTACTATTGGACTCAATCAATCTGTCGACCACAAGGGACATCAATCTCTCTTGAGAAACCTCATAAGAGTCAGGACTCAGCTTCAAGTTGTTTCTCAGAAGAAGAACATTACCTGTTAGATCCCAAAATCAATATACACGTTAATAAAAGACATCCGGATACAAATAACTAGCAGAAGATTTCATCTCCTACAGAACATTTCAATGATTAGACAAATACCTTTCATTATATTATTACCAAAACCAACAAACCCTAACACCGATCCTCCAACTAGCGTTACAATCCTAGAAACGGAAACCTAAACAATCCATCATTAATCCAACCCTAAGGAAGAAGAACATACAGATGGCTAAGAGAGGGCAAGGTCCATTCTCGTTCTGGAGAATGATAGGCGTGTTTCGGCCAAGGAACTGAATCGATTTCGTCTTGTACGTCGTCACCTCCTCCTTAGTTTCGTTAACAACAACATCCTCTTGCTGAATCGCTTCCTGGATCGTCTGTGTCGGAGAGTCTGAAGCGGTGGTCGCCATTTTGATGATCGAAGAAATTTTCTGATCCAAATCGAGAGAGAGAGAGAGAGAGAGCGTGCGAGGAAGAGGAAGAGGAAGAGGAAGATGATTTTTAATTTATATTTCGAGGAAGAACTTTTTCTGGAAGAGGGTTTAACATAACCAAATCGGCACGTACCAAACCAAAATTCGGTATGATTTAAATGCTATTGGTTATCAGTTTAAATGTACAAACCAGAAGACGTGTTGTTCCGCCAAGTTATTTGAAGAACAGTGTAACAGACCAATTGGTTCGGTTTCGTTTGGCTATCTTCTTATCTATGAACATGACTCTGGTTAGACCATTACGATTTGGTTGAACCAATTTGGGAAACCTGTATATATTTCAAGCGTATCTTTTAGGGACAAAAATCTATTATGGACCCAGAATGCTCAAAAAAAAAAAAAATCTACTACCACTTAAAAAAATCTATATAGACCAAAGTGAGTAAAATGATAATTTTACCATTAATGAAAGATGACTTGAGTCATTAAATCATTTCATTTATGTTTTAATTTTGGCCACACCATTTTATTCTCTTTCTGTCATAAATCATGGAATGAATTGCCTTTAACCAGGTCCGGTCCAAGACCGGCCCAATACCTAGAAGATAGAGAGACGGCCGAAGCCCTACAGAGAGGAGAGAGAGAGAGCCGACTTCATGAGAGAGAATGGCGGCCACAAAGTTCGGAGAAAAGGAAACCCTTTCCTTTTTCTAGTTGATGTAATCTTTCTATTATTATGTATTAGTAGTTTTCCTAATCCTAGTGAGTTTAGGTTTTGGATACTTTCCATTTATCTTTATCTTGTAATCTTTATATAAAAGAACCCCCTTGATCATTAATAATAACACAGAAATATTCAGTCTCTAAATTCTCTAATTACGACACGTTATCAGCACGATACACTCCAAAACCTTGGGACAAAACCTAACCTAAAATCCGTCACACATAAACCTTAAATCAAGCGCAGCTTAAAATCGATCTATCTCTCAAACCCTGAGAAACCAGACGACGAGCCACATATCCTCTTGAAGCTCTTGACGAGACGAATCCACCAGCGCAAACCGTTCGTCGATCAGATCTCAGACGCGCTCTCACTCGCAGGAACAATACACGGCGCCGTCTTGGTCTTTTGGAACCCTAATCCCGAAGAACCCTAAATTGTTCTTGCTTGCGTTCCGGCTTGCAAACTCCGATCAAACTCAACTCCGATCAAGCTCAGCTTCAGACGTTCCCTGTCCGTGATCAACGTTCCAGCCTCAGCTCAGCTTGCGTCCAGCTCAGACCAAATCCATGATCAGACGCAACCGTCCGCGAGAAGAAACAAGCTCGCGATAGCCCTCATCTCGCGACCCCGACTGCACGCGTCCATCTCAGCCTCAACTCGCGAACCCGACTGCAAGCGTCCGTATCAGCCTCATCTCGCGACCCCGACTGAAAGCGTCCGTCTCGACTCGAGACCCGATAGGAAGAAGACAGCTCGCGATAGCCCTCATCTCGCGACCCCGACTGCACGCGTCCGTCTCAGTCTCAACTCGCGACCCCGACTGCAAGCGTCCGTCTCAGCCTCATCTCGCGACCCCGACTGAAAGCGTCCGTCTCGACTCGAGACCCGATAGGAAGAAGACAGCTCGCGTCCGCGTCGCAGCTCGCGTCCGAGGTTCATCCATTGATCTTTGGAGGTCCGGTTTCTACAATTTGCAAAACAAAGGTAATCCTAATTCTGAGAACATGAATCGAACCTGGTTGTTTTGTAAAGATTGAAACCCTAAAAGATAATCTCTAAAACTAAAAGCCATAGGTTAAATAGATCAATCCCCTATGAGTAAATCGAAGCTCTATAAGTTCGATCTAAACCTAA
>NC_027756.1:28836125-28836568 GCF_000695525.1 Brassica oleracea var. oleracea
CAGGGTCGTGTACCAACTGAGATTATGTGGAGAAGAGGTAACAGATAATGATTGTCTATTCAAGACATACTCCACATTCCATCCAGAAGATTTGTTGTCAAAACATATCTACATAGAAAGAGGTTCTACCACTTACAATGACCTGATCTCTTGCCTAACGGTGATTGAGAATGACAAGGTACTAAAGAAAAACAGTGAGATGAAATGTCTTGAGGAAATTGATCAAGATGAATCCAAGGCAGCCGTGTCCAATGCAATAGATGGACAGGCCGGCTTATCTATTTAACTAAAAAGATCTCGACATGATAATTTTTATTAAGTCTTTGATTTGTGTTTTGCTTTAACCTAATTTGGCATTCACGTTTATATATATAAATAAAAGTTTGTTTTGACTTCATTATGTCTTGCCTGATCTTACTTGAACATATAAATGATTTTAAAGA
>NC_027756.1:28836763-28838135 GCF_000695525.1 Brassica oleracea var. oleracea
AGAAAAACGCCTAAGACCATGAAAGAAAGTGGTCGAGACTATACCTATGATCTCTACTGATCAAAACTATGCTACAGATCAGTATGATAAAGAGGCAAGAGATGTGGTAACCATATTGAGATAACACCACAAAATTTTACATTATATGGCATGATAAGATTAACCATTCTAAAGTCTAAACTTGATGCAAAGATTGAAAAGGCACAGAGTTATCCCGTAAAAGATCTCACGTTGTAAAACATGTACACAAAGAGAAACTCATTAGGCTTAATTGTCCCAAGCACCACGACCTTATAGTATGGTCATGAGAGGGAGAGAGGATAAACCCATGATCAATACTACAAGTTCGTGTACCACTATGGTCTAAGACCATGTTATATGGCTCGGTCATTACTCGGCCATAAAGGACCGTTCCTTGGCCGTAGAGGCCATGATACAAACGGCCAAACCAAAGAGGCCATTACCCGGCTGAAGAGACCATGAGAATAAACGGCTCAGCCGTGACTTGGCCGTGACTTGGCCGCATAGTGCAGGCTTGGCCGCACACGTTCCATTACCTATAAAGGTTTGGCCAAGTAAGCTATTACCTATAAATGATCGGCCATGTAAACTATTATCTATAAGGATAAGACTATAAAGTCTATAAGCTTGGGGACATTATGAATTTACATGTATAGAATGATAATATGATCACTTGCATCAGGCCATATACGTGAGCATAGATATTTCCATCTCAGATTATATACGGGTCATAAAACCAGACATACACCATCTTAAAAGACTTGCATCAGGCCATATAAGTGAGCATAGATATTTCCATCTCAGATTATATACGGGTCATAAAACCAGACATACACCATCTTAAAAGATTTTGAATAAACCACCACTTACATACATGTGCCGTCTAAAGATGGAACCTCAGAAAAGGATTGGAAATATATAAGAATAAGATCTTCTCCACGAATTCAAAGGACCGTGAGCCAAAACATGGGTGATTAAAATAGTGGCCAGGTACGGATTGCATGAAACAAATGAATCCGGATATTCAATATTAAAGGAGAAAGATTATAAGCTGGACAAAGAAAGATTAAAAAGTAAAAGAATGATAAGAATGGTTTTAACCATCATTGTCTTGGCAAAGATCCTCGGACTAGAGATTATAATTTAAGACGTCCAAAGAAAGATTATATAAAGCTAGCTAATTGAGAAGCTAATCGAAATGCCAGACACAGACATAATCAAGTTGCTATAGAGTCTATACAAGATAGACCAAGTGTTCCATAAGATTAAGGAATCTCGAGATAGAAAAGAATGGTGTATAGAATACAGATCCGAGATTATAAGAGAAACCATACCAGACATTGAGAAAAGG
>NC_027756.1:28838291-28839629 GCF_000695525.1 Brassica oleracea var. oleracea
TTGTATAAAGATACATAAAGTTATAGCACTTGAACATAAAGGAATCAACGAGGATCATGAACCCACGAAAGAGTACTCATACAATCATAAAAGATCATAGAGATTAGAAAAGATAAAACGTGGAGGTTCAAAGTATCTAAAAGAGAGATGAGCGTATTGGCCATATACATATACAAAAACACAATCTAATAAAACCAGTGAAATAGATGGATCTTGTGAGATAAAGAAACCGTGAGAAAAGACACATGCTCACGAGGCCTAAAGTGTTCATGTTTCCTAATAACATCATTAGATCATAGCTTGTTACACAAGGTACTCACAGAGATCAAAGGAACAGATTATAAGGAGATAAACTCCTATGTGGTGGATGCTGCTACATATTTTCGAAATTGACAATGGTCTGGTCATAAGAAAGAAATTAGATACAAATGATGTAGTATGCAGGATATGGATCACTGGATAAGATGAAAGAACAGCTTCATTCCTAAGCTGATTCATGGACTGAAACATAAAGCAGCTGCATATAGTATGTAAAAGAAATTGATCACATGATCATTGATCTTGGAGTTATATAAAAGACAATCCAATACAGTCCATATATATTTGAAATTCCTTGTGCTTATACTAAACCTTAAAGAGGTTAGTAGGCATAGAATAAATCTATGTGGGTGTCCGACCAAAAGAGTCCGGCCCCGGCCCTTCAAACTAAATATGTCCGACTATGTCCGTCTAAGGGCGTCCGACTCTTCAACAAAGAACGTCTGGCTCTTCTACTAGACGTGTCCGGCTTTTAAGACTAAAAGGCGTCTAGCCCTTCTTCTTGATCACGGGCTAGTAGAGACAAAAGATCAACCGGATACAAATGTATTGTAGTCCATAAGCTTGTGAGAGCCGAGATCTATGACCTAATAATATATATTTCAGTGTGTGATATAATCCACAGCAACAGAGGTCATGAGACACCATCAAGAGATGGATAAAGGACTACAATGTCCGAGATAGATATGGTACTGCCTAAGGCAAAGAAATCTATGTCCACATCCATGAGAGTGTTCGGCCGCAGAGCCATAATAAGAGATTATAAACTCACATCAACGATCATTTATCTTGAACACTCATGAGACAAGTAGTGGACATGTATAGACGAGGTCTATGATCCAGACATGGATCGGCCAGATCAAGACATAGGTTCATGATAACCATGTTTAGTACATTGTCCAAGAGTACTTGGTTTATCCGACCATAGTAAAGAGTTAAGAGTAGACGATCACGTCTAGACTATGGACATATGCAAACACGATTTGCAAAGACCCAATAGTGATCTCCGAGGACAATGTG
>NC_027756.1:28839706-28855894 GCF_000695525.1 Brassica oleracea var. oleracea
AGGACATGAGAAACGACCTAAGAAGTCGAAGTGGTCTAATTACGGTTCAGTAATGAAACTGGCCGATTACTCCCATCCTATACATACAAGAAATATCACACACCAAGATGCGTAGAATGTAGAACCTACACTGAGGTTCACATCAGGGGGAGTAGTGCGTGTTGTACTCTTTTTCCTTCATCATGGTTTTGTCCCACTGGGTTTTCCTGATAAGGTTTTAATGAGGCAACATGTAGCGTACTACAAATCCTGTATGGTTATGGCATCCAAGGGGGAGTGTTATAAATCATGGAGTGGATTGCCATTAACCAGGCCTGGTCCAAGACCGGCCCAATACCTAGAAGATGGAGAGACGGCCGAAGCCCTAGAGAGAGGAGAGAGAGAACCGACTTCATGAGGGAGAATGGCGGCCACAAAGCTTGGAGAAAAGGAAACCCTTTCCTTTTCCTAGTAGATGTAATCTTTCCATTATTATGTATTAGTAGTTTTCCTAATCCTAATGAGTTTAGGTTTTGGATACTTTCCATTTATCTTTATCTTGTAATCCTTATATAAAGGAACCCCATTGATCATTAATAATAACACATAAATATTCAGTTTCTAAACTCTCTAATTACAACACTTTGTTTCTTTCTCAGTCTCTCCCCTTCATTTTTTTTTTTAATTTCAACTACTTACACCCACACAAGTTTTCTTATCTCATTCTTTCATCCGACTGAATACAACTAGTATAACTCATACAACTAAATATATTAAAAATTATATAATTGGTATATAAATTTTATAATTTACACATAAAATAAACAAGTAAATATTCTAATTAAATATGTTGATAAAATTTCATCTATTTTATTTGACGTTTTTTAAAATTTTGTTAAATTATTACATTGCATTCTTAATTTTACATTATATACTTTATATTTTTTAAGATATATTAACTATATTAGCCATATTATTGTGATAAACAAACATCGAACATATTCTTACAAAGCTATGATGTGAAAATATTGGCACAACCACTTAAACTAGATATATAAACAATTGATATAATTTTTTATTATATATTAGACGAGTATTACTGGTACAACTAGTACAACTTTGACATTTCAGAAATTGATAAAACTAATTTGGTATTACATATGAGAAAAAAAAAATCTCAACTGGTATGTATTTAGAAAGTTTCTCTTAATTTAATTTGAAATTTTGGGAAAAAATTAAAAATTATTACACAACTCCATAAGTTTACATTATCTACCTTATACTTTTAAGGTTTGTTAAACTTGTTTGTCCACATAATTTTTGGAAAACATACATGAAATGTATTTTTACAAAATTGATGATTTCATTGTAACCGCGCAAAGACATGAAAACATAAATAAGTGGTACCAATGAAGTAACTATATTTATTATGTGGTACAACTAATATTTTTGTTTTTACTACGTACCAAAGTACAACTATGCTCAAACTGGTACAACTCAAAAACTAGTACAACTATGCACAGCCGGTACAACAAGAAAACTGGTACAACTACTTGTTATTTTTTTAGTATTGTTTTAAATGTGCATCACGTTTTAAATGTGTATCATGTTTTAAACATTTAGGTTGAAACAATAATGTCGAGTAGTTGGACTAGTTGTACCATTATTATTTATTATTGTGTAGTTGCATTAGTTATACCAAAATATATCTAAATTTTTGGGTTGACTTAATTTATGGGGCTTACTAGTGGGCTGAGATGGAGAAGCCGTTGTGAGTTCCGAGAAAAGATCGCGTTGAGGGTCCGGTGGAGATGTGGTTTCTCTCTCGCAATTCTGAGCCCGCTTGTTTGGATTTGACGAAGACCCACCGTGAACACCACCATCGACCTTTCTTTTCTTCGCCACGACTTCACTCTTCCTTGTCACATCTCTCTTTTTTTTCACTGCATCTTTCTTCTTTTTCGCTGCGGCATCTCTCTTCTTCACAGTAGAGGTCTTTTTTTCTTCATCGACGGTGGTCACTCTTATTCATCGCCGACGCTCCCTCCTTCTTTTTCCAGTGACTCGTGTTTTTTGGAACCATGTTTAAATACTTTTCTAGCTCCACATATACCTTTTTGACCTTTGAGAACAAAAAGTTGAAAATGATTTTTTTCGAAAATAGTACAACTAGTATAACTAGTACAACTTTTAAATAAATCATTATCCAAATTAGATATTATTAAAAATATACTATTCATGTATTTGATACATGTAGACGGGGGAAAATTAGACCAACATGTCTTATTGGTTCTACATCATCTTTTTTTTCTAGTATAAAAATGTCTTATTGGTTCTACATCATCTTTTTTTTCTAGCATTTTTATACGCTGAAAACAAAATATAAAGATCACTATATTAATTGTAAAATTGTACTAGTTATACCATTTTTCTTGTATCAGTTATATTGGTTATACTAAATATATATATACTTATACTTTTTTTAGTTGTACTAGTTGTACTAATTTTATTTGTACTAGTTGTACCAGTTGGAGTTGTACTAGTTGTACCAGTTGGAGTTGTACTTTGCGTTCTTCTTTATTTTGAATCTCGTTTGTAAAAGATGAAATTTGATTCTAAATAAGATATAATTGATTAAATATAACTATGGGTTGATCAATTTGGGTTAAGAATGAGAAAATTGGTAGATGCTTGAAGAATTTTTTTGATTTTGTTTTAAGGTGAAAGAACATTAATGGAGAAGAAAAGAGAATCAAATTCTAGTATGGACCAAAAGGGTTCATAATAATCTGATATGGACCTCCTCTTTTTCTTTTACATTTTGCATTTAAATTTAATTCAAAAACAAGAGGAAATAACCAAAAAACCTACAGACTCAAACATATTTACAAATTCATGCCATTCTTATCCTACCCAGACCCAGATCCAAAATTCGACCCAAAACCCGACCCAGATTTAAACCCTAAGTTTTTATTCTCTTGTCTTCTTTATTGATACTTCTTCAATTTTAAAGCAAAGTCAAAATTTTCTTCAATCACTTATGGATTTTCTTTCTGTTATCCCAAATTCGATCAACCCATAGTCTTCTTTAATCCATTATGTCTTATTCGAAACCAGATCTCATCATATACATACGAGATTCATAAAAAATAAGAACGAAGAGTATTACTAGTACAACTAGTACAATTCCAACTTGTTCAACTAGTACAACTAGAAAATGTATAACTTGTACAACTAAATTGAGTATAATCAATATAACTGGTGCAACTAGAACTCGAATTAATAGTACTTTGAAACTAGTATGGTGATATTTAGTTTTTGTTTTCAGTGTATTAATGATATACAAAAAGATGATGTTGAACCAATAATACATATTACTCTACTCTTTCCCACTTGCATCTGTCTAAATACATGTATAACTAGAACAACTAGAACATGTATAATTACTACAACTTTACAATTAATATGATTATATTTGATTTTTGTTTTCAGCGTATGAATGATGTTATAGAAAATGATGATGTATAACCAATGAAAATATTGGTGCAATCTTCATGTATGTGTCAAACTGGTGTTATAGAAAGGGATGATGTACCATTTGTACTAGTTGTACTAGTTGTACTATATACGGGGGAAAATCATCTTCATGTTTTTGCTCCCAAAGGCAAAGAAGACAATTGCCGAGCCAGAAAAAAAATTGTAGTTTAAGATCTGAAAGAGTATACTCCAGAAGATAATGCATAAGCCATCACGAGTTTGAAAAGAATGCATAAGCATTAATGTTTGATATTTGGACTACAACAATAATAGTTTAACTACAGTAGTACTATTACTAGTTTAATTTTGGCAGCACTTGATTTGCATTTTTCTAGTGCTGGTTGGTAGGTTTCTCGCCCCAATGTTCATTTTCTTGATATGGACATGAAAATAATATAAGAAATAGAGAAATTGTAATCATATCTATATAATTTCCATCATTAGTATATATTTTCATAAACAAGAAGGACTGTTGTGAAGAAGAGAGATGCACAACATCATTAAGATAACAATACATAAAATAATTTTAGAAATAGAAATAGATAATATTTTACATTTTTTGAAATATTGTTTAATTTTATTTTATAATTATATATTTTTCTTACTAAAAAATCTTCAAAAATTTATCAAATTTTTTTTTAATTGTAATTTTAAAAGTCCCAATACCATTAGTTTCTTTTTAAAATCTACAAATTTTAGAAATATTATTTAGTTTTATGTTTTGATAATTGTGTACCTAAAAATAATTCTTAATTTTATAGACTTTGATTTAATGTATTTTAACCAAAAAAATAGATAACAGGTTAAACTACACAAAATATTTAAGAATGGTACAACTACTTGATTTAATATTCATTCTTCTTCTTCTTCTTCTTCTTCTTCTTCTTCTTCTTCTTCTTCTTCTTCTTCTTCTTCTTCTTCTTCTTCTTCTTCTTCTTCTTCTTCTTCTTCTTCTTCTTCTTCTTCTTCTTCTTCTTCTTCTTCTTCTTCTTCTTCTTCTTCTTCTTCTTCTTCTTCTTCTTCTTCTTCTTCTTCTTCTTCTTCTTCTTCTTCTTCTTCTTCTTCTTCTTCTTCTTCTTCTTCTTCTTCTTCTTCTTCTTCTTCTTCTTCTTCTTCTTCTTCTTCTTCTTCTTCTTCTTCTTCTTCTTCTTCTTCTTCTTCTTCTTCTTCTTCTTCTTCTTCTTCTTCTTCTTCTTCTTCTTCTTCTTCTTCTTCTTCTTCTTCTTCTTCTTCTTCTTCTTCTTCTTCTTCTTCTTCTTCTTCTTATGTACGTTAGTAAATGAAAGAAAAGACGACTCGGAGTTATCGCATCTTATCACCACAGTCGTCGTTCTTCACTACCGGAGAGCCAGACCATCAAACCGGACTGGAGTCGTCATACATTACCGTAGGAGGAGTCGTGCCATCGGAAGCCATCATTGATGCTCTCGCCGGTGATATACAATAATGAAGAGAAGTTTTAACAGTGACCGTTTGAGGGAGGAGCCGTGCCATCTGAAGCCATCATTGATACTCTTGTTGGTGATGTGATATACAATGAAGCCGAGCAGTTTTAACGTGGAGAGAAGAAGTACACGAACCGGAGCTGTCACTGCCGACCACCAACATGTACCACCGAACAACAATCTCATGCTACCGGAGAAGTAGCTACATCACCGGAGCCAATGGTCGAAGGAAGAAACTGAACACATCAATGGAGAGGGTCAAAGAGAAAGATTAGAAGGTAGGAGGAAGAAACCATGGTTGATAATTTATAAAAAAGAAAAAGAAACGTTTATTGATGAGGAAGAAGAGGAATGAGTGGACCCAAATGTTTGTTGATTGGTTGGTTGGGAAAGTAAAAGACAAAAATTCATTAAGGACATAAATATAAATTCACTTGAATTGGTCCATATAGATTAAAATAGGCGGTAAGAGATTATTTTTTAGTCTTTTGGTCTATATCAGATTTTGGTCCAAGAAAAGAGGAAGAAGAAGAAGATTATGGTTAAAGTTGGGTCGGGTTTGGGTCTGGATCCGGATCTGAATCTGGGTAGGATAGTATGGCATAGGTTAGTAAATATGCTTAAGTTTTTAGGTCTTATGGTCTTTTCTCTCTAATTTCCATTTATTTTTAATTCATTTTTAAAATAAAAAACAAGAGGTCCATATTAGATTTTTTTGACCCCTTGTGGTCTATTCTAGCATTTGATCCATCTTTCCGGGGTGAGGTCAAATTAAAATTGTTATCATATATACCGTCATTTTCTAAAACATAACTACTCTTTTTAAAACTACTTTTAATTATTAGTCAATTTCCTTATAACACAATTATCAACAACAGCAAAAATCCCACTAATACAATACACTAAATCATGTAATATCCCTTAGTATTAATTGCAAAGTAAATTTAAGAGATTGTTATCCCTACAATCATTTTCAGAAAGAAATGTGACAAGATAGACGATGTTGTGGCAGGTACTAGGGATGTCAATTGGGCTGTCCATGTCCAAATGGGTTTGTCCAGTTGGACAATCTCGTCTATTGGACATGAATTGTCAAAATCCAAATAAACACCGTCCAAATAAGACCAATCCCAAATAGGACCATAACCAGATGGATTACCCATGAGACCTAAAAAATATGAGTTTTATAGTTTTGTTAGACAAATAATTTTCTTAGTGATTTTACCAAAAATGTAACTTCATAGTTTTGTCAAAAAGAATATGATTTTACGGTTTGAGAAAAAACATGATTTTAATAAATTTTACAGTTTTGGAAAAAGAAAAACATAATTTACAAATTTGGCGGAAAAACTTTTTTTTTTTTGTTGTTTGGCGAAAAAACGTGATTTTGCGGTTTTGGCGAGAAAACGTGATCTGCGCTTTTGGCGGGAACCATGATTTTACAAATTTGGCGGGAAAACATTTTTTTGGTTTTGACGAGAAAACGTAATTTAGCGGTTTTGGCGGGAAAACGTAATTTCGCGGTTTTGGTGGGAAAACGTAATTTTGTGGTTTTGGCGGGAAAACGTAATTTTGCGGTTTTGGTGGGAAAACATGATTTTGCAGTTTTGGCGAGAAAACATGATTTTACAAATGTGGGGGACTTTTTTTTTTGTTTTTATGGTTTGGGCGAGAAAGCGTGATTTTTCGCTTTTGGTGGAAAACATGATTGTGGTTTTGGTGAAAAAAATATGATTTTGCAGTTTTGTTAGAAAAATGTGATTTGCGATTTTGGCGGTAAAATGTGATTTACCCCCAAAATTAGAAAACCCTAGATTCTTGTGTTTATGGTAAGACCATTTGGGTTTAGTCTTGGCTAACTCATGGTCACTAAGCCTATTTGACATCCCTAGTGGCAGGTGCTCTAATAGAACATGGATAGTGGTGGTTAAGTGGTTTTCATAGCCGACACCTTATTATCACTCTCCTTAAAGATTGTCTTCCTGATTCAACAGCTATCAGATCCTTTGAAGTAGATGATTTGTACCAACTGATAGATTCTCAACAGCTGACATTTGGGACTACCTAAATCTCCATCAGCCTCCTTTATATTGGTACTCTCAAGTTTGGTTTTAGGAAAGAATATCGAAGCATGCTTTTATTACCTAGGTATAATGTGAGGCATAGGTTAACAACCAGAGATAGAATGCACAGATGGGGCGTTGCAGTGCCCTCATATTGTATCCTACGTGGCTCAAGTGATGAAATTCATCAACATTTGTTTTTTTTTGAATGCGACTTCAGCTCGAGTGTTAGGTCTTTCTTCCTCACTAAGGTACACCTTTCACCTCCATTTTTGTTCCATGATTGTGTAAGATGGATGAAACACCCTACCTCAGATAATAACATTAACGTCATTATTCGCCTCTGGCATCAAGCTGCTGTGTACGGTGTAAGTGAAAAGATGAAACTAGGCCTGGGCGTTCGGGTACCGTTGGCATTCACGTCGGGTTTTTCGGATTTTGGTTCTCTTTTATAATACCTCATAGGTCTCATTCTAGTAAATTTGCAAGTACGGTTCGGGTTCGGATATAACACATCGGTTCGGGTCGGTTTTGTATCACACCATAGAACCCATAAAGTAATCATATATCATTTGGATTCGGGTTATATTGGATCGGTTCGGATATACCCGAAATAAAATCTAAAATTTAAAAGCAAAACATAATAAACATATATTTATTTATATATAATTAAGTAATTAAGGTAGTTATTTAAATTTTAAATACTTATTGTTAGATACCATATCAAAATAAATATGAAATTGAATATTTGAAGTATATATTCTTGTTTCATGTAATTATATTGTATATTATTTTTGATTTTCGGATCGATTTCTTCGGATTTTTTTTCGGATTTTTCAATTTTTTCGGTTTTTCGGGTTACCTGTTCGGGTTTGGTTAATAACACTTCGGGTTCTGGTATGTTTTGTACCACCTTACAAGACACATTTAGATATTTTTTACATTTCGGACCGGGTACGGATCAGGTTTTTCGGTTCGGGTTCGGTTCGGATTTCGGGTTATGGATTTTATGCCCAGACCTAGGAGAAACCACAATAAAGTAATCTATACCAATAAAAGAGACTATCTGAGGCTCTAGGAGGTGTCCACATCATCGTATAATCCTTCTTCTGAAAGAAGCAACGTGGCATAAATAAATCATATTACCAAAAATATTAAACTAATGTATAGTTTTACATTTTCTAAATATTGATATAATGTATTGTTTTATATTTAAATATTACTGATAAATATAATTTTAAAAATAATAAATAATATGTAAATATATAACATAAGAAATAGAAATACTACATTAAAATGTAAGATTACTATTTTACTTTTGAAAAATTACTATTTTACTTAAAAAATCATATCACTAAAGTTTTACATTTTCGAAATATTTATATATTGTATAGTTTTACAATTTAATATTACTGATAAATATAATTTCGAAAATAATAAATAATATGTAAATATATAACATAAGAAATAAAAATATTACATTAAACATGTAAGATTACCATTTTACATTAAAAATCACTATTTTTACTTAAAAAATCATATCACAAAAATATTAAACTAATGTATAGTTTTACATTTTGGAAATATTGATATAATGTATAGTTTTACATTTTAATATTACTGATAAATATAATTTCAAAAATAATAAATAATATGTAAATCTATAACATAAGAAATGAAAATACTACATTAAGAATGTAAGATTACCATTTTACATTTAAAAATTACAATTTTTACTTAAAAAATCACATCACCAAAAATATTGATCTAATGTATAGTTTTACATTTTTGGAATATTGATATAATGTATAGTATACATTTTAATATCACTGCTAAAAATAATTTCCAAAATAATAAATAATATGTAAATATACAACAAAAGAAATGGAAAATACTACATTAAACATATGTAAAATTACTATTTTACATTAAAAAGTTACCATTTTTCACTAAAAAAGGTTTATCTCCATAATGTAAAATTCCCATTTAATTAAAAGAGCAAAAATCTATATATAAAGAGACTTATACCTCCCTTTCGAACACAACATCAACATCGACTCACACCATTGCCCAACAAATCGCTTAGGTTATCTCTCTTTGAAAAACCCTTGCAGCAACGTCTCACCCACTAGGTATATGGAAACCCATTTTCGCTTTTGCTTAAAGCACCGAACTTGAAGCTTGGATTTTGTGGTTACCCTTCTTAGCTTTCTGAAGGTTCACAGAACAACGTAACGGAGAGCCGTGCTTCAAGAACTGCTTTACAGACTGTGCGAGAGCTGTTCTTGCTGGTGGTGCAGCTGCAAAATCTGAAGCACTGAAGGTATAAAATCTTAGCTATGAACCATATCTTTTAAGTTTTCTTTTATGTTCTTTGTATCAAGTCTTTAGTAAGAATTGCTGCTTTTGACTTTTCCAGGAAGAAGTATTAGCAACGGGTCTTCTCGAAGACAATCCCTTGGCGGAGGTAATATTAACAAACAAGCTACACTATGCTTAAGTCTCCCTTTGCTTAATTAATATAGCTCCACTTTCATATTGGGAAAGCGTTATTGGTGAGCTAAGTGCAATCAAAAGCACAACAACGACAGCTCATACGGGACATACGGTATAATGGTAACTCTACGTATCGAAAGGTACTTCCCACGGTTGATTCTATAGTGTTTGTCATTTTCTACTACTTTGTATGTTATTTTGCCCCTCATGATTCAATACTTTGTGTGTTAGTCTGTTTGATGGACTCTTGCATTCCAAGGAAAACTGGAGAGCTACAGGTCAGATCACAAAGTTTTACTAGCTACCAACATAAATTCCAAAATAGTTGGAGGTGAGAAAACTATAACATTCTCATCTCTCCGACATTTAGGAATTAGGAATAATTTTTAACCACTTTAAAATATACTGGTAACTGTTATATCTCACACCCTCTCTATTTTCAGGCTCATCAGAAGATTGATAAGACTAAGAGAAAGAGGTTATGCAGAATCTTGGACTGTAAGAAACTATCAGTAGACGCAAGCAAAAATGCTGCACAGAGCCAGCTGCTTGCACTGAGAGTGATGGTGCATATCCTTTTTGATGGAGCAAGCACGAGCTGCGATATCTACAACAACAAACACTATTACTACAAACGAAACAGTAGTTTTGAGAAGAAGCTTTACAAGAAGAAGAAGATGTAGAAAAAGTTGAAATTAAACCTAACTCAGACATGTACTCCTTTGAAGTCTGAGTTATGTTAATCATTTATGAAATGTCTTAGAGAAAGAAGTTATGCGTAGCGCAAAAATGTTTATGTTAATCATTAAACATTTATCTTAAAATAAAAATAAACAATTTAAAAAATAGAAAAGGTACATTAAGCCTTAAATATTTATCTTAAAATGTAAAATATAGATATTAAGTAAATATATAATATATACAAAAATAATATTAATAAGTAAATACATAATATAAAAAATGAAAAAGTACATTAAGCATTAAACATCTATCTTAAAATGTAAATAAAAAAATTAAAATTAAAAATACTACATTAGACATGTATCTTAAAATATAAAACTAAATACATGTAAATATACATTTAAATATGTACATATATAATATACAAAAAGTAATAATAAGCAAGTACATAACTTAAGAGAAAAAGAAAATACTACATTAAAAAGTAATATATAATATAAAAAATGTAAATACTACATTAGTCAAAACATAGTTGGTATAAATTAATCTATCAATAACAAGAATCCAAAAAAATGTGAAAGAATTATCTTTTCATTGTAAACATTGCATTAGTTTTTTTGTTAAATTTTTATGGATTTATCATTTTACAATTAATTATGTGTTTTTCATATTAAAAACTAAATGTTTTTCATAGACCGTCCACATAAATATAAAAGCTATTTTTCAAAATAAACCATGAGGTATTAAAAATAGATAATAAATAAACATACAATATAGAAAAATAATAAGTAAATATATAATATCAGAAACAAAAATATTACATAAAACTGGTATGGTAATATTATCATTTTATATAAGAAAAAATATACAATAAGTAAATATTCAATATAAAAAATATAAATATTACATTAAAAATCTATCTTAATATTATCATTTAATATAAAAACAAGAAAATTAAAATATGTAAATATACAATACAAGAAGAAATAAACAATAAGTAAATATACAATATAAAAAATATAAATATCATATTAAACATTTAGCGTAATATTAAAATTAGTAAATATACAATATATAAAAATAAAAAATAAAAAAATAAATATATAATATAAGAAATAAAAAGGTACATTAAAAATCTATCTGCAAAATGTAAAATAAAATATACAGTAAGTAATATTACATTACAAATCTATCTTAAAAATATCATTTAATATAAAAATAAGAAAATTAGAATAAATAAATATACCATATAAGAAAAATAATCCATAAATAAATATACAATATAAGAAATATAAATATTACATTAAACATCTAGCGTAATATTAGAATTAGTAAATGTACAATATAGAAAATAAATAAATAAATATATAATATAAAAATTATAAAAATTAAATTTAACATCTATCTGCTAAATCTATAATAAAAATAAATTATAAGTAAATATTATGTTTAAAATTTATTATGATATTATCATTTGATATAAAAGCAATAAAATATAATAAATAAATATATAATATAAAAATAGTTAGATAACTAACTTTGAAAATCAATATAAAAACAAGAAAAAAATAAATAATAAGTAAATAGACAATATAAGAAATGAAAAAACTAAATTACACATCGATCTGAAAAATGTATAATAAAATAAATAGTAAGTAAATATAAATATTACAATAAGCATCTAGCGAAATATTAAAATTAATAAATATATAATATAAGAAAAATTAATAATAAATAAATATATAATATAATAAATATAAATATTATATCAAACATCTATCATAATATTATAATTTGATTTTATGCAAAAAATTAGAATATGTATATATACAATATGAGAAATATAAAACAATAAGTAAATATAAAATATTTCAATAGAAAATCTAAATTAAACATATATCTAAAAATGTATATTAAAAAATAATAAATAAATGTACAATATAAGAAATAGAAATATTACATTAAACATCTATCATAATATTAAAATAAATAAATATATAATTTAAAAATAAATATAAAAATAAAAAATAAAATAAAACTACATTAAACATCTATCAAAAAATTGTATATTAAAATAAATGAAAAGTAAATATACAATATAAAACATAGAAATCTTACATTAAACATTTATCATTATATTACCATTACATATAAAAGCAAGAAAATTAGATTAAGTAAATATGTATAAGAAACAATATATAATAAAGTTCTTTCTCAACAAAATAATAATAACATGTAAATATACAATATAAGAAATGGAAAAACTAAATTAAACATTTTTTTGAAAAATGTATAATTTTACATTTTTATTATTTCCAAATATTTTTATAAGTAAATGTATAATATAAAATAAATAATAAATAAAATATACATGATAAGATATAAATATTACATTAAACACTTGGTTATTGCTCGATATAAAATATTTATTTTTGAGTTTAATCTCATTTCGTTATTTTGTTTTGGCCTGAGATTTAGAAAATGTTTAAAATTTAAAATTATTAAAGAGATATATACTTATGTTAAGATCCGCGTCTTGAGCAGAATAAATATTTTATATTTATTATTTATTTTATGTTTTTTGCATATTTTGAAATAATAAAATAATAATTATATATTAAATAACTAAGAAATCAGTTACTATTATGTAATAAATTGGTGTGCGCATATAAATCAAACGACCGTTCTTGTTTATTCACAATCATTTTAGGGTAAATAATTCAAAACAATCAATCTTATCTACCGTATATTATATATAATTAAATTTAAATGATATTAACATAGATATATAATACACTTTTAATATGAATATTTATTAAATGAGGTTTCTACTCATATGATTTTATGATTATTTGTATATTTGTGTAGCAAAATTTTACACCAATGATTTTTTTTTTATGTGGAATGTTTAGTGGTTTCAATAATTTATAATCATTTAAAAAATCAATGAAGAATTCAAAATTAAAATATTATCTTTTGAATATATGTTCAACGCATATATCAAAATATAAGTATGTATTTTCATATGTTGTATAGTTTAACTTAAACGATATGAAAATATATATATATAACGTAAAGCACCTATTAAAATGAAATTATTTATTCATACGATTTTATAATCATTGTATCTTATTATAGAAAATATTTAAACCTTGATCACAAAATTTTATGGAAAAATTTTATCTTTACCACTTTCATGCTACCACTTTTCATCTTTACAACCACTAAATGAACATTTTCAAAAATACATTCTTCATTAAGTATTAAATGGTAAAAGACTCTTATGCCCTTGTTCCTTATATATATTATAAATATATATTTAAATAAATAAAAAATCTAAAAAATAATTTTTTTAATTTTTTTTTTAATTATACTATTTCGAAATTCAAACCATAAACCCTAAAACGCAACTCTAAACCCTAAACCATCAATCCTAAACCTTATTTTTTTTTCAAAATACGAACCCTAAACCATCAATCATAATTTTTTTTTTTTGAAATATGAACCCTAAACTTTTAAACATCAACTCTAGACCCTAAACCCTAAACCTTTAACTCTAAACCCTAAAACATCAACTCTAAACCCTAAACCCTAAACTTCAACTCTAAACCCTAAACCATCAACACTAAACCCTAAACCCTAAAAAGTAAACTCTAAACCATAAAACATCAACTCTAAACCCTAAACCTTCAACTCTAAACCCTAAACCCTAAACGTAAACCCTAAACCCTAAAACACTAGAGTTGATGTTTTAGGGTTTAGATTTGAAATGTTTACGGTTTAGAGTTTATATTTTAGGTTTAGGTATGAAAGTTTAGGGTTTTAGGGTTCGAATTTCTGAAAAATATAGGGTTTAGGGTTTATGTTTAGGGTTTAGAGTTGATGTTTTGGGGTTTATATTTGAAGGTTTAGGGTTTAGAGTTGATGTTTCAGGGTTTAGGATTTAGAGTCGATGTTTCTTGGTTTAGGGTTTAGAGTTGATGATTTAGGGTTTAGTGTTGATGTTTTAAGTTTAGATTTAGGGTTTAGAGTTTATGTTTGGGGTTTAGAGTTGATGTTTTAGGGTTTTGATTTGAAGGTTTAGGGTTTAGAGTTGATGTTTCTGGGTTTAGGGTTTAGAGTTGATGTTTCATGGTTTAGGGTTTAGAGTTGATGATTTAGGGTTTAGAGTTGATGTTTTAAATTTATATTAGTTAACCTTATGTTTTTTATGTGAAACTTAATCAAAGGGTTATAAATGTATTTTACCCTTCATTAATGATGAGGGTAAAAGTGGTTAGTGTAAACTTGAAAAGTGATACATTGAAAAATGTATTTTGGCAATTTCCCAAATTTTATACGAGACTTTTAACAGTTTTAGTAATTTATACTCGTTTTGAAAAATTCAAAGTACAACATATACAAAAAAAATCTAAATTTTTATTATCTGATTAATGTAATTATGTAATTTATTTTAATAATAAATAATTACACAAAGATGATAGAAAGTATACAAATTGTTTGCAAATCTTTATTATTTAAAATCATTAATTGCCATATATATCTTACTCACATTAGGTAATTTCGTAGGTTTTATTTAAAGAAAGAATATATAATAATTTCAATTTGATAAATGAATGGTCTATGATGGACATACTATAAAATATAACATTCCCTAGCAATTTTATTTTGGACTAACTAAATTCTCAATTGATTCTCAAGCTGTCACGTAAGCAAAATTAGCATTATAATTACGTGACAACTCAGCAGAACACTTTTTTAATTAATACAAACTACATGTTATAACTTTTTAAATGTTTCTCTATTAATATATATGGGATCATTAAATTTGCAATGATGGAAAAACAATAAAAGTTGGAGAGAGAGAGGATAAAATGAAACTGTTACCCCTATAGAAAGATAAAGAGGGTAAATTAGTCTATAAATTAGTTTACCGGCTAATAAACCTATTAGTCTATAAATTAGTTTACCGGCTAATAACCCTATGTTTTTGTTTTCATCTTCCTTGATTTTATTTCGGGTAATGTTAACTTAAATAAAATTCATATAGTTGATATGTAAATAAGCACGGTTAAAATGAGACTATTCTATATCCTTCATAAATTAGCATAGTTATATTCCAGTTTATCCGGATATATTAAATATTAGCTGGTTATTATGTTAGTGGTCGGCTAACTTAAATAACTATCCGTACATTATCATTGTTAGTAGGATTTTTTGATCAGTAGCCGATTATCATTGTAGACTCAAACTCTAATAAGTTAATTAGTATTATATCAATTATCCGGATATCATTATTGTTGGTTGGATTTTTCGATAAATGGTCGACTAAAGGTATAATAACGTTCACTAAGAGCCATAAGAGCATCCCCATTAGAGGTTTATAACACAAATCACACAATTCCCAAGAAAATCAAATTATTATAATAATCTGATTTTTGTGAACCCGTGTCACGTGAGGTCTCTTGAAAGAGACGGGTTCAACAACTGTTTCGCGGGATCCACGACACGTGACGGCCCGCGATTGGTTCGTTTATTAATTTTTTTTAAATCAAACGAAAAAAAAAATAATAATAATCAAAAGTTTCGCGGGCCCCACGACACGTAGCGACCGAGGGTTCGTCCCGCTCGGTCGCTACGTAGCGACCGAGCGTCCGTTCCGCTCGATCGCTACGCAGCGACCGAGCTCTTCCGAAACGTCGATACGACATTAGTCCATGCATTCTCGTCTACCCTTCGATGCTATCTCCCGAAGACCGTAGCAAACCCATTTCATGTTCCCCGCCATTCTAAGTTATCGATCAAACTTTACCGTAAAAACCGCGGAAAGTTCGTTCTTTATCGAAAGAAGCCGTAATAAACGCTTCGAGTCAGAAGACGGCCCAAAGGGACCTAAGACATGACTCGAGGCCCAACTTATGATTTTTTAACCAACAGCCCGTAAGCTGCATGACGGTTTACGCTTGGTTCGCAAAGAAAGATAAATG
>NC_027756.1:28856287-28857274 GCF_000695525.1 Brassica oleracea var. oleracea
TTAGAACTAGGAATCTCGCCGACAGCTCTCGAGCCCAGGCTTATACCTTGTTGTAAACGCTCATACGCATATTCGGAATAAGACTTCTCTTTGCTCTCTTTTTACGATTTCATATAATTTATCATTGTTATCTCGTGTTCTGATTGCTTAGCGTGTGGTATTAGCAGATATCAGGGACCTCTGGGAAACTAGGGTTCTCCTACTTTCCTAATTTAAACGGAAATCGACAGTGCGAATTTCGGTTCCCAAAGTTTGGCGCTAGAAGGAGGGGGGACACGGAACAATCTAACCCGCAAAAACCACTCAACGATCAGGAACGATATGCAAGACTCAACATGCGTGAACGTCATCTCGTTCACGGGGGGAGCAACTGTCGATCAAGCCAAACCTCGGAACGATCTCCTTATTATCGAACTGACGATCCAAGATATCGACGTCGCTAGGGTGCTAATCGATACCGGAAGTTTGGCCGATATCATCTTCAAAGATACTCTCGAGAAAATGGGGATCGATCAATCCGAAATCGTGAAATACCCTAGCCCACGACTAGGACTTTCGGGAGAAACGACCATGGCCTACGGGTCGATTAATCTCGCAGTCAAAGCCGGAACCGTGACAAGAGTCTCAGAGTTTCTAGTCGTTGACCGTCCTGCATCTTACAACGTTACCATGGGAACGCCATGGTTGAACACCATGCGTGCCATCCCATCAACGTACCATCTTTGCCTCAAGTTTCCAACCCCTAACGGAATCGAGGTAATATGGGGAAACCCAAGAGTATCACAGGTGTGTTACGCCGCAGAACAAAAACGAAAAAGACCAGACCTCGAGACCACTCCTAGAAAAACGGAGAAAAAGGTCTCCAACCAGGATTCGCGAAGTCAAGATTCGGCTGAACTCTTCTGGCAGTCTCGGAGCCAATCTCCGCGAGCCTTTGGGAACAGAGCTCATAACCTGTCTAAAAAAGAACCTCAGTACTTTCGCATG
>NC_027756.1:28857319-28857619 GCF_000695525.1 Brassica oleracea var. oleracea
TGTCACGAATTAAATATCGATCCGACCTTCAAACCCGTCAAACAAAAAAGGCGAAAGCTAGGACCTGAACGGGTTTCCGCAGAAAACGACGAGGTCAAAAAATAGCTTAAAGTCGGGTCAATAACGGAAGTGAGTTATCCAGACTGGCTCACTAACCCTGTAGTAGTCAAAAAGAAAAACGGAAAATGGCGAGTTTGCGTTGATTTTACCGACCTAAACAAGGCCTGTCCAAAAGATAGTTTCCCTCTGCCACATATCGATCGATTAGTAGAAGCAACGGCGGGAAACGAACTTCTGTCT
>NC_027756.1:28857746-28858225 GCF_000695525.1 Brassica oleracea var. oleracea
AACTTACCAACGACTCGTGAACCGTATGTTCTCTAAACAACTCGGTAAAACGATGGAGGTTTATATCGACGACATGCTCGTCAAATACCTCCAAGCAAAGGATCAAGTATCACATCTCGAGGAATGTTTCGCGCAGTTAAATTCCCATAACATGAAGCTCAACCCGAAAAAATGCAGGTTTGCCGTGGCATCAGGGGAATTCCTCGGCTACCTAGTCACATTCCGCGGCATCGAAGCTAATCCAAAACAGATCAACGCACTGATCGAGATGGATTCACCGAAGAATAAGCGGGAAGTCCAAAGGCTGACCGGTAGAGCCGCGGCACTTAACCGGTTTATTTCACGATCAAAAGACAAAGGCCTGCCCTTCTACGATGTCTTACGGGGAAATAAAAAATTTGAATGGTCGGAAGAATGCGAAAACGCTTTCCAACAGCTGAAGCGGTATTTAGCTTCCCCTCCAGTCCTCGCAAAACCCG
>NC_027756.1:28858491-28859984 GCF_000695525.1 Brassica oleracea var. oleracea
ACCAACGAGGAACCAAATTCCACTTGGCTCCTCCACGTCGACGGATCCTCATCCAAGCAGGGATCAGACATCGGAATTCGCCCCACATCTCCGACGAGCGAGATCTTAGAGCAATCATTCATGCTGGAATTCCACGCCTCAAACAACGAAGCCGAATACGAAGCACTCGTCGCAGGGCTGCGTTTGGCCCACGGCTTGAAGATACAAAACATCCACGCATACTGCGACTCCCAGTTAGTGGCAAGTCAGTTCAGCGGAGAGTATGATGCCAGGGACGAACGGATGGACGCGTACCTCAAACTAGTCCAAAAACTAGCTCAAAAGTTTGACTGTCTTGCCCTTACGCGAATTCCCCGTTCCAAAAACGTCCAAGAAGATGCTCTCGCGGCCTTAGCATCAAGTTCTGACCCAGGACTTAAAAGGGTAATTCCGGTAGAGTTCATCGAACATCCGAGCATCGGACCACCAGTCGTCGTCAACCTCATAGAAGAAGAAGAAGAAGTTACGATAAGACCGCAATCGGAGCAATCTGATTACGGCTGCGATACCCCATGGCTGCAGACAATTCGGGACTACATTATCAACGGACACCTGCCCACCGAGAAATGGGCAGCCCGCAAAGTCCGAACACCGGCCGCACGCTACGTAATAGTGGACAGCGAAATTTACAAATGGAGATTCTCCGGACAACTCATGACGTACCCGGAAGGGGAAAAAGCAAGAAAAGTGATGGAAGAAGTACATCCTGGGTCCTGCAGCAATCATTCCGGCGGAAGATCACTGGCAGTGAAAATCAAGCGCCATGGATACTACTGGCCAACGATGATCGGAGACAGCGAGAAGTTCGCACAAAAATGCGAAAAATGCCAGAGGCATGCTCCAACCATCCGACAACCAGCTGAAGTTCTCTCCTCCATCACATCGCCCTATCCTTTTATGCGCTGCGCCATGGACATCGTCGGTCCCCTTCATAATTCAAAGCAAAAGCGTTTCCTTTTAGTCCTCACCGATTTCTTTTCGAAATGGGTAGAGGCAGATTCGTACGCAAGTATAAAAGATGTCCAAGTCAAAAGTTTCGTATGGAGAAACATCATCTGTAGGCATGGAGTTCCTTACGAAATCGTAACCGATAACGGATCTCAGTTTATCTCCACCCGGTTCGAGGCGTTCTGCGAAAAATGGAAGATACGACTTAACAAGTCGACGCCCAGGTATCCGCAGTGTAACAGACAAGCTGAAACGATTAATAAAACCATTCTCTACGGACTGAAGAAACGCTTAGAGGCCAAAAAAGGCAGGTGGGCCGATGAACTCGAGGGAGTCCTCTGGTCCCACCGTACCACCCCGAGGCGAGCAACAGGAGAAACCCCTTTCGCTCTGGTGTACGGAACGGAATGGATGATTCCCGCAGAAGTAGAGTTTCCCGGTGTTCGAAGAAGATTACTACCCGAACGAGAGGAGCTCAACAACGCAATGCTCCTCGACGATCTCGA
>NC_027756.1:28860107-28861673 GCF_000695525.1 Brassica oleracea var. oleracea
AGATCGAGCTCTCAGCCGAATTCAAAATTACCAACACGCAGCCGCAAAGTACTACAATTCCAACGTACGGAATCGCAGATTTAATCAGGGAGATCTGGTCCTTCGCAAAGTCTTCCAAAACATCGCTGAACGAAACGCAGGAAAACTCGGAGCAAACTGGGAAGGACCCTATAAAATCGAAAAAGTCGTCCGACCTGGCTCCTACGAAATAGCCAACCTGTAAGGCATAAAAATTCCAAGGACCTGGAACGCGATACATCTCAAAAAATACTATCACTAAACAAACCAACTCACAATAACCGAATTACGAGACGGCTTGATCTCCATAAGGAGTACGTAGGCAGTTTGTCGAAAGGCAAATTCAGCTGTCCCCCTCATTAAAAGGAGGAGAGTGGATATGTATACTCGTATACTATCAAACTCGGAAACATCCGACCACGCCTTCGATTTTTCCGACATATCTTAACCAAGCAAATTATCTTTTATCCGCAAAACATTTTCGATATTCGAAAATAAATCAGCCGTGAGGAGAAGCAGCCTTTGGCATCGCGAGACGTCGCAAGAGATGCCTGTTGGGGTCAAAAACGGTCACGACGGAATCAATGTCTGAAAGTCCGTAAAAATCGGCATGAACGTTTTTACGAAAAATAAATCTTAGAAAAAGATTTATTTTTACGAAGAATCTTGCGGAGAAAACACATTCACGAAAAATCAGAGAAAGACGCGAACAAGGTTGCCGCGTAGCAACCAGCGCAAAAGCTGGTCGCTACGTAGCGACCGAGCACGTACCCGGCTCGGTCGCTACGTAGCGACCGAGCTCTCACAGAAGCTCGGTTGCTACGTAGCGACAGAGCATGTACACGGCTCGGTCGCTATGTAGCGACCGAGCTCTCCCCGAAGTTTGGTCGGACGTAGCGACCGAGCACGTACACGGCTCGGTCGCTACGTAGCGACCAAGCACGCACACGACTCGATCGCTACGTAGAGACCGCGCTTTCTTAAAAAATCGATACGACACGAATCCATGCATTCTCGTATACTCTTTAATTCTATCTCCCGAAGACCGTAGCCAACCCATTTCATGTTTCTCGTCATTTGAAGTCATCAATCGAACTTTACGATAAAAACCGCGGAAAGTTCGTTTTTATCGAAAGAAGCCGTAATAAACGTTTCGAGTCAAACAACGGCCCAAAGAGACCTAAGACGTGACTCGAAACCCACTTACGATTTCTTAACCAAAAGCCCAAAAACCGTAAGACGGTTTAGCTTGGTTCGCAAGGAAAGATAAATGTCAAGTTTCCGCGGATAAATACGAAGTATTCGAAGATAATTAGAAAGATCGGGAAAAATGGAATATCTCCATTTTTAATTTATGATGGCTTAAGGGCAGAAGATGAAAAAGCGTAAACCGACCTAGGAGCGAGTATATAAGGAGTATTAGGCGAGAGGCACGGGGGAGAACTTTTTAGACTCGGAACTCCCGGCACTTAGAAACTCTGAGGCATTATTCTCGACATGGTCTGTTTCCATGACTGGCACCCGATTACCAGACGAACGTGCACAAGC
>NC_027756.1:28861748-28862080 GCF_000695525.1 Brassica oleracea var. oleracea
GTACGTAGGCAGCCTTTCATAAGGTTCAGTCCGAAATCAATCAAAAACTTTTTCTGTATTTTCTTCGTCTTTTGTTATCGAGCTGCGACTCAACTAGGTTTGAGCTTTTAGGCCGCTAGAACTAGGTTACTCGCTGACAGCCTTTGCGGCCAAAGCTTTTATGATCTCTTGCAATGATCGCAACTCTCTTACGCGGACTCGAAATAAGATCTACTATTTTCTCTAAACTCGTTTGTTATCTTTTCATGATTTCCGCATATATTTGGTCACTTGCCGTTGGCTCTCGCAGAGATCCGGGACCTCTGGGAAATTAGGGTTTTCCTAGTTTCCTA
>NC_027756.1:28863632-28869257 GCF_000695525.1 Brassica oleracea var. oleracea
TGAGAATCCTTGACAGCCGTCAGCATGGCCTCAGTTTCAGACCATCTACCCTGCAGCTCCAACAACTCCCCGGCGAGACGACTAGTCTCAGAACCGCACTCGCTGATCATCCCGTCGATCAACGACATGAACTGCGAAATGAGAAGAAAGTTAGGGATCCGTTGTCTTTCAGAGAAATATGTAACAATCAAGAGAGTAAGCGAGCGACAAACCTTTCCGTGAAGCCCCGACGCTATGCTCGAGTCTCCTTGCTGCGAAGATTCCCCGTCACCGCCCTTGGTAAAATTCCTCTTCCGGCCCTTAGGCTGAGAAACCGGAACAACACTAGGAGCGCACAGCGCTAGAACGATTTCTTTCCTGGACGGAGGAGGAGGCATAGAGTCAGCAGCCCTCTCCTTATCTCCGACGAGAATCGGAGTCGTGGACGATCCAGCAGATAAAGCCGAAGCATCCGGAATGACCGACCCTGCGAGAGTTCCCGTATCTCGCGGAGTTACGACCTTGGTCCCATGACCCGGAGCAATGGCCAGTGCAGAAGAGGACGGGAACTCGGCGCCGGCTCGAACCTGTTCTTTCTCGGCTTGGCGACGGACTAGTCTCTCTCGAAAGGAGAGATGGTCGGCAACGCAAGCCGGCGCTTCGACCGGAGAAGTCGGAATCGGAGCCGGAGAGGTGGCCTTGCCCATCTCGACATCGGAATTTCTCTTGTCACCATGTTAAAGGCAAAAGATTTGGAGCTAGAGAGGTTTTGGAGGTTTGAAGAAGGGAAGGTGTGAAGCAAATGAATGACAAGAGCTCACTACTTATAGAAGTATGGGCTCGGAATTTATATTTTTTAATAAACACTTTCTCGAGAATTCTCTTCCACGGAGTTTGAAGTAAACTTCGTTCAATACGCCCAACTTTGCCAAAATCGTCAAACCGCGCGCTAGAGTCTCGACTCTAACGAGCTGGGGGGCTAACTGTTGGGGTCAAAAACGGTTACGACGAAGTTAACATTCAAGAACGTCCGAAGAAGAAAACAAAAACACCTTCTTCGACAAATACTTTTTCGGAACAGATTCTTCCTTACGAAAAGCTTTGCGGAGGAAACACGAGACATCGGACAAGAGCTCGAAAAGGGTCTCTACGCAGCGACCAAACGCGTGTTCCGCTCGATCTCTACGTAGCGACCGAGCTCGAGCCAAAGCACGGTCGCTACGTAGCGACCGAGTGTCCGTTTCGCTCAGTTGATATGTAGCAAACGAGCTCGAGCCAAGCTTGGTTGCTACGTAGCGACCGCGCCCAAGCCGAAGCTCGGTCGCTACATAGCGACCGAGCCCAAGCCGAAGCTCGGTCGCTACGTAGCGACCTAGCGTCTGTTCCGCTCGATCGCTACGCAGCAACCGAGCTCTTCCGAAACGTCGATACGACATTAGTCCATGCATTCTCGTCTACCCTTCGATGCTATCTCCCGAAGACCATAGCAAACCATTTCACGTTCCCCGCCATTCTAAGTTATCGATCAAAATTTACCGTAAAAACCGCGGAAAGTTCGTTCTTTATCGAAAGAAGTCGTAATAAACGCTTCGAGTCAGAAGACGGCCCAAAGGGACCTAAGACATGACTCGAGACCCAACTTACGATTTCTTAACCAACAGCCTGTAAACTGCATGACGGTTTACGCTTGGTTCGCAAAGAAGGATAAAAGTCAAGTTTCGCGGATAAATACGAAATTTTGAAGATAATTACGATGATCGGAAAAAATGGAATATCTCCATTTTTATGCTATAGCGGCTAAGGGCAGAAGAGGAAAAGCGTAAACCGACCTAGGAGCCAGTATATAAGGAGTCCTAGGCCAGAGGCATGGAGGAGGAACTTTCTCAGAGCAAACTTATCACTTAGGGCAATTAGGCAACTTTCCGTTTTTGTTATTCGAGCTGTGACTCAATTAGGTTTAGCCGTCTTAGGGTTGTTAGAACTAGGAATCTCGCCGACAGCTCTCGAGCCCAGGCTTATACCTTGTTGTAAACGCTCATACGCAAATTCGGAATAAGACTTCTCTTTGCTCTCTTTTTACGATTTCATATAATTTATCATTGTTATCTCGTGTTCTGATTGCTTAGCATGTGGTATTAGCAGATATCCGGGACCTCTGGGAAACTAGGGTTCTCCTACTTTCCTAGTTTAAACGGAAATCGACAGTACGAATTTCGGTTCCCACAACAATCATTAAGTTCCACCGCACCTCTCTTCCCACTCTGTTTCATTTATTCCCATTAACGAGTGGCGTCTGTAACAGATCCAAGGTCAACTTATAAATAAGTGGTTTTAGAGCGATGAAGATCTACACCATTGAGATATCTTATAGCTTAAACAATCCGACGCATCTCATTCAAATATATCGTCTTCCTATGTTCTTTTTGCTAACTTAAGAGCGGTCCGTTTCTCAAACACGGCGCAGGTGCGCCTTTTGAGGTTCTGGGAAGCTCAGGAAAGGTGGAGAGCTTATGAGTGTCGACATGCTTCTTATCGATGAACAAGTAACTTTGATAACTTTCTGTTTCTTATTTCTTTCAATTATGCATTTCACAAACCTTGATGTCTAAATGTTTGGTTCGTTCTTGACGTGTTGCAGTCTACACTCATCCAGAGGACCATCAACTTGATCCAGAGTGGAAGATGATCAGGCCTGATCTCGGGAGGATAGAGAAATGGGTGCTACGCAATGCCTTTGATGATGAAGATAAGCCGTATCTTCCAAAGGTTTACTTTTGTTCTTTTGTATAATTTTTTGTGTTGTTATATTAATTCTTTTGATTCTCTATGTTCGAAGCATAATTTTCTATCAATTTGTTTTTCTTCTTCAACATGATTAGATTAGTTGAACACAACCAACACTAAAGTGGTATTTGTCTGTTTTTCTTCAGGATTGTTCAATTATAAATATGCTAGAAAAAAAAAATCCTTCGTCCCCTCCTCAGCCTACCAGAAGCGACCTCCTTCGTTGATGCCTTATTTACGCGCCACCGCTCTCCTATGACCATACCACTAAACAGCAACAACATCAACAAGCCTCCGAACGCATCTCCACTTCTCACTACCAGCCTCCCCTATGCAGATATAGCACGGTACCGTAGTTCTATCGATTCTCTTAATTTGTATTTACGGTCTTCTTTCATGATTTTGATATTTGGTTCCAAAATCTAGCCCTAGCATCTTAGAGAGCATGCCAAAGAAGGAAGTAAGATATGCAATTTCTTATGAATCTGATGTGGACATTGGACACAACCGAAAGGAGAAACACTTCTTTTAACCCCTTTCGATATGACACAACTCGCACAGTACTCAGTCACTCATTTCTGTTTCTCTATGGTTCTTCCATTTATGAGAAATAACTTGCACAAAACGTTTGTTGGTTGTTTAGTCATCACGAGAGATATTTACTCCTCCATTTTTTGGTAATTTTTGAGGAAAGTGCGACGAGTATTTGGATGTGCTTAAATTTTCTTATGGTGTTGTTTATTTGGTTTTGTTGAGCAGGGTATCTACTTACACAATTGAAATGTGATGCTTGCTTTATCGTAGTTCATTTTCTGTGAAGTACTAAATATGGCAATATAAAGTCTTAGTTTTTATGACAAAGACCATAGCTGAAATTAGGCATGTGAAGTTTATTACTAATACAAGTCTAGGTAACCAAAATCACGAGGAAAACCAAACAATGAATATTTATTTATCTCTTTATTTTTATATAAATTTTGGGAAAATACTTTACAGTAAGTCTATATATCAAAAACTGCACTATTATTTAGCTTTTCGGAAAAACTCTTATTTATAAGTGAGACAAGATTACTAAACTATTCAATTTAAATGTGTACTACTATCTTAATGACTAAATTAACAATTTTAATGAAGATTATAAACTATGTGCCAAAGGTAATAAATAATAAATATATATTTTACACTAAGTTTTTAATAATTATTGTATGAAGTCCACATTTTAAATTTAATTTTATATCGTAATTAAAAATTAATAATTGCCAATCAAATAATAAGCAGTTTGGCTATTATACTTTCAAATTGTCATGCATATGTTAAAACTTAAAGTGTTACGTATATATCATAGATAACCTCAAAATAAACTATGTATAGATTAATTTAAAATTATTATATCTTTATATCATTGATGCATTTTTTTTTAAAAAATATTTAAAATGTTGTAAATTACAAAACCAACAAAGTAATATTAATATTAGAAAAACCTGCGCGTAGCGCCGGAAAACCACTAGTATGAAATATAAATCTGCTTCAATTCAGTCTGAAGCATCAATAAATGTTTTTAGATTAATATGATGATTTTCTCTCTCAACATTCATTTATTGTAAAAACAAATAAAAAGTTTTCACATAAAAAATGTTTAGTTATGTATATGCAAAATAGTTGTAGACACCAAAATTCGCACTATCGATTTTAGTTAATGGAGGAAAGACAAGATTCTCGAGTTTCCCTGAAGACCCGGATTCCCTGCGTAAATACACAAATACGAAAAAGGTAGAGATAACAAAATATCCTAAAAGTCGCTCATAGGCGATGATCGGAGATCCGTTATCAATGGAGAACAAAAGAGCAAGGAATAAAACATTCTAAGTATGAAACTTGCTAGTCTAGCCACCTAAATCCTAAGTTCTCCTAGAACTAACAAAAATTTCCTAAGGTCTAATTTTTTTTGCCCTCGCGCTCCTTGCCCTAGCTCTCCTTATATATGCCTCCAAGTGATAGGCCATGGATTTTACTCACTTTTAGCTATGGTTTATAAGTGTTTTAATATATATTTACTACGATATAGAGTCTATTTAGAGTATTTACAGGTTTAGGGATGATTTGGAGGAATGAGGTGATTTTGGTGTCTTTTGGAGCCTTTTGTTGACTTGAAGAAAGAAATGGAGCCAAAGGAGAAGTATGGAGTAGTTTGGGTCTGGTGCAAAGATAGGGACATGATCTTAAGAGATTGTCTATCAAGGCTTCATGAAGGTTTAGAGAAGTCTAGAAGTGTCATGAAGCTTGTGCAAAAATACGGTTTATGTACAGGACGGACTTAGACATCATTTAGAGAAGCTTGGACGATATGTGCAGAGTTAGGGCGAGGTACGAACAGGCGGTCCGTACCATCGACCGTACAAAGCTGCAATGGCCGTACTAAGCTTATCTAGGGCGATCAAGAGAAGTGCAAGCTTAGGGTGTGGCTTACTTGGAGTAATAAGACCGTTAGGGAGTTCAGATGACAAGGGAATATGCCATAGGATCTGTGTGGTCCAAGACAGGCTGGAAAGGGAAAGGCACTTTCACTTTACAGCCTTATCCACACAAGAATCCATCCTGTCCCTTGATTCAAACTGAAGCGATCCCATCCATTCAAGCCAGCCTGTCCGAGCTGTATCTTCAGCCAATACATTGACCAGCCCAAGACTACATCCTACGCGTCCATATTCTCAATCAAGATCAACCATTAGATTTAGGTTTATGAATGTGCAA
The DNA here is from genome assembly GCF_000695525.1 of Brassica oleracea var. oleracea. Taxonomy (NCBI): domain Eukaryota; kingdom Viridiplantae; phylum Streptophyta; class Magnoliopsida; order Brassicales; family Brassicaceae; genus Brassica; species Brassica oleracea. The sequence goes on from NC_027756.1 coordinate 28,869,147, forward strand.
GTTGTAAGCTTATATATAATCATGTATGAGGCGTTTTGTAGGCTCCTAAGGGAGTAAGGGGGGTAGTTCCCCTCTCCACTTCATGAATGATAAACTTGTTCTTGAATCTGA
>NC_027756.1:28869459-28872021 GCF_000695525.1 Brassica oleracea var. oleracea
ACCCTAAGCCGGCTTCATTTAAATCGAATTTGAATCATCTAGGTATTCTATTTACTTGCGTCACAATTAATTCTCAAAACTCCACTTGTTTCTCAGCTTATTATTGAACTCATAAGAGCAAAGAGTAAACTGGTCCACTGGATTGAATCTCAAATATTACAATTACCACTGGTAACTTGACAGTAGCAAGGATTCATTTTTAGTGTATCAAGTTTTGGCGCCGTTGCCGGGGACTAAGCTTTTACCTTTATTTTTCGGTTTAATATTTAGTCTGAGATATCTAACTTGCTTTATTTCTTTGTTGGAAAAGATGATCCAAGTGCATGACCAGTAGACATACTCGGAGCAACGCACAAGGACCACTACATCAACTGACCAACGACAAACTCGCAAGATTAGAAAGATAGAACCGTCAACAGCCAAGAATAACCGACACCAACATGGGTGATCACGGCAATATGGATGACCTCACTGCTGCATTGGCACTCATTCAACAACAAATGTAGACTCAGCAACAGCAGATGTTGAAGATGCAGCAGACCATCAAAAATCAGCAACAAGCTGCTCAAGAACAAGCAGTCGTGAACGCCGCGCGAGAAGAGCGTGGTGCTTTTATTGGGGAGCGAAACCTTCCACGGAACTTCGCTACTAACCGCTCCCCCATAAACCCTCCACCCTGTACTCGACAAGATTATGAGATCAAACCTGCACTGATAGGTCTGGTACAGAAGAGCACGTTCAGCGGCCTCACTTCAGACATTCCAATGGACCACATAGAGGCCTTTGAGAGGATCTGCAATTTCTCTCGCTCTAATGGAGTGCCACCATATTATGTCAAATGCACGTTGTTCCCATTCTCTCTTGAAGGGAAAGCTTCTCACTGGTTGCAATCTCTCCCAACCGGTTATCTCACCTCATGGAACCAGGTTCGATCAGCATTCCTGAGCCACTTCTACACAAAGTCCAAAACCGCGGCTCTACGGCACATAATCTCCAACTTCAAGCAGAAGTCTGATGAACCTTTTCATGAAGCTTGGGAAAGGTATAAGGAATACCAGAGAGAGTGCCCACACCATGGGTTTGATGATGATTACATATTGAAGGTGTTCTACGATGGAGCGAGTTATGAGTTCCGAAACACCCTTGACTCTTCTAGTAATGAAGACTTCATGACTCAAACCACACCTGGTGCGCTTGCGTTGATTGAGAACATGGCATCAAGTTCACTGAACAAGAACAAGGAGCATGACCGCTTGAAGAGTGTGAACAGCATAGATGATATCATTGCGAAGGTGGACCAACTGCTTAAGGGAAACCAAAGCCAAGTATTCATAATGGAAGAAGCAACTCCAGAGAAGAGTGCCGGTGACCTGGCGTTTGAAGCTGAATTATCAGGGGACGATCAGCAAGAGGTGAGCTACGTGAATGGGCAAGGATGGCAGCTCAAAAACTACCACCCAAAACCTAACGTGCGGAACAACCAACAGCTTTTCTGGCGTAAGCAAGATAAACCAACCGATCCTGCAAAGAGTAACCAAGGTCAGTATGTCGGGTATCAAAAGAACTACCAACCCCGGGCTTATGTTCTAAGCCAACCGCAGAACAACACACCCCAGATGCAGAAACACCAGAACCTTCAACCAGCTACCTCCGCTCCTATCGTTGCTCCGCAAGATGAGACAAAGGTCATGTTGCAGCAGCTGCTCCAAGACAACAGCTCCAAGGGAAAGCTCTGAACCAGGTTACTACTGAGATCAATACCAGAATGAACCATATGTTCGGATTTGAGCACCAAGTACGATAATGTCGCGAGCCATATGAGACAGATGAACATTCAGATAGCTCAGACTGCTGAGAGCGTCAAGAGGCAGCAAGGTACTCTACCTGGTAAAACATGCAAAAATCCTAAGGAGTGCAATGCAGTTCAACTAAGGAGCAGAAAACAACTTTCCGAGCCGGAGAAGAGGAGGTTCACCACGGCTGAGAAAGGGAACCAGAAAGAGTCGGAACAACTACCAGCCGATACCCCGGTAGTTGAGAGGAATACAGAACCAGCAGTTGGAACAAGTTCGCCAGGGCCAGAACAACCAGCTGAAGTTGTTTGCCCGATCCTAGAGGTTGTTCCTCCTCGCGAATACATTCCTAAAGTCCCTTACCCTGTTCCAGCAAAGGCCAGTCGTAAGGACAAAGAGGAGATGAAGTTCAGGAAGATGCTGGAGGACCTAACCGTCCGACTCCCCTTGATGGATGCGATCCAGATGATACCCTCCATACGCACCTTTAGGAAGGGATTGATCTCAGGAAAAATATCAGAGGAGAGCGAATTCTTGACAGTTTCCAAGGAGTGCAGCGCAGTGCTTCAGAACAGGCAGATAAAGAAGCGAGGAGACCCCGACAAGTTCGTCCTCTCTATCCAGATTGGGAAGACAGTTTTTGCATGCTCATTGGTTGATCTTGGATCCAGCGTGAACCTCATGCCTTACTCTGTAGCACGACGTCTAGGATACACGCATTTCAAACCAACTAAGATGTCCTTAGTGTTCGCGGATAGATCAGTCAAAT
>NC_027756.1:28872583-28873255 GCF_000695525.1 Brassica oleracea var. oleracea
CACCTAAGAAAAGTGGGATCATTGTTATCACAAATGAAAAGAATGAATTGATCCCTACTAGGACTGTGACAGGACATCGTATGTGCATTGATTTCAGAAAATTAAATGCATCAACCATAAAGGATCACTTTCCACTCCCTTTTATTGATCAAATGCTTGAGAGATTGGCTAACAAGATGAATCAATGACTTCTATCGAACATCAGAGGAGGTTAAACCTGAATCTAAAAGATGTTGTTAAGAAAGAGATTATGAAACTTCTTGAAGCGGGTGTGATCTATGGAGAATGCCATTCGGCTTGTGCAATGCGCCAACAATATTTCAGCGCTGCATGATGTCAATCTTTACTGATCTGATTGAAGATATTATGGAGGTTTTCATGTAAGATTTCAGCGTCTATGGAAGCTCCTTTAGTGTCTGTTTGTCTAACTTGTGCAGGGTACTAAAAAGGTGTGAGGAGAAACATCTAGTGCTCAATTGGGAGAAGTGCCACTTCATGGTCAGGGATGGGATTGTTCTGGGGCACAAGATCTCTGAGAAAGGCATTGAGGTGGATAAAGCAAAGATCGAGGTAATGATGAGCTTGCAACCACCAACAACTGTGAAAGCTATCAGGAGTTTCTTGGGTCACGCGGGGTTTTACAGAAGGTTCATCCAGGACTTCTCAAGGATA
>NC_027756.1:28876413-28877122 GCF_000695525.1 Brassica oleracea var. oleracea
GGATCGATGGCTCATACCGCATGGCGCCAAAGAAGGGTATGACTATAATTCAGGGGCACACTTCACACCCTAAGGCATGGTTCGAGCGCTTTTTCTTTGTCCAGATAGATGGGGAGTCTGTCGAGGAGAGCTACCTCCACCTATTCCGTCGGGAGTGGAACTTCACCCGTGGTAATACGAGTAGCTATATTTTTCGTTTTGATACCTTGAAAACATGCGAAGATGATTTTTTATTATCTTGCAGTGAACAGGATCCTTCCGCCGACTCATGCCGATCTTTTTGCCAAGCGAGATCTTCTCCGCAGCAGGCCGTTCTTCTAGAATTCTTTCACCGTCGAACGGATTCGAAGCGCGGTGGAGCTCCATCGATCTCGAGCCATCTCTCAGCCTCTGGACGTTCCGTATGGGGTAGAACCGGTCATTGATGTCTTGCCTGCTCAGAGGCAGAGAGTCAGGTCTCGGAAAGGCAAGGGAGTTGCCTCCGAGAACGTCTTGGAAAACCTTCCGCTGCAAGAATGGAACCCTGGTTTCTCCCCAGGGGAATGGAGTGGAACCAGCGAGGTTCCCCTTCCCATCGACTTTTTTTCTGACCTCCCTCTCGGTTTTACTACTCTTAAGCCGCTGGACAAAGAGTCGAGGAGGAAAGTAGTCGCCGAAAGCTCCAGCTTAATCAACGAGGTTTATCCTTTGAACTTTGATCTAAATTATT
>NC_027756.1:28877188-28878136 GCF_000695525.1 Brassica oleracea var. oleracea
GTCGCGTATCTCTCACTTCAAAGCCGAGGAGGCTGAAAGGGAACTCTTTCGGTTTCGGAAGGAGGTCGAAGAACAGAGCCAGAGACAGGCTGAGCTCCACTCTCGGGCCCTTGTCCGTGCGGAGAGGAGAGGAAAGAGAGCGAATGTCGCCGAAATGAAGCGGAGGGCCGCTTTGTTTGCCACCGAATTCGAGAGCTTTAAGGATGCTCAAAAATTCGTGGGAGATTTTCGCGAGTGCCGTGGCTCGGTTGCTACCCTCTACGAGTCGCAGAAAGAGGACTTCTCTTTTCCTGCCGAGGTCGCGAGTCGCAGCAAGAGGACTTCTCTTTTCCTGCCAAGATCGCCGAAATGTCGGGTCTTATGAACGGGTGTGCCCATGCCGAATCCTTGGTTCCTCTGATCGAAGGAAGGGTACGACAGCTTTGGGATTCCATCGAGGTCTCGGAGGACACGGTGGAAGCGGGAACCGGTGTCGGTGATGGAGTTGCCGGAGTTGCGGACGGAGAGGTGGATCAGCCCGTGAGCTCGTTCGGGATCTCCATGTCCGAGTTCCTCGACTTCGAGCTTTGCGGATTGTTGGGATTATTTCCCTTAGTTTTATTTCGAGGTTTGATGTATCTAGGCCGAGTGTGGCCGTATTTGATTTATGTGCGTTACGGCCTTGCGAGGCTATGTGAACTATGTGTTCGAGACCGGCCGTTTGGTGGCTTTGGGTCCTAGCCGTTTTTTACGGCTTCTATATATATGATGAATGATTGACATTCTGTGCGTTTTAGTTTATACTTCTGCCAAGTGTGAGGGAAAGATACGAGTAGTCACTTCGTATCTTAACTTTTAGTTTATCGTCTTGTTCGTTTGCTCTTACTGAACGAGGGCGTTTGGAAACGTTTAGGAGTTTTGTGAAGTTTCGTGAGCGTATTAGATATAGACGATGAGACATGTTTTTAA
>NC_027756.1:28878236-28878942 GCF_000695525.1 Brassica oleracea var. oleracea
AGATGGCTTGATCCTCGAAAGGGGTACATAGGCAGCTCGTCAAAAGAGGAGTTCAGCTATCCCCCTCTATAAAAAGGGGGGGGAGTGGGTGCGTATACTCGTATACTCCCACTTAAAAAATCGCCATTATTGTAATCGAGTTTTTAAGAAACTTCAAAAACTTTTACTACAATATACGTTGTCCTTTTTATCGGAAAACGTTTACGCTTCAGTTAAACACAAAAAATTTTCAGGACACGCCTGGAAACATTAAGACTCTTGTCTGCAGCTTCATTCGGCCCAAAAATTGTAAAAATATCATCATCCCTCAAACGCACAAAGATACACGTATAATCCTCGAAACAACTGCGAGACGTCGCAAAGTTAAAATTCGAAGATAAAAAAAAATCATCATCCTTCAAACGCACAAAGGTACACGTATAATCCTCAAAACAACTGCGAGACCTCGCAAAGTTAAAATTCGAAGATAATACGAACAAATTGTCCGAACGCGACCACCAAAACCTTACACCCCGTCCGTCGATTGCCCCCGACGAACACGCCAGCCGTCTTAAACAAACGCAATTTGATCACTCTCTTGATCTTTAAAAACGTCCAGCACAAGGACAAAAGCGCGCTACAACAAAAATCCGAAATTTTGGTTTAGCACTTCCAGTTAACTCTGAGAAGATGCTCGATTCGTACCATACAAGTCATATAAGCCGAT
>NC_027756.1:28883429-28884191 GCF_000695525.1 Brassica oleracea var. oleracea
GCTGGTAGCGTGTTGGATTTGGGATTGCATGGCTCTTACTTCTGCCGCAGTCTTGGTGATATAGTCGCGAAGATCGCGGATATCCGACGTCTCGCTAGCAGATTTCCGAGCCTGTCGGCGTTTACTGCGAGTGAGCTCGGTTTGCTTTTCAGCCAGCTCTTCTTGTTCATTCCAATAGAGGACTTCCTCCTCTTTCATCATCGATTTGTCGAACGGAGAGCTTTCCCGAGCAGATCGGCTTCTGGTCCTTCTTGGATGTTTGTCGACGTCCTCATCGGTATCGTTGGAGACATCTCTAGGATCCAGGTCGACGTGCTCGACTTCGTTATCCTCCGAATCTTTCGCGGGAGGCGGAGGACTTTCAGGCTTCCCCTTTTCGACGGGAGATTTTTCGCTAGGGTTTTGACCCGAAGGTTGTTCCCGCGCGGCTCCAGGCCTATCGAGTGGGGTAGCGAAGTCGAGTCTTTTCCCGCGGACTTTAGTGGTTCCGCGGGGACCGATTGCTCTGGTCCCTGCCGTTAAGGTTTCAACCTATTTGGTCAAGGTGCTCACGAGTGTGTCCTGTTCTTCCGACCTTTTTTCGTAGGTGGAGAACATCTTTTTAAACTCCTCGAGCGTCGTGGCGTTGGCTGGTGCGTTGGCCGCGGATACGTCCGCTGCAGTAGTGTGGAGATCAGTGCCACTGCTTCTGTTAAGAGGGGTCTACACGTTATCCGCGTCGTCAGTTGACATGTCTGGTTGAGCGTGATGTGGTTGAGAGTT
>NC_027756.1:28884267-28885987 GCF_000695525.1 Brassica oleracea var. oleracea
AGGAAACTAGGAAAACCCTAATTTCCCAGAGGTCCCGGAGATCTGTTAATACTACACGCTAAGCAATCAGAACACGAGATATCGACGACAAAGTACAAAAATCGTAAAAAGAGAGCAAACTAGATCTTATTCCAAATCCGTGTTTGAGCATTACAACAAGTATAAGCCTGGGCTCGAGAGCTGTGGGCGAGATTCCTAGTTCTAGCAACCCTAAGACGGCTAAACCTAATTGAGTCGCAGCTCGAAATAACAAAGACAGAAATATGCCTAAATCGCTCTAAGTGCTAAGTTTTCTCCAAAAAAAGTCTCCCTCCATGCCTCTCGCCTAGGACTCCTTATATACTGGCTCCTATGTCGGTTTACGCTTTTCCTCTTCTGCCCTTAAGCTGTCATAGCATAAAAATGAAGATATTCCATTTTTTCTGATCTTCGTAATTATCTTCAAAAATCCGTATTTATCCGCGGAAACTTATCTTTCCTTGCGAACCAAGCGTAAACCATCATGCAGCTTACGGGTTGTTGGTTAAGAAATCGTTCGAGCTCGATCGCTACGTAGCGACCGACCGGAACGGACGCTCGGTCGCTACGTAGCAACCGAGCTTGGCTCGAGTTCGGTCGCTACGTAGCAACCGAGCCGGACGGACGCTCGGTCGCTACGTAGCGACCGAGCTTGGCTTGATCTCGGTCGCTACGTAGAGACTGAGCTTGGCTCGAGCTCGGTCGCTACGTAGCGACCGAGCGGGATGGACGCTTGGTCACTACATAGCGACTGAGCGGGATGGACGCTTGGTCGCTACGTAGCGACCAAGTAGCGACCGAGCTTGGCTCGAGCTCGGTCGCTACGTAGCGACCGGACAGCGTGCATGTGCGGTAGTTGCGTAATGACCGAGCTTGTTTTGTCCGTTTTCTGATCGTCATACTCGGACCTATCCCTAGCTGGTCTGGGTATGTTTCCGTTGGCTTATGTTTGATCTAAATAGAATTCGAACGAAGCTTTATCTCGGGAACATACGTTGCGACCTTTTCTATAGTCTATTTTATTTCTTTTCAGATTTATTTTGTAGGCCAAAAACAAGAAAAAAAAAAATCGGACACTTCAGTCAGAACAACCAAAGGACTGTTTTTCTGGTAGAACAACCCATTGCCTGTTCCAGGTAAGTGTTCCGGACCAAAAATAAAAAATAAATAAATAAAAAAAGGAGGGCAGTTAGGGCTTTGCCTATTTAAGGCTCCACCCTTCCACTTTCCCTTTTTCAATCCGCGGTACACTGTTCCCCAACCCTTGCGATTTTTAAGCAACCACCAAAGCTCCGATCTTCATCCATTTTAAGTGGTTTTTGCTTCTCACTCATTTGGAATTTCGAGTTCTTTCTGATTTTACAGTCCATTTCACCATTTTCAACAGGTAAGAGGCTCGACAATCCCCATCCAAATCGCAAAACTCGGTTTGCAAAGTTCATCATTCTAACCGCTTCATAGATCGATTCTTTTTGAACTACTTGATTTCGATTTTCCCTTTTGCTGTTAGGGTTGATTTAGAAGATGAACTCATGATTCATTTCACATTTGCGATTTGCAATTGATAGGACTGTTTGTTCGGTTTGTGGATAGTTGAATGGAGTTATTGGGTTGAGTTTCGATTTGGTGGTTGTTGTGTCAAGGCAATTTGCGGTTTGCATAAGGAGAGATTGAAATTGTTCTATTCCATTTCTTCTGTGCG
>NC_027756.1:28886016-28887491 GCF_000695525.1 Brassica oleracea var. oleracea
TTTTGTTTGCTTTGCAGATGGCACACACTAAGAAATCGGCCAAGAGAACGCGAGCGACCTGCACGAGCAGTACGCCACCCCCGCAAGCACAACAACAAACCTCCGCGACCTACCCATGGCCCCGTGAACAAGAGGGTGAACCGATTGATCTCAACAGCCCACTGCTCTTGGACTTCAACTGCGAGGGATGGGATAAGGGAACAGCAGCGCGTTACAACGCCCTCCTCCGGGTTGACATGTTACCCACTCGTTTCTGCCACGCGGAGACTCTGGCTGATCTTGGGATTGACGAGGACGTGTTCGAGACACTACACGCCATAGGGATAGCTCCTTTGTGCTATACAACACATGAGCTCTACCCAGACCTTGCTCGCCAAGTGCTCGCCACCACCACGATCATGTACGAGGATTCCAATGCACCCTCCTACGCCAACTGCTCATTTTCTTTCATGGCCGATGGAGAGTACTGTTCCTTGTCCCTCGACAAGCTCAATGAGATCTATGAGACAGCCACTGAACCGAAAGGAGTAGCGGTGGCAAAAAAGTTCTCTCCTTCTAACGCCTTTTGGGATTGCATTGCGAATGGGAACTTTACACCCGAAAAGGCTTACCAGTCGCAGATCAGGAACCCGGCACTTCAGGTCATTGCAAAGATCATCTCAAACCTCCTGTTCGCTAAAGATCTGACCTCGAAGGTCACCAACGGGGAGCTGCAAACCCTGTACGCTGGTATTGAGGATGAAATCCGAGCTTCTGGGTCCGGCATTCCAATTCAAAAGGTCAAAACGAACCCCGGTTTCAACTTCATGACCATGATCTGCGAGAGGCGCCAATGTCTTATGCACGGTTCGAACAAGAAGTACAAAAGCAGTAGCTTGCTCACACCGCTCTTCAAGCATTTCGGCATTGATCTCGGCAAGTACAACATCAACAAAGAGGTTCAGTACCTTGACATCAACTACCTTATGGCATGCCATATCATGCGTGATGAAGAGACCTACAGCTTCTTTGATAAGGCCGGTACCCAGCTGTTCACCAAACTGCCTCACCCCGAGATCACCAGGTTCAACGTGTTCAACAACATACGTTTCCTCCCTCCACCTGAACTCCTTTGCACTGATCCACATGCTGCAGCACCTGACGCGGACATGGAAGATGTTGAGGACATCACCCCAGAAGCTGAACCGTCATACGACCTCGGAGAGCTGGCTGATGTGACCAATGATCAGGCTTACCGACGCTGGATGGTTGACTCGCAGCGGAAGAACAACAGCCTCATGCGGAGGATCCTCCATCTCATCACTGGAGGCTGCATTGGCGGAAGTAACCAGCGACAGCCTTCAGCAGAGCAGACTCCACGATCGCACTTCGACCGAGGAGGTTCATCGCTCGCGCAATAGACGTTCGTTTGATCCAGTCGAGAGCAGCGAGTCCGACTGAGTCCGCAAGGACTATTCTCTATCCATTGTTCTATC
>NC_027756.1:28887651-28888281 GCF_000695525.1 Brassica oleracea var. oleracea
ATTGAGTCAGTTTAGAATCGAGTCAGCTAAAACTCTTGTGGGAATTACGACCTTGTGATATATTCTCTTAACCACCTCGTGCTCTAAAATTCTTATCCAGTGACCTTACCAGTAACGAAAGACCCACACTTGGACCTGGAACACCCTCTGACTTATCTCATTTGATTCTCCAGAAGCTCTCATCCGATCAGGTTACACTGGGTAGACTCAACTCCGCCTAACTTGAACCTAATCCTGACTGAAATTCTTCTTGTTATGGGCACTAGATCAGGGAAACGAGACCCCCGCTCAGGGCTTCTTATTCTTTTTACCAATCTTGTTGATCCTGAGTGGCTAGCTCATCTTTAGCTAGTTCCAACCTTGTACCTAAGCCTTTATTTTCACCCTCATGCACTCTGTTTTTCAGTGTCATATGTGCAGATATGTGCAAAAAGGTCAGAGAGGATAGGATTGACACAACCCCTTACTCGTTAATGCCTTACATTCAGAGAAGAGAGAGCGAGCATAATGAGAACAGTTGACAAGATCAAGCCCTAATAAGAAGAACAATCACGGGTGCATGATCTGACCAGAGGAACAATGGCGACCCGTGGGAAACAAAAGGATAGACCACCAGTGGCTGCAAAACAT
>NC_027756.1:28889088-28893105 GCF_000695525.1 Brassica oleracea var. oleracea
ACAAGAGGAAGACTTGATCCATTGTGTGGAGCAATGGGAAGGTGCTTGTGTGTAGAAGCCGGTTTAAGAAGCGCAGGCCACGAGGTTGTTGAGCTCCTGGTTAAAGACACACAAGAAGAAGAAGATCACCACCTAAGTCATGAGGAAGGCCGGTGATCTGAGGGTACTTGAAGCTGAAGGCAAAAGGGTGGATCAGTGATTTAAGCGCAGCTGTTAGGGTGGTGTGCTCCTGGTCTTGAAGTTCATTAAGGCTCATTTCAAGCTTGAACCTATACTCAATTCAAGCTTGCGGTAGGGATTCAAATGAGCAACCTGAGGAGTCAAAGCTCATATCATGTTTCTTCCTTATCATTACAAGAGAATGATAAGATGAAGCCGATTGCCAACATTGTGTGGAGAAGTCCACAGCCTGCTCCAAAGAGAGTAGAGAGGATGTTGTGAAAATGATAAGATGAAGCCTATTGCCAACATTCTGTGGAGAAGTCCACATCCTGCTCCAAAGAGGGTAGAGAGGAATTTATACATATATAATGTTGATGTTAAAAACACATCAACTCATATATTTACAAAAAAAATTAAAAATGCTAATTTAAAAAATTGAAGTTACTAATTTTTAGATAATATTATAAAATTTTGAATTTAGATTTTAATGGTAAAATCCCTTAATTATGTTTACTTAATGTAGAAACCCCTAAACTAAAGATTTACCGGTCGTAATGGTAATTATGACCTGCAGGAGTTTAATTTGTGGGAACCGAAATTCGCACTGTCGATTTACGTTTAAATTAGGAAAATAGGAAAACCCTAATTTCCCAGAGGTCCCGGATCTCTGCGAGAGCCAACGGCAAGTGACCAAATATATGCGGAAATCTTGAAAAGATAACAAACGAGTTTAGAGAAAACAGTAGATCTTATTTCGAGTCCGCGTGAGAGCGTTGCGATCATTACAAGAGATCACAAAAGCTTTGGCCGCAAAGGCTGTCAGCGAGTTACCTAGTTCTAGCGGCCTAAAAGCTCAAACCTAGTTGACTCGCAGCTCGATAAAAAAAGATGAAGAAAATACAGAAAATGTTTTTGATTGATTTCGGACTGAACCTTATGAACCTTATTAAACATGAATCTTAAGAAGATAAGGAAAACTTCCCGCAAAGAGATAAATTCGAAATAATGAAAGATGGCCGACTTTGGAGGCATATATAAGGAGAGCCAAGGCAAGGAGAACCAAAAGATTTTTTAGCTCTTAGAACACTCTTCACGTAGAAACCTTAGTCTTTATTCTCGACAAGTTCGGTTTCTATGTCTTGCACTTGATTACTAGACGAACTCGCAAAGGCAGTTCAATCTCTTGTTCAAACTCTGCAAATTAAACTACGTTTGGCTTGATCCTCGTATGAGTATATAGTCAGCCTTTCATAAGGTCCATACCGAAATCTTTAAAACCTTTGTTCATCTTTTTCGTCTATTGTTAAGAGAGTTGCGGCTCGCATAGGTTTTTCTCGACATAGGTGGTTATGCTAGCGAACTTAGTTAGGTTTTACTGCATGTGTTATTCTATTTTCTTTGTAATCACGTTTCCAGACAAGCCTCATGTACATTTTTGTCTATGGAACGCTCATACGCGAATTCGAAATAACGATCTATTTTTTCTATAAATTTGTTTTGTTGTCTTTTCATATTTTCTGCGTTTATTTGATTTTTTGTCATCGTCTCTCCCAGAGAATCCAGACCTCAAGGAAAGTAGAGTTTTCTTTGCTTTCTTCCGTTCACTAAAATCGACAGCGCGAATTTCGGTTGCCACCAGGGCCGGCTCTGGGCTCAAGTCCATAAAACATGGGCTGTAGGCACCAAAGATTATTAACAATTAGGGGCGCAAATTTACAAAATATTACTTTAGTCTATTGGTTTGTGCTCTAGATTATAACTTGATGTCTCGGATTCGATTCTACCCCCACCCGACTAACCTCTTCCCTTTTTTATAACAATTTTCATTTTCTGATGATAATAACAAATAAATATTCGATTCATTGAAAGATACGGAGGATTTTAGTAACTCTGAGATTCCTAGTTTCCTTTATTATGCGTTTCGTATTTACTGATATGTTATTAGATTAAAAAAATTATCAAACAAAACCTCCTTTTTGCTTTATTTATAGAAGACAATTTATCTTCTTGCTATTTTTCTTTTCTACTTCTTTTTCAATTACAGCTCATAACGTTTCATTGTGATTGAACATAGAACTAGAACAATAAAATGTTGTCAGATACAATTACAAAGGCAGTAAAGATGCTAGATTTATTTTTAAAAGGATAGATTGTTTTCTAAACACTTAGGGGGGGTGTACTCAACTGAGAGTTTTAGGTGATTTGTATTAAAATGACAAATCCACTGTTATTCAAATATGAATTTTAAAAACTCATTTAAAGTCCACTGTTATTGAACTTAACATTTCGTAAAGTACTCTAAAATCCACTGTTATTGAGAACATTTTAAGTTGTGAAGTTTTAAAGTTTTCAGGTGATTTTAGGGTGTTTGGGTGGAGTTTCTTAGTTAAAAAAATTAAAACTCAAATCCCATGGTTTTAGATTATACTCTAGAGTAGTTTAACAAAAATCACCTAAATCTCTGCAACTTATTAAAATCATCTAAAACTCCATTAAAAGTCAAATCACCTCAAATGTTATATTGAATAGTTTGTCGTTTGATAATTCCGATTAAACTTATTTCTGCATAAATAATTTTTTAAGTTTAACTTCTTAAAAAATAACTAAGTTTAACTATGTTTCATAAACGATTTTATATTTTTTTGGATAATAACTTATATATTCATAATATTTGGTACATTTTTGTTATATAAAAGTTTTGGTAAAATTTCTGGGGCATCGTTTCTTTAATCCGCTTTAGGTGCCAGTAAAGTCCGGACCGGCACTTGTTGCCACACTTTCCATTCTAATCTCCTATATATTAATCATGGAACATTGGTTAAATAAAAACGTTGAGGAACATGCTGACGTGTCAAGCTCACAGTGTTTCTCAACGTTTTTTTTAAAGGAAAATTGCCAAATATGACTCACAACTTGATTTCAAACACAAAAGTAAACTCAAACTTGAATCAAATGCAAAAGTAACATAAAAGGCTATTGAAATTACAACCAACCCCTTGTGAAGTCGTCCAGACGACTTATCTGGACTAGTTTTACTTAGAAATAATTTAAATTTTTTGTAAAAAATATTTTGATAAGCGAAAAATTGAAATCATGTAATTAACATATGTTTTAAGAGATATAAATTAAGATATAACAAAAGTTAATTGTTTTCAACATAGATGAGTGAAAGTAGTGAGTCATGATATTCTTTGGTTTAGGTTTTGCCAACATATGTTGTAGTATTGTATGTGTTCTTAGGTTAGATTTTGGAATGCATAAATGTTTTTTTGAAAACTTTAAAATTTATCTAAGTGTTTTAATTCTGTGTATAGTAAACACTATTTAAGTATAACTACGGGTTTATAACGTGGTTAATTAGTTAATTTATTCAATTTAGTTTAGGGGTTAAATTTAGGGTCTGTGACGACTTACTAGTAAGTCGCCTGATGTACAGTATTCAACAGACGACTTACTAGCAAGTCGTCCAAACCGGACCAAACCTTTAATTTTACAATGTACTTTTAAACCTAACCAGATTATTTACCGGCCATATATAAGTTGTTTTTTTTTCTCACTGTTTATCGAAAATCAGAAAACCCTAAAGCCGTTTCTCTGAAAGGCGATTTCCGTCGATTCTCTCTAATTCATCGTTCTCATCGTTCTCACAGCCGGTTATCTCTCCGCCGTTATCACCGTCGTTCTCACCACCGTTCTCACAGCCGCTTCCTCTATTTAAGATCCGAGAGGAAACCCTAGCGCGCATTCTCTCAGAGGCGTCTCGTTGAACTCCGCCGCCGGTAAGTTATATCTTTTATTGTCGAGTGATTGATTGAGGAAAAGATGAACATAAAACTGGAAGTCTTGGAAGACTTA
>NC_027756.1:28894179-28894816 GCF_000695525.1 Brassica oleracea var. oleracea
GACTTCGCAGAAAACTTATAATTAAGTCGTCTGATAAGTCTTCCAATTAGACGACTTAATTATAAGTCGTCTGTGAAGTCTTTTCTTTCCATCTTTCTTAATCCCTAAAATATCTAAGTTCATATCTTCTATTTACTGCAGACTAGGGTGATCAACTTTGTTCAGAAGGACATTGGTGAAATGTTTCCAAAATGGGAGTTTGATGTTGAGGACACGCTTGTGGAGAACATAATTAGACTCATGTTTGTGAAGAAACCGTGGAAGTGGACCATGGATTGCTGGGAAGTCACCGGTACTTGGGTCAATACAAAGTCGGCGGTTGTGAGTCCAGCGAAGAAAAAGGTAGTGATGGAAGACAGTCCAAGACCTCAGAAGAAAGCTCGTAAAGAGGCAGCTGCAGAAGCTAGTGAAGAGGCAGCTGCAGAGGCTAGTGAAGAGACAGCTGCGGAGGCTAGTGAAGAGGTGCTACGACTGTTCATGGGTTGACCAAAGAGGATATTAAAACCATGTTCAAGGACATAGCTGATGCCATGAGGGAAGGTTTTGGGACGTGCCTTAAGGAGATCAAATATCTGTCGGAAAGGGTAGAAGCTGTGGAGAAGAAGGTTGGTATCACCACAAAACGGAAAGGGACATC
>NC_027756.1:28898409-28899253 GCF_000695525.1 Brassica oleracea var. oleracea
CTCCACAGATTATGTGCTCATGTCCAGGTTATAATCTTCTTGAGCCATTGCAAGAAGTTCAGCATGTGTCGAACCTTCCCCCAAAAATATGATTCTCGCTCTTTTGACATTATCAACCACAAAATCCCAACGTCAATCTTTCAACAACCATTCTCTATACACTGCATGTAACTAACGCATCATCTACAAAAATTCAAAATAAAACACATTAGAAAACATAGAGAAAATGAAAGTTTACTAAACATTGCCACAGACGACATACCAGTAAGTCGTTTGGAAGACTTACCAGTAAGTCGTCCAAACATGTCATTTTTGCAATTGAATTTTAAATAGGACGACTTACAAGTAAGTCGTCCAGCTTTGTTTGTTAAAAAAAAAAAACTAGACAACTTACTGGTTTTGCATTTGATCGAATTGTGTCAGATTTGACTTTTTCTGGACGACTTACAAGTAAGTCGTCTCCGAGAAAATAAAAATTTTAATATTTTATTAAAGCTAGACGACTTATTTGTATGTCTTCTCAGGTTAGTTTGCAATTCGAAAAAAAAACTTAAATATTTAACTTTACCCAGACGACTTACTTGAAAGTCGTCCATGCAGACGACGTACGAGAAAGTCGTCCGAGATAAGCAAGGTTTGACCATAATCTAGGAAATAAATTTGGACGACTTTGCTTATCCTGGACGACTTTTCTTATCCTGGATGACTTTCAAGTAAGTCGTCTTACTTGACGACTTTCGCGTAAGTCGTCTGGAAAAAGTTAAATATTTAAGTTTTATTTTCCAATTGTAAAAGTAACCTGAGACGACTTACAGATAAGTCGTCCAGATTTAATAAAATATAG
>NC_027756.1:28899324-28914782 GCF_000695525.1 Brassica oleracea var. oleracea
CACAATTCGGTCAAATGCAAAACTAACTCATTTATCCTAGACGACTTATCAGTAAGTCGTCTAGGATATTCTCTAGATTTTTTTTAACAAACAAAGATGACGACTTAAAAGTAAGTCGTCCGTTTGACCAGAAGACTTACCCGTAAGTCTTCTACAGCCAGACTACTTACGGGTAAGTCTTCTACACAAACAGATCTGGAAAAAATTTCAATTTCGTACCTTAAACTATTGAGATGACTTCCTTAGCACATAGAGTCTTCTCCAACCACCCAGAATCTCAAACGAAAGTAACCCACCAAGAATAGTATGCTTGAATTGCTCTATCAACCATAAAAAATTTTGAATCAAAAGCTTGAGTTTTTTGGATGAAATATGGAGGCAAAGTGAAAGAGAAGTTGTTTTTAGTTCATAACAAGTAAGAAAGAGAGAGTGTAAATCGATTTTAGGTGCATTAAGGGCTTCAAATTGGTTGTTCATGGTGGTTGGGGTATTGATGACAATTGCAAACTTGTAGTTACTTCAAGATGATGAGGGTGAGGGAGTAAAAATGTCATTTTCGGAAGAAAAAAAATAAAAAAAAATTGATGGCATTTTCGTGAATATTATAAACTTGTGGGGTGAATATGACAAAATAAAAATCCAAAAAAAGCTTGAATTAGTTTTAAGTTTGACTTTGAGTTTTGAGTTAATCTTGCAAAAAGCCATTTTCTTAATCGACCGACTTTACTAGAAAAAGGGACGGAAATAATGGATACCTAAAAACTATAGTGTATAGAACCTTATGCGAAAATCTAAAATAATTAGCCTTATAAAACTTTCCTTAGCTGTTTAACGAGTTTTAATAACTAGCCTTATAAAACTTTCTTTTAGCTGTTTTACGAGTTTTAATGTAGTAAATAAACCTAGCTTAATGTGCGCTTAAACCTTGAGTGAAATTAATAATTCAAATCAATAGTATATAGTATATTCGTATTCGTGTGGTAGTGTATATTTGTATATTTGCACATAATGAGAAGGTCTCAATACATCATCCGCAAAGCTCGAGTTTGAGTATTTATTTGTGAAAAATATATTGGTCAACTCCTTTGCATCACTCTACAAATAATTGAGACCTAGCCCTCAAAAGATTTAGTAAAACAATTTATATATAAATAGATTTAGCATTTATCAGAAGGCTATATATTATTATTTAACAGTTTGTTCAACAGACTTAGCCCTAAAAAATAGATAAACCACACAAAACTAAACCTAAATTCATCAAAATGATGTAAATATTAAAATTATGGATATACAATGTGCCGATCATTACTTCTTTCCCAAGTAATAAAACAAATCTCCTATATATTAATCATCGAACACTGATTAAATAACAAATTTGAGTAGAATGTTTATGCGTCAAGCTCAGAGCACTCCCTAGCCCTCTTTTTTTAACTAGACTAACTTTACTAGACTTATTAAAAATGTGACAATAAATGAATCACTCAATACTTTATTATATATTAGTAAATTTGAATATGGAAAAATAATAACCATTTAATTCTTTCCTTTGATGTTTGGTCATTAATGGCTTGACTGGTGTAACCGCAACAGTTGCGTTTGCGGTTTCGAGAGTTTGCGGATGCGGGTGGCTGCGGTTTTAAGAGATTTGTATGACAGGTACTGCGGTTAGAAATTGGTACGTTTGCAGGATACTTATAACTGGTTAACCAACAAATACAACAATTGTTAAATAATAAATTAATAATATTTACATTTTATATAATTATAAAAATATTAAACATCATAATATTATAATAAATATAAAAATTACATTTTTATATTTTTAAAAATTATAGAAAATATGTTTATTTCAAAATTTTATAATATAAATTAAAATATAATAGATATATTTTAGTATTTCTTTTATTTTAATTTAGAATTTTTATTTTTGTATAGTGTTGTTTTAAAAAAATAAAAAAAATTGTACCCTCCGGCAACCGCCCGCAAACGCTAAATGTAACCAGCTTTTGGATTTAAGAAGTTTAGAGCGGTTTAAAACAGTTTAAAGCGGTTTGAATGATTGTTTGAAAACGCCAACAACCGCTACCAACCGCAAAAGATGCATTTGTGGGTGGTAGCGGAGAAACCAGTCATGCCCTTAATGTATTAAAAAGAAAAGCATGATTATTTTTTCGGAAAGGAAGATTAGAAAAAGAAGATGAAGCCAGAGAGATTCAGGCAAATTGTATACATATTTGTATACATAATGTCAGAATATATTGAGCAAAATTTGGTTGCATAACCCTATTTCTCCTTTTTTTTATTCGCTTTGCCGACAAAGAATGATTTTGATTCTCTCAAATGATGATCTGAAAGAGAAGGTTATGTTTTTAGTTTTAGCTCATTTGAATTGTTTTAGGGCTTAACATAGATTTTAAGAATCTATAAAATGGGCCGAATAAGATTGAAAGTAAAAATATATTACTGTTTTGTATACGTAAAATCAACTATGATGAAGTAAACGAAAAAACAAACTCAATTTTTTAAACAATTACCGCCATCAAATTACTAAAATAAAAGCAATAAAAAAATATTATTTAATATTTTGTGTCATGTCTATGCTTTAAATTTTGAAACATGTTCTTACACATAGAAAAAAAATTGCAAATACATAATTGATTTTAAATTATAAATATGTCATTATTTTATGTCTTTCATTCCGCGCAGGGGGCGCGGATTATCACCTAGTACATCATATGGTAGAAGACTTCACAGGAAGTTTGGTAAACCATAAAATCAAATAACTATCTAAATAGCAACAAATACTTCATTAAATATAAGATCAATTTATAAAATGTTTAATATATACAAAACTAAACACATATATGTCAAAAAAAAAAAAAATTTAAATTAAGATTTTAAAATCTGACCCTTAAATACAAACAATATTACAACATATGTTACCAAACCCTTAACCAAGGATAATCATGGCTTGCAACCTATGTTCACTCATCTGTATCGAACATAATTTAATTTTAGTATATCTAAATTTACATAATCTAAAAATGTTTATAATTACATGATTTCAATTTATTTTTCCTTATAAATTACTTTTAAAATTAAATACATGAGAAGACTTGTAGAAGACTTTACTTACCTAAGAAGACTTCACAGAGTTATAATCGTTAAAGTGATTACATGTTTTTTGTTTGTTCATAAGGAGAAGGTTGTAATTTCACTATCCTTTTAAATTAATTTTACATTTGATTGAATTTGAGGTACATTTTGCATTTAAAATCAAGTTTTAAGTTATTTTTGGCAAGTTTTCAAGGTTAATTTTGTGTTTGACTAAAAATCATTAGTTAGTTCTTAAAGAAACATTAGTGTAAATTTAAACTAAACTAATAGTTTTTTTCTATTTAAAATTTATTTTTAAGTAAACAAATTAAAACTAAACTCAATTGATGAACAAAAATGAATTTTAGTTTAAAGTAAGACGAAACAAAATTACATCAAACATATATAATTATATTTTGTAAAAAAATTGTAAAGGCAAATACTAAAAGTTAATTAAATTCTAACCTACAATAAAAAATAAATATTCAGTTTTAAAATTTTATCATTTGATGATATTAGGGGAAGTTATCTAGTGGTATATATATGTTTATTAAGACTTAGTGGTATATTATGTGTATATATATATATATATTATTATTTTTTTCCGTTGTTTATTTGTTTTGTACAAATCACTTCTAATGTTAAGAGTCATATGAATACCGTTGATAAAGAAAAAGTCATATGAATATCATAATATGCGTTTCATTTGAAAAAGAAAAAGGAGAAGAATTGGAGGAAATTCCTGAGGAATCGATCCGCTGGACCGAGGAGGGGGGGACCAGAATGTGGTCCACTTCGATCATCATCTCCCCAAACCATTCCCAAACAAAAAAAAAAAAGAACACTTTATATAGAGTTCTAGGGCTGTTCAATATGGCAAAACCGAACCGTACCGAACCGAACCAAACCGAAATAGATAATATGGTTTGGATTTAGTATATACCATACAAACCGAATGGATATGATTTTTAAAAAACCGTAGGATTTGGATATGGTTCGGTATATAACCGATAAAACCGAATAAAACCGATCAAAAAATAGAAACATGTAAATATGTATATATTTTATAACAACGTATGAAAATCATAAGTTAATTTTTTTGCTAATAACTATTACCATATTTTTTACAATAATAAAATAGTCCTGATTTGTAAAACATTTGAACTATAATTAAATAACAATTCATCGCAAACATGCTTCTTATTTTCTTAGTCTTCTTTTGATCTTTTTGCTTTAATTTAGCATTGACTAAATTGAAATAAAGATTATAAATTTGATGATAACAATTAGTGGAAATTCTTCACAAATTTTTTTATTTATAAACAAATAGAGTTTCGTGTTTAATAGAAGAAACATGATTTTGATGAACACTAAATATGAAAGAATATAATAACTTATTTTTTGTGCTTCTGTTTTATTTTATTTTTTTATTTTTATTATCAAAATTTTGAACTTTGATTTTAACTATAGATTTGATTATTTTATTAGATGATTGAAACATTTTTTATTTTTGTTCTTTTATTTAAATTTATAATATTTTTTAATAAATGAATGTGTTGACAACAAGACTCTAAAATTCATATAATATGATCCTAAAATAAAGAATTATGTTTTTTGGTATAAAACCGAATTAACCAAAAACCGACGGTATATAAAACGAACCGAACCGAAGTAAATATGGATTTAGAATGGTAGTTATATTTTACTAACCGAAATACCAAAAAACCGAAAAAACCGAACCGATATCCGGATTGAACACCCCTATAGAGTTCCCAAAACTAATTTGAAATATTTATGCGCTATAAATTTTTATAAGGATTAAAATGCTAAATAACAAATATTTAAGAATCATAAATGTGATGTATAATTGAAGGACCAAAATGCAAATAAAATTATAAAACTTTAAATTTAAAACTTTTAGTAGTGACGTTCTATTTGAAGTTTCACAACTCAAAACTTCAAAATTTTGGAGAATAAAAAACTTCATATTTGAAATTATAGAATGTTTTTTGGAAATTTTCTCAGTGTACCAATTTGATAAATGCTCTTTCTCCATATGGAATAATCAACATTAAAATATTTCTGATATAGTGCGCCGTTGTAAGAAAATAGTGAATGTTAGAAACAAAAATATAAAAGTATATCAAACGGAAAAATAAGCCAAACAAAAAAAGAGTAGTCGATTATTTAGGGTTTTTGAGGACATACCAGTAAAGCCTTTTTTGGTCATGATAGTCGCACATCTGTCATCTGTGGTTCTAGCATACTTTTGAGGAGTCTCGCCGCTCTTCCGGATTTTCAGCTCCTAGATCCTAGCTACGGTTTGCTCTTCTAGCTGTTTTAGCATCTCCAGTTATATTTCGAGATGCTCATGTGTCGCGTGGTCATATTTAAGGAGTTGTGTACCATCTGCGCTTTTGACTACGGTCTCTAATGTGCTCACTTCATGCGTTTTGGCTCCTTTGTTGTCTGGAAGTACGCTCATATGTGACCTATATAGATTATGAGACTGAATAGTATTATTAGATGTATACCGTAGAGTATATATACAAGAGTACAAGTAGGTTTAATGTACTATCTAGTAATTACAAAGAGATCCCTAGAGTAAATACTTATTCCTCAATACACCACCTCAAGAAGAAGGTCCATGAATGACTCCGATCTTGGACCTGAGTTCTTGAAATCGTGGACGCGGAAGAGGTTTAGTGAAGCCGTCAGCGAGCTGGTCGTGTGTTGTGACATGAGTACGCGGAGAACCTTGTTCTGTATCTGGCCTTGAACAAAATGGTAATCAATCGCAATGTGTTTCATTCGAGAATGGAAGACTGGATTTGCGCACAAGTAGGTTGCCCCGATGTTGTCCCAATAGACAGTCGGCGTTGTTGAGATCGCGACACCAAGTTCAGTGAGAAGGGAGCAAATCCAACGAAGCTCTGCAGCAGTATTGGCAACTGATCTATATTCAGCTTCAGTAGAGGAACGAGCAACGCCTTGTTGTTTCTTCGATGTCCATGATATAGGTTGATTGCCAAGGTAGATGATGAACCCATTAGTGGAGACATAGTCGTCTGAGTCACCAGCCCAATCAGCATCAAAGAAGGCATGGAGGTTTGCGTTGACTTGTTTGCGGAGGAAGATTCCATGACCAAGAGCTCCAGAGAGATACCTTAGCACACGTTTAACTGCAATCCAGTGATCAGTAGTTGGATTGTGCATAAACTGAGAGAGACAGTTCACCGCATAGGAGATATCTGGTCTTGTTAGAGCAAGGTATTGGAGACTACCAACAACACGACGATACTCATGTGGGTCAGACAGCTTATGACCAGAGTGAAGAGAGAGCTTAGGAGAGGACGGTAAAGGCGTAGATACTGGTTTCGCATTCAACATATTGGTCTTTCTGAGAAGATCAATGATGTACTTCTTCTGCATCAGATGAAGACCCTGTGGTGTACGTCGAGCTTCAATACCCAAGAAGTAACTGAGATCACCCATGTCTTTGATAGAGAACTTGCGAGAAAGTTCGTCGATCACACGTTGAACCATCTGAGTGTTTGTTCCTGTCATCAGTATGTCATCGACATATACAAGGACATAGACAAAGGCATCAGACAGTTTAAGAATGAATAAAGATGTATCAACCAAGGAGTTATGAAAACCAGTTTGGAGAAGAAAGTTCTTGAGCTCAGAGCACCAAGCCCTCGGGGCTTGTTTCAGTCCGTAAAGTGCCTTCTTGAGATGACAGACATGGTGAGGTTTATATTTATCTGTAAAACCAGGAGGCTGACACATGAAGACCTGATCATTGAGACGACCTTGAAGGAAGGCTGTGTTAACATCGATTTGTCTGATGGGCCAATTGTTGTTCACCGTAAGTCCAAGCACCGTTTGAATCGTCGTAGCTTTAATAACAGGACTGAAAGTATCAGTATAATCAACACCTGGTTGTTGATGATATCCCTTGGCCACAATCCTTGCTTTATAACGGTCAATCTCGCCATTTGGTTTGTATTTGATGGTGAAAACCCATCGACAGCCAATGACATTCATGTATCGCTGCATCTCAACCAAGTTCCAAGTATGATTCTCACTTGTCGAGTTAAACTCAGAACACATTGCTGCGCGCCATTTTGCATGCTTCATGGCTTGTTGCCAAGTGGAAGGGATCCAGTGAGGATCTGTCTCTAAGGTGGCGGTGAGATTGAACTTGGTCGTCTTCTTGTGAATATTATTTCTGAACCTCGTTGTCATGGGATGCTGAGTCCTCTCTTGTTGTTGCTCAACTGCAGGTGCAGATTCAGTAGGGTTAGAGACCGCAGTAGGTGTTGGATGAGAGACCGCAGTAGGTGCTTGATGAGAGACCGCAGTAGGTGCCGGATTGTTCTCTGCAGTTGGAGTGTCGTGATGTTGCAGTGCAGGTGCAGCATTTGTTGGTGACGCAGTCGCTGAATCTGCTGGTGCTAATGCAGAGGAAGAGGATTTGGTGGTGTGTTGCAGCGGAGGTGACGTTCCTGAACCCGGAGTAGGATCACTCGCAGCCGCAGAAGACAAATGTATGAGTGGCGATGAGGTTGGGATAATGGTAACAGGAGGATGCGATGATGGGGCTTATGGTTGAGTTTCCGATTGGGGTTTTGGTTTAGTTAAGGTAGAGAATGAATATTGGGTCTCATTGAATCTCACATGACGAGATGTGTAGATTCGGTCAGAAGTTGGATCAAAGCAGAGATAGGCACTTTGAGTGAGGGAGTAGCCTACGAAAACACAAGGAATGGATCTGTTTTCTAGTTTGTTTGGTGCGTAGGGTCGAAGCCAGGGGAAGCAAAGACAGCCAAAGGTTCTTAGCTTATGATAGTTAGGAGTGGTTTTGAAGAGCTTTTGGTATGGTGAAGTATTAGAGAGGACATGGGTAGGAAGGCGGTTTATGAGAAAAACTGCAGCAGCAAAGGCATATGGCCAGTATGAAAGAGGAATGTTTGCTGCTGTGAGTAATGAGAGACCCATTTCGACAATATGCCTGTGTTTCCTCTCAGAGAGGCCATTATGCTCGGGTGTATGCGGAGGTGTGGTTAGGTGTGATATGCAATTGGCTGAAAGGAAAGCTCGGAGAGAAAGATATTCACCCCCATTATCTGAGTATAAGGTTTGAATTTTGGTTTGAAAACGTGTTTCGACAAGAGATTTGAAGGCTATAAAGTGGTTTTTGACCTCAGATTTGGCTTTGAGAGGATACATCCAGCAGTATCGAGTAAAGGGATCAACCAGTACTAAGTAGTATTTGTAGTTTTGAGAAGAAAGTACTGGTGATTACCATACATCAGAAAATATGTATTGCAGAGGTTGAGAAGATTGAAAGGAGCTTTGATGAAAGGGAAGTTTATGAATTTTATTAAGTAAGCGATCATTGCAAGGAGGAACAAAAGATGAAGTATTTGGGCAAGGCAAAGAAAATTTTGAAACAACAGATTTTAAAGTAGATAAAGAAGGGTGGCCTAGGCGTGTATGCCATTGAGCTAGGGTGGCTTTGGTGTCTGGATAGATGGCGTAGGAAGCAGGATTTAGGGTAGGAGACACCGGCCACTCATACAATTCATTCCTCGCGTGGCCTTGCAGCAACCGGTCCCCCGAGTTGAGATCCATCACCTGAAAATAAGAAGGATAGAAGGCAACACACACTTGATTAGCATTGCATAATCTATAGACAGACAAAAGATTTTTTTCACATGAGGTACACAAAGCACATCATTGAGCAGCAAAGATTTAGTTGGTGTGGAGATATAAGCAGAACCGGTGTGGGTAATAGCGAGGCCAGTGCCATCTGCAATCGCGACCCCTTCGCCACCATTGTAAGGCTGATGCAGTGCTAAGTTGTTGAGGTCTGACGTGAGGTGATGCGTCGCACCACTATCCAGAAGCCATTGCTGAGGATTGTACTGAGTAAAGGTTCCGACATTGGCTCGTGGTTGCCATGGAGACGCTTGCGTCTGCTGCATCATTTTCGGTTGTGCCTGACTCATGCTCGAGAGTTGAGTGCAGCGACGTGCACTGTGATCGAAGACACCACACAGCTGACACTTCCCTTGAGTTCCTCTTGAAGTGTTGGAATTCGAAATTGGACCGAACTGTTGTTGTTGCTGCCATGTTTGCGGCCCACGGTATCCTCCTCGTTTGGAGTTGTGGTTCCCTCTGTTATTGTTGTTGCTAGAGTTCCCAGGATAGTTAGAGAAGTTGGCAATGACCGGTACAGTGGAGATCACCGGAGTGGCAGCTTGTAATTTTGTTTCGAAGCTGATCAACTTCTCATGAAGTTCTGTAAGAGAAGGCGCCACATCTCTTCCTTCAATCTGATCCACAAGGTTCTTGTAGTCCTCAGGAAAACCAGCAAGGATCTGTTCAATCTGATCCTCATGATCACAAGGCTTGCCTAAGAGAGCAAGTTCATCAAATTGAGTGGTGAAACCTTGGTAGTACTCGTTGATTGTTTTAGTTCCTTTTGTCCAGCTTTTAAGTTGCTGTTTGATCTGCTGAATATGACCTCTGCTTGGTTTGGCATAGGTAAGGTGGAGAGTGCTCCAGATCTGCGCCGAGGTTGTCGCGGTGGAGAGGATCGGATGAAGAGTGACTGAGATAGCACCCAAGAGAGCGCTATAGATGAGCCTGTCCTGCCGTTTCCACAGAGTGTACGCAGGGTTTGCTGCAGCACCATTCTCAGTTGTGATCGTGGCAGAAGGTGGTGGAATAGATTCATCAATATGACCGGCTAGATCATATCCATCAAGGAGAGCGTGGATCTGCCTGCTCCACATCAAGAAATTAGAAGCTGTAAGCTTAGTTACATTCGCCATGTTGATATTCAGAATTGTGTTTGTGTTGTTGTTGACAACGATGGTTTCAGTCGCAGGGAAAGAGTGAGTAGACATGGCGATGAAAAGAAGATTTGAAAAGTGAAGAAGGCGGCTCAGGGTATTAGGTATAAAGGATCTGATACCATATAGATTATGAGAATGAATAGTATTATTTGATGTATACCGTAGAGTATATATGCAAGAGTACAAGTAGGTTAAATGTACTATCTAGTAATTACAAAGATATCCCTAGAGTATATACTTCTTCCTCAATAACCTATGGATTTGATTTCAACGAAGCTTTTTACAACTAGCATCGGAGTAGGTTTTGCCAACCCCAGACAACATGGGTTAGCCTTTGGCGAATCTCCTCCGATTAGGTCTTCTCCTTGCCCTTCAGGTTTGTCATGTGGTTTAGGAAGTGTTTGGCTAAGGAGTTTATTGTTGTCACTTATCTTTTGAATTGTAGTTATAAAGTGTAGTATTTACAAGATAAGTTTAAACTTTAGCAAACAAGATTTCAAAATCTCCTGTAATCAAATTTTTATTACACATTTACATTTCTACAAAAAAAAAGAGAGAGAGGAAGAAATCCAAATTTGAATTGTGATAACTCAATGTAAAGGAAAAAACATAGGAAGAAAGAGAAAACAAAAAGAGGAATATAAATGGATTTTATGAAACATTATAGTTACAATTTAAGAATCAAATGTGCTCCAATTTAGTTAACTCTAGTTTGAGGCCTAAATGAAAAAGCTTTATATGATGACCTGAGCCGAGCCCGTTGGTAGGAATACGGTTATCCCAAAGCCTTTGTATGCGTTTGAAGACGCTTGTAACTTAGACCATTGGCCTCCCCGGGATAATACAAGGTTATGTGTCTTGACCTGGTTGCCTTAAATCACCTCTCTCCTGTGGAGCTGAACTAATTATATTGAATCTCATTTTCAATATCACCAGACAGCCCCCACATGGTATATAATTTTATGTTTTGCACCAATGCTTTCTTTAACTGTAAAATCCCCTATATATTATTTGAGAAGCATTACAACTTCTTTTTGTAGCCACATGTCATCACTAGAATGATTCTTAGAATCATTAGAGAAATATGTTGATCCATCTAATTATATAATAAGTTTTTTACTAACTAACAATAAATTCATCATTAATGTATTTTATTATTTCCTTAAATAAAATTTACGGAATTGCCTAATATGGCTAAAGTATATATGACAATTAATGATTTTGAATAATAAAAATTTGATAAAAAATAGTTTATCTTCTATCATATTTGTTTAATTTTAAACTATTAAATAAATTAAACAACCACAATAACCATATAATAAAAAATTAGATTTTTATGTATATCTTATATTTTGAATTTTTACAAACGGCTATAAATTGTTAAAACTGTTAAAAGTCTCACATTCGAATTTTATGATCCATGGTTTAAAATTTTTGTTATGACAAAATACAAATGATTACAAAAATTATATAAGAAAAAAGTCTAATTTAATTAATTATTAAGATTAATATATATATATATCGTTTTAAATTAAACTATACATCATATAAAATACAATATTTTAGTTTCAAAATTTACTTTGAATAATTTTTTTGATAAAAGTTTTGAACGATCATTGACAAATTATTTTTTTTCAAAATTATAAATTACTAAAACTATTAATCCCACAATGAAAATTTTGTTATCAGTAATTTAAATTTTTTTCTATAAAAGATACAAATGATCAAAAAACTATATGAGTAGAAATCATCCTTTAATAGATATTAATATTAAAAATATACTAAAATATACTATGTATGTTAGTATCATTTAAATTTAATAACATATCCTATCAAATAAAAAAATATATATTTTTGGATTAATAAAATTGATTTATATGTTCACAGCAATTTAATTATATATTTAATAGTTACTAACTTTTAATTATTTAATATATATTTATTATTTCATAATATGTAAAAATATTTAATACATAAAATAATTTTTATATATAATGTTGATACCGCGCAAGGCGTGGATCTTGACCTAGTAAGATAACTATAAGAAGAAAAAACTCATTAACATACATTCGCATTGTGGTCCACCGCCACATTATTCTAACCTCTCTCTACACGAGGTTAAAAATCAAGCATTGTTACTAAACTATTCAACTTCGTCAATATATAGCCCTTTCTCAAAAAAAAATAAAAATACTTCGTCAATATAAAAAACTTTCATATATGGAAC
The DNA here is from genome assembly GCF_000695525.1 of Brassica oleracea var. oleracea. Classification (NCBI taxonomy): domain Eukaryota; kingdom Viridiplantae; phylum Streptophyta; class Magnoliopsida; order Brassicales; family Brassicaceae; genus Brassica; species Brassica oleracea. Next base: position 28,911,517 of record NC_027756.1, read on the forward strand.
AAAAACATCCAATAAAAAACAACAACGAGTTGTCTAAGTTTAGAATTAAAATTTGGCATATATTCCCACTAGAACACAAAGCCAGTAAAGATTTAATCATTTGGTTTCTAACTTCTAAGACCATCCTTATCGGGGTCTCTTAAGCCCCGTATTTAGTGTTTTTAGATTTAAAAAAAAAAAAAAAATTACCCAATTTGTTTAGCAACGTTGCTTAATTTAGGCCCAGAAGAGACGGATCTTGTGGGATGCATGTGACACTCTCCTGTTTCTTTATCTTTCTTGAAAGTCATCTAGTCTCCTTCTTCACGATTTATGCACCGAGATCCTCCAAGCTCACGGCTGGGACCTCGAACTCGCCATTTCCTCCTTCACATCACCATCTGACCCTCACGAAGATGACCCTTCGTCTTCCCGCGTCGACGGCGATCACGATACTGAATTCAAAGAAGACGACCCTTCTTGCGGCGCAATCGTTAACGACCCGAGAGCGGTCAGACCTCCGGGGATCGCTTGGAAGATCATCACTTTACCGGTTTCGACCGTCTCCGGTAGCTTAGGGTTAGCTTCTAACACCATCGGGTTCTGATTCTGGGTCGCCGGTTGAGCTTTGACGTATTCGCTTGGTGCATTAGGGTTTGGATCAGGTCGCGGCGGCGGGTCTGAGTCATCGTCGTCGGTTTCTTTGGCGGCAGGTGAAGCGATGGAGTTTATTACTTTGTTCGATAGAGACGATGGACTTTGGCGGCAGGGGAAGCGATGTTATCTCTGGTATGTCCTAGGTAAATTTTGATGCTTTTGATAGTGATCAGATTAGTTTAGATGTTCAGTTGAGTGATGTTTTCTCTTTTATGTCTGCGGTAAAGCTTGATGCTTTTTGATAGTGATCATATTAGATTAGATGTTTAATTGAGTGGTTTTTTCTCTGTCAATGTCTAGGGTAAAGCTTGATGCTTTTGATGGTTATCTGATTACATTAGAGGTTGAGTCTGAATCTATAGTGTAAAGCTTGATGCTCTTGATGTATAGTGTTTGTTTATGTCACTGTCTTTGTTTCTTAATCTTTCTCGTGTCTGAATCTTTGTTGTGTTTGTCTTGTTCTTCTTATGTTTGTTCTTGTTCTGTTTAAGTTCTTGTTATGTTAAAAAGTTAAAATGTTTAAGTTCTTGTTCTGTATTTAATGGAGTCTTGTTCTGTATTTAATGGAGTTTAAGATGTTAATAATGTTTCATGTTCTTATGTTCATTTATCTGCTCATTATTTTCAGGTGAAGAAGAGTGAAAGAGTAGCATTATGTCTTATACAGGGAGACCAACAAGGGAGCCGGCATCTCAGGTAACATAGAAGCTTTCATCTCAGGTAAAACAATAATGGTTCCTTTATATGTTTTTATTGGGACATTTGAGTTATTTTTAGGTACATTAGATCCGTTGTCCGCGCTACGCGCGGATTACGTCTTTTAATTTATTCTCTATATATTTAAATTGCTTAGAAAAGTTTGAAAGACAGAAGTTGAGTTTTAATTTTTGTAGCAAAATATATTTATTAAATTAAGTAATTAAACTAAATTTACATCAAAATATATATAGCATTGTTCTATTTATTTTATGTAGCTATTGCAATGGGACATGTGATTTCAAATATAGCAACTTTTATATGAAATGGATTTATAATATTAGCATCATATCTTTATTTAATTTTATTCAAGGTACAAATATTAATAAGTAAACAATAACAAATCTTCTTCAAATCTTTGGATTCCTTTTCTGGAAAACAGATTTCCAAAAATCATATTTCCGTTTTATCTTAAACCTTGGCATAAATATAAATTTCAATCATCTCAGAAGGCTCGGCTAAAAAAAAAACAAAAGGAGATAAAAATGATTTTCGTTTTTTAACAGTTAGGGGGCTGGAAATTGACCTACCTTTGGTTCTAACAAAACAAAGCCTTCTTTTTTTTAAACATATTTTTAAAGAATTAGAAAAAGAATCATAAAATCCAAAACGAAGTCTTTTCCGGTTTTAAGAATTTTCAAAGAAAGAGCAACAATTTTAATAAAAGAAAAAAAAATTGCATTTTAGACAGTTGCAAACACCTGTAATGATGAAACAATGGAGTGCATTTACAACTTGTATATTTGTTTTATTAGAGTTTTGGATTAAAGTATTAAATTAATATTTGAATAATAAAATTGTTTTTGATTCAAGATTGATAATAAGGTAGAGTTAAAATTTCGGTTGTATAGGGTTTTTATGGTTTTTTGGGATTTTTGAAAATTAATTTGTCATTGTCACTTTCCTTGTTGTAATATATGTGAATTTTCATTAAAAAAAAATCAGTTTAAATTTTTAGTTTTAAAATATAAAGTAAGTCAAAACTTATAAAATTTACATTACCGCTTCCTACGTCAATTTAAAAGGCACAGTCATAAACTTTTTTCTCTTACGGAAATTGATAGCTCACCACAATGGAAATTAAATTTATTTAAATAAGATGTAAATAATTAATCTTTGATAAAAAAAATAACTTGTAAATTCAAAATACCTCCTACATGCAGAGGATCTTCGGAGATTTGTTTCACCATAGTGTTGAGGGACAGCAGTTCCTTAAACAAACACACAAAAGAGAAATAAGTAAGATATCACTACAAGAAAACAATGACATACTGAGGGCAAAAAATCGTCGGTATATCGTCGGAATAACGTTATTCCGACGACATACCGACGAAACAAGTCCTCGGAAATAACTCCTCGGAAATTCAATTTTCCTCGGAAATCCCTCGGAATTTTCCGACGGAATTCCGAGGAAACAAATTTCCGAGGAAATTCTGAAGACCACCTGTTCTTCGGAACGCTCCTCGGAATATACCGAGGGAGAGCTTCCTCGGGATATTTCGATGGATTTTCCGATGGGTCAATCCTCGGAAGTTCCGACGAAATGTTCCTCGGAATATACCGAGGGAGAGCTTCCTCGGGATATTTCGATGGATTTTCCGATGGGTCAATCCTCGGAAGTTCCGACGAAATGTTCCTCGGAATATACCGAGGAACACCCCGTTCCTCGGAATTTAAAAAAAAATAATTTTTTTTAAAAAAATAAATTTTTTGAAATTTAAATTCAAAAATATAAAAATAAAATTAAAATTGAAATCATATTAATTAATATTCAAAGTTTCACAAATAAAAATAAAACATTTCGAGTTTTTGGAAAAAAAAAAACTACGGGTCTGGCACGTCCGGGAACACCTCGTTCGGGTACATCCTCTGCA
>NC_027756.1:28917258-28917490 GCF_000695525.1 Brassica oleracea var. oleracea
CTTATCGTTAAAGTGTATAAGTGTTTCTCTTACGTTGTCGGGATTTCGTTCATACAATCGGAAAAGTGTTTATTATAGGGTAAGGAACAAACGTTTGACTTCATAATCAGTCTAAGACACTTAATAAGGGTTATATAAGTGTTATTCAAACCGCAAAACGTTGTTTTCGGTTTAAAAACCCTATTTCCTCGGAATTTACTCGGAATATTCCGAGGAAATTCCGAGGAAACTT
>NC_027756.1:28920061-28948541 GCF_000695525.1 Brassica oleracea var. oleracea
TCTTGTATTTATAGTTGAAATCTTGCCGACAGACCGAGGAAATTCCGACGGAACTCCGACGCCAACAGCTAGTTCGTCGAAATTTCCTCGGAATTTTTAAAATCCCCCAACGGCTCTCCAACGGCTCTCCAACAGCTATAATATATCCTCGGAATTCATCGGTTTTTTCCGAGGAATACATTTTTCCTCATTATTCCATCGGAATATTCATTTATTTAAATAAGATGTAAATAATTAATCTTTGATAAAAAAAATAACTTGTAAATTCAAAATACCTCTTAGATGCAGAGGATCTTCGGAGGTTTGTTTCACCATAGTGTTGAGGGACAGCAGTTCCTTAAACAAACACACAAAAGAGAAATAAGTAAGATATGATGAACCAAACTGTGATAAATAAAGGGATGATATTGATGCAAGCATGTGGTGTTTGGAGGTTGGTTTGACCATGGTCAGATCCACCACAAAAACCTAGTGAAGCGAATTGGCAAAGCCGTTTGATGGTATACTATTGCTTACGTGATGAGATGTCAGCCGGTTTCCTATTCAGGCGTCGAAGACCTCTCTGGGAAGGTAGAAGGAGAATCGGTGGAGACTGCAGTGCGGTAATGAATATGCCGTGTTGAGCTTCGAGTCAGAGACCGAATCTCTTTTGGAATACGTATTGTTTTGTTTCCATATCTCTTGTTATTTGTATTAATGGTTGAATATATTTTCTTCAATTTTTGGCATGAATATCTTTTGCCATTAACAGCTGGACTTAACAAATCCATGCATGCATTGGATTTATAACAATGTGAATTCTTAAGTACGTAGTCCATTTGCCATTTTTTTTTTCATGTTCCACTACATATACAATGATCAGATTCATATACATAACAAACATGAATTGTGAAATTTTGTTTTTCTCCATCACTGACTCCAACCAATAGGACAAATTAATCACTTGGATAATTACATAAACTAAACGCATGGCCCGTTTGATATCCTTCATATATGCATGAGTATAGTAGTGACAATGAACAGGTAGGCATAAATTATCATAGTTTCATAACCAAGATAAGAATGAAAACCAAACAACTTTAATAAGAAAACAAAACCATAAGATTTTTCAAATAATAAATTGTCTTTGCAAGAAGAAGAAAGCAAACTGATTAAAAAGAGATAAGAAGACTGTTATTGGAGAAGCATTATGATTGGGCAGTCTGTACCAGCCACTGATGGAGTGACTATACTGCATGTGATCTAGCCACTAAGCTTGGCACGCTTTGCTTTCTTCTTGTCGTCACTGGCTGAAGTACCACCACTACTGCTCTCAGCTAACTCGGACATTTCCACTTCACTTCTTGGTGGCGTCTTGAGTGGAGGATTCTTTGGTGGCAAAACTGCTGATGAGACAATTTTGGTAGCATACACATTGTAGAATGAAAACATGTTTGAATGGAGAATCTTACTTGGCTCCTGCAGTAGCATTTTCATTGCCGCATTTTGGACAAAGCATTGTTGCCAAGCTTGACATCATCAATGGTGGCAATGCAGTCAAAGTAGGCAATCTGAAATCACATGCCAAAGTTTGTCAGCAACTAAACTCAGAAAAGTGTTTCATTGTAATAACCAAATGGGATTACCTTAGCAGGCTGACGCTTGATGAAGGCAGCAATCTCACTTATTGTGAGCGTCTCAGATTTAACCACCTCAACAGGGTTGACCGAAGAAGTTGCAGAAGAGTTCGTGCTCAACCTTTTAAAAAATTTAAAATCAGGCGATCATCAAGGTTGTTAAATATAGAAAACTTTAAATTTAGAAATCTAAAATACTAACCAGGTCAAGTATTCCTTGGTGGGATCAACCTCTTCGTCCAAAAACACTCTTGATGAGGACATTGAACTTAGGCATAATTTCCCTGCCAATAACAGAAGCAGTTAGTGGTAGGTTTATGTAACTAAATGCGAGTGATTAGGATGTCTTATATGGAGTCAGAGAGAGATTACCTCCGAGTCTTTTAGGATTGACCGTTGTGACCAATAGAACCGTCGGAGTCACTGCACATGCGTCAAACTTCATGCGGAAATTTTCAGCAGCCTCGTCCCACAGATAGACGTTAATCACTGTACCACTGCGGGTTAAAAAAGAGTAAATGGTTAAATAAGGATCATAGAGTATATGTTAAAAAAAAAGTAGATGCTTAAACAAGGATTATATAATAGAAAACTATAACAGCTTACTCTTTAAGCTGCAGATGAACCATAACTTTCCGAGAAGTCAAGTCATCCTTGGTGCACAACACCGGATGCTGATGGAGAGTCTGGCCTTCAACCAGATTAAGGTGGCCAACAACATCTACAACACACAGCCACACAAATAGTCAGCGCGGACACAGTCAAACATGATAAGAAATTACCTAAACCTTACCGTGAAGATCTCCTCTGAGATCGCAGTTGGCTTCAAAATCTGAAAAGGAATGGATTCTGAAGCGCTCTGTCAAAATGCCTTCAATGTTGTCATCAAACTTCGACAGGTCCGAGGCGTGTGAGATGCAAATCACCAGCCTCTGATCAGCAACATGGTACATCACCTTGCTGTTGGAAGCATAGAAGTTTGTCAGTGTGTATATCCTCCCACGCTGGAGCTCTTTTTCATATTGGTTGCGACGGTTCTGACCGATGAACCCCTGAGCCACAGTACCCTACAGAGCAGAGAGACAATATCGATTAAGTTGAATATCTAAAAGTAGAGTGTTTACAAATTCTAATGTTCAAGGCAAACAAAACAATTTCTAGTTCTGGTATTACTCTATCACAACACTCTCAAGTAAACAATATAAAAGCTATCAAAGCACTCTCAAGTAAACAATGCAAAAGCTTAACATATATGCGGTGATTAGCAAAACAACAAACTTGCAATGATATCAATATAATTTCAAACCAATCAATCAAGTTTTTTTCTCGAGATGGATGCGGCGATTAGCAAAACAACAAAACAGCAATGATATAACAGTTTAAATAGATACGCTAATATAATTTCAAACCAATCAATCAGGTTTTTTTTCAAGATATGCTAATCTAATTTCATCTCAACCCAATAAATCAAGTACAGTTTAAATAGGTCTGATCAAGACAAGCTAATATAATAGATACAATGAATAATGAGACAGGAAGACCAATCAGAGATAATTTCAAACCAACCAATCAAGTTATTTTTTCAAGATACGCTAATCTAATTATCCGTTAGTGTATTTCAGAAGTTAACAACACATGCACAATGAGATATGAACGCAAACCTCCGCATCGATCATAAGCAGCTCGATCCCAAGAATGATGGCTGGTCCTCCTTTCACATTCTTGCGAGCATCCCATAAATGGATAAGCCTGAACTGCAAGGTGGAATCTCCTGGTCCTGGTGTAACATGTCGGAAGAGGAGAGGAGAAGAAGCTTCGCCGGTAAGGATCGCAGTCTTTTTTGCCATGATAAGGGTATGGATTTGACGATCTCATGTAAGAGGTCTAAGGTAAGAGGGATAAGGGTATAAATAGGGATCTAGATATCATCGAGCGAGCCGGAGGGGGGATGTTGAGGGGCCGTAGGGATCTTCAATGGAGGATTTATGAGAGCACATTGAAGTACCAGCACTCTCATCGGGGACGTTATGTGGGATGAGTTAGGGGAGAGGAAGAGAATCGACAAAGAGATCGGGATGAGTTTGGGGGAGGAAGAGAATCGACAAAGAGATCGAGACGGCGATTAGGGTTAGTGATTTTGAGATTTCTGAGAGGAGGGTGATATAACCCGCACCGTATCAAGAGCTGTGGATTGGGCTGCGAGATGGGTAATGGGCTGCGACCAATATGAAGAGAGGCTCGGGATTGGGCTGCGAGATGGGTCTAACGGGCCGCGAAGGTGACAAATTTTTTTTCAATTTCAAGCCCAGTCCGGGATGACATGGCATATTGGTTGGTTCTGAATATTTTTTCCCATGTGGCAGGGCTTAGGAAGCTCAAACTTAACCCCTTTTATATAATAGAGATACACAATGAAGCCAAAGCCTTTGTCACGGATAAGAAGACTTTGTACTTGTGTCTTGTTTTCTTATGTCTTGTTTTTTTGTGTCACGCTGAAGAAAACTTTGGTTCTGTCACTCTGTTGTGAAGCAAGTCTAGTTTTTTGTCTCTTGTTTTGTTGTGTCATTGTGTTGTTTTGTAGACTGTTTTTTTGTGTCACCCTCATGTATCATTTTTCTATTTTGTAATCTTGTGTACTCAAAGACTTGTGTATTCACCTGATTACTAGTGACTTGTGTACTCTGATTCTCTATATAAAACCAAACGACCAAACATTTTGATCTCATGTTCTACCGTCTCACCAAACCAAAGAGAAAACACAAGTTCATTTTCTCTCCTTCTCACCATACCAAACAACCAAAACATTTTGATTGCATGTTCTTTCTACCATCTCAAGTTCTTTTTTTTTCTCAAGGACAAACATCGTCATCTTCTCTCTTTACTCATCTTCTCTCTTTAATCACCATATATAGCTTCTTCTTCTTCTCAAAACACTTTAGATATGAATCATTTGATGATACATTTAATCAAATCTTTGATCAACATTTTGATAAAATCTTTGATCAACATTTTGATCAAACCTTTGATAATTTTACAATTCAAATTATTGTCGTTTATTTTACTAATCTTTGTTTTCATGTTTTTATCTAAAAATCTATATTTAAAATGTTATATTTTACTATGTTTTATTTAATCAAAAAATTTTAAGTTTAATAAAAAAAATATTTAATTTTTTTAAAAAAAATCCTTAATTAAAAAACTTGCATTGAACCATATAAATATTCGGATCTCTTAGCTAAATCTCTTAAACTCACATTTATTACCTAATAATATTAAAAAACAATTAAGAGACTGTCTCTAGGATAATCATGCCCTAAGTAAGAAAACTCATTATTATAGTCTCCATCGGCATGTAAGACTATCTCAAAAGTATTCTTCTATACGTTTTTTTCTACAGTAGAGGTAGAGCTCGGAATTTGGGACATTACCTGCGGGTCCTGCCCCGTTTGACCCGCTGCGGGGCGGATGTGGATCGACTGATTTACAAATTTCAACATGCGGATGTGGGTTGAGTCGATTTTCAGTGGGGCGGGTGCGGGTCGGCCAAATTAGATTTGCGGGTACCTGCCAACCCACAAAATTAAAAAAAAACTGTATTAAAAAAAAATTAAAAAAATAAATAAAAAATTGTAAAAAATATATAAAATTATTAAAATTATATAATTTAAATTATAAATGTATTATTTTATTGTAAAAAGTAATTAATATATAATAAAAATAATTGTTTATTAAATTTAATATTATCTGCAGGCCCCGCGGGTTACATGCAAATCTCAGCGGGGAGGGTGCGGGTGTATGATTTTTCTTTCGCGGGTTATGCGGGTCAGAATTGTGAGTAAAAAAAATAGAGTCGATCCGCGGGTTTGCGGGTTATGCGGGGCGGGTTGACCCCCGAATCTAGCCCTAATTAGAGGTGATTTTTTCTCTAATGTATTTTTTTATTTTTTCTCTGAAAAATAAAATGCTAGTTATAATTTGATATTAATATATTTTATTTAAGAAATTGCAAACTAAGTCTTTTATTTCATTGTTTTCAAGATTCAATAAATTCTGAAATTATTTAAATACCCCTTATTTTGGATTAGAATGCCAAAACTATATCAAAGTATATGGAGATTTTTTTTAAAAAAAAGTTATAATTAAAAATATTTAGTTTATGCATAATTTTTTTGGAAAAAAAGTTCATGAATAATTATAAAATATTTTTAAATGGTCATTTTAAAAATAAAAAAATGTTCTAAAATAAGAACATAAATAATACTCTATTTTAGAGTAAGAATAAAAGATATGCTGAAAAGATTTTTTAATAATGAAATTTTAAGTCAAAGTTTTAAAAAAAATTATAGGTGCTCCTCTAAAAGTAAATAGATGCTTTATTATTAAGAAATAAATAACTTGTTAACTAAAAACCAAATAATTACAATTTAATAAACATTGCGGGTAAAAGCTTGTGGTCCTCCCAACGTGCAACACCTGTACTGAGATATAAAAAGATGAATGAATCAGAATAAATGCTGATTAGTTAAATAAATAAAGCATCCAATAGTGGCTAAGCACCTGCTTAATGCTAGCAGAACAATAATTACAGTATAAAATACTCTAATAAAATGGGATTAAAAAAAAAGGTAAAAAAATATGAGGCAGTGGGTTAAGGAGATGCACCAAATAAGAAATGGGAATGAGTGGAAAGAAAACAAAAATGGATAGAAAACTGTGGCCACTGCCCACTGGCCATGTGAATTCCCACTGGCCATGTGAATTCGTACGGAGGTCATCATAGTTTAGCATTCGCTTATTGGTTTACCAAGAGTGTGGTTCTAACACGCTCGTACGAACGGGCATCTTATTATACAATGTCAGAAATAGTAAGAAATTTAAATTTGTAAATATGTACGCATTTATTGATTATTAATTTGTGTAAAATAATAAAATGGTATTTTGTGAAATAGGTTTTCCTCGCAGTTTGTATTGGTATTCACATCCAATCTTATAAATCAATAGAAATGTATTATTGTCATAATATACATAATCGTGTAGACAAATTATAATTTACAAAAATGTTTGAAAAGGTTATGCGTGAATTTATAGAGGCTTGAAATAATTATATATTATCAAAATAATTAAAACATACATTGTTTTTATTAATTTATAAACATCTTAGTTATTTAAATTTAATAATCAAACAAACTTTTAGTGTCGTTATCTTAATTATGCATATGTGATAATTAATCTAGATTCCTTTCTAAGTACTCTCTGTATTTTTATGCTCTTCATTCTTGTACTAATCATTCATATCTAATGAAGATGAATTTTCAATACGCTGAATACCAAACAAGTGAGAAGACAATGAATAATAAAGTGAGTTATCTAGTCGTCTACTCTATTTCCTTTAATATTGATCTATTATTATTCTATCGACTGTTTTATATGTATATGTTTAAGATTTATATGTTTGATATATACGTACGGAATGCCAAAAATATCAACTAATTTGCTTGAATATGTCATATCTCGTACAAATGAATCTTGAATATTCTAAATACCAAACAATTGAAAAGTCAATTGATAATGAAGTGAGTAATCTTGTCGTTTACTATACTTTCATTTAATATTGATATCATTCCTTCAATTGTTGTGGTTTCTATCATTTCTGCACTATGATTTTTTGCTAACGCAAATTAAGGTTGATTTCGTTGAATACAAAACGAGTGAGAAGCAATGGATAATGAAGTTAGTACTCTAACCTTCTATTGTATTTCCCTTAATATTGATCTATCATCATTCTATCAAATTTCCTATTTTATATATTTATCTTTACCTATTTTATTATTTTTAAATTTGTATAACAAAATTTGTATATTAATGTCTTTCTGATCTAATGCAGAAGAATATAAAATACTAAGGAGCAAGCAAATATTAAGCTAACTGATCATCAAGCAAATATTTTCCAAATGAGTAAGACGGAAATGATTCAGGATGCGAACAAGAAAGTTCATGGTCCATATGTTTTCAAAATTAATGGAGAAATATACCACATCCTTTCTGAACTTACTCGAAGATTGCGAAAGTATAAGATTATTGTATCTCTACAAATAGCAAATATCTAGGAATTCATATGTGACAATTTATTATTTTCATGTATTGTTCCAGTAATATTCTTCTAGTTCTTATTTTTACTTATCATACAAAGTTACTTGTCAAAGATGGTGGGTATTTGGATGACCTTTACTAATAAATCATTCACACAAGACCATCCGTTTGTAATCTCCATTGATCTTTATATTATTTGTGTAAAATGTTTCTCAACTCAAAGTATGACAATGCAATACAACCGTGTATTCCGTTTAAGGGTTAGTTCAATGTAAGGTACACTATGACTTTTTTTTTATTGAGTTAGCCACTTAATCTTTGATACCATTTTCACATTTACAACCTATAACACAATATTATCTCACACATACAAAATTTATAATCAACCAGTAAAAGTAGTTTCCTATTAAATTGCTAATCATACTATAAAACTTGCTTTATGTTCTAACAAACAATATAATCATATAGTCTAATTTTAGTGTTTTTTGTATTTTTCAAGATAATGTCTTTTTAATAAAAATGATGCCACTGTAAAAGGAAATATTGACTTTCTATATGAATTTAAAAAATTTCCGAGCCCATAAAAGTATTTTTCTAAATAAATCGATATTGTTTCTGTAACCGAAAATAAAAATTTGATTTTCTAAATGACTGATATTCTCTTACCCATAAGAAATTAAATTCTTGCAATAAATATTGAAATCCTAAATATCTCGGAGTTACCCAAATTTTGTCATATAAGCTTTGTTAAAGTATGTTGAACCTCTTTTGATTGTATCTAATGATAAATTTTACCTCTGATAATTGCCTTATATATTAAATCTATATTTTTTCATAAATCAAATCAGTCCTTAAATGTCTGTTGGTATACTATTTTTAGTCTATATTATTTATTTGTTTCAAACGTTTCTATTCATTGTATTACTCGCTTGTGTTTCTATAATACCCGTATGATGATACTATTTGTTTGAAATATTGCTCTTGCAGATGAATCATAATAACTTCGAAGGCCAAAAATTGACAAGGGAATGGACTATGAATTGTGTAATATTTTTGATGCAAAAATATTATGTACCTTTTGTCGCTTTCAAGATAAAGGATGCAAGGTATGATTTTATTGATAAAATACTCTAATTTAATTGTTTACTGCCATTTAAATATGTGGTTTATGTGTTTTTAACTAATTTGATTGTTTTGAAATTATTAGTGGTGTAGAGCTTTAATGTCAAGTCTCTGGAATGCTTACAGTGGAATTTACACTTAAGATTTTGCAGAGGTGGATCAATGGCCATAAAACATATGTTGTTCTAATGTTTTGGCGGTTTAACTACAACTTAAGAGGTTTGTAAAAGATAATGTATTACTATATTTTGTTATTTATGAATTTTCTTCCATTTTTTGATATTCTTACTATTTTGTATAATTATTAGGTACGTTAAGAATTACAGATGGAGGAGGGTGCTCTAGATTCATCACTAGCCTCCCACCATGGATTAGTGAAGCTTTTAATCTTTTGTCTATAATATTTTAAAACCTAATTAAGTAGAAGTGAGGGTCCACTTTAAACCCCTCAAAACTATTTATAAAATATTGTTGATGTTTAGATGTCTTCTTATTATTATGATTGTATTGTAATAATTAATTTAAAAGTGATGAAGGAAATATATAATTCATAATATATATATTTCTAAATTTTGAGTAAATTTTTACAGTTAATATATCTTGATTATTTTTTTGTCATCTTATATTTTGAAATAAATACCTTTCAAACTTCATTTTTTAAATAAACAAATGAATATTACTGTTTTTGATGAGGGTTTGATTTGATGTTGGGTTGTAAGATTTGATGCTCAATCTATCTTTATCATTTTCTAAAATATAATTCATAATATTTATTATTAAAATTTAATAAGTAATTTACAATTAATATATATATATATATATATATTGTTTAATTTTATAGTTAAAATATGTTCAATCTATCTAAATATTCCTTTAAAAAAATTATCATAAGTTAAATTCACTTTTAATTCATTATCTTCGTAATTTTGATGTGAACATTGGTACTCACTCACTTTTAAAAGTTCTGCCATCATTATTGTATCCCACTTAAAAAGTTAAAACTGTTCAAAATTATCATATCAAACCCTTCTATCAAATCTTTAAAAATCTTATTCTCACTCATAAAGAAACCACACAGATTATTGCAAACTCTAAAAACAAACATAATGGCACACAACAATACCCTAATTTCAGATCTAAGTGAATCATCGTACAATGTCGAAGTGTGGGAAAAAATACTACGAGCATGGGAAACTATAACTCCTCATAAACTGAAAGAGCGACATCTTGTTGTGGCTAGCACAAATTTAAGTTATAATTTATGTTTAGTGTTTCTTTTTCGGTGGGTTGCTTGTGTAAGAAATTTCATTTAATGATCATGTATTATTAGGGTTGCAGAATCGAAGTTACAATCCCTAATAATTTGATTGATAAGCATTATTTCTGCTATTTCGATGAAGACTGATGGAGGGTATTCAGACGATTCGAAGTGACACCATGCGTTGGTTTGATAGGGAATACTCCACATAAATTCCACATCAAATTTGTCGAATGTACTTTGGTATTTTATGGGGTTTCACTTACTGAAAACCCAATGTTTGTACGTGTTCCATTCTAACAAGTTCAGCAAATGAATTTTGAAAACACTTATCCAGTCAATATGTATTCCCATCTTGTTATTCTGGTGGTTTTTATAAGGAATTAATATGTTATGTATTTGTAACAATAATTGTATATCCTAAAAATTGTCGACTTTTGTAGACGTGTTTGGATGGTTTATTGCATTTGGAACTTTAACTCAGCCTGAGGATGATCCTTATGAGGAAATTTTTGGTTTACCTCTAACTAAAATTATTTTTAATCTGATGGATGAAAGGTAATTAATATTCTTACTATAAGTAAATCATAAACGTCAAATAAACCTCTATTTAAAATTAACATTCATCTTTATGTATGTCACCAACAATACTACACAGTGGCTGTGAGTTGGAATGCAAAGCTTCATGAAAGCTTGCTCGGCAATTGGATATGAAAAGTTGGTTGGTGAGAAAATACCATAAAACCTTCTTAGCTTTGTGTTTCTGGCGAGTAAACTACATTGAGCTAGATGAAATTGCAAAGCATTTAAATATTACTGGTATCTATTTAACATAGTTCTTAAAGGATTTAAATTGTTGTGAATGTTCATGAAAAGTGATGATCACAGACGGAGGACAATGTGCTAAATTCGAAATCAATCCAACATGGATTCAATAGTGATGTTATGATTGATTACATATTGTTTGTATATATGTTAAGTACTTAAGTTTTTGGAAGTGGTTGTCTTTTTTAAACCTTCTTATTATAGACTAACTTATAATATATCATATCTAAAATTTTGTTGAGTACATGATTTTACAATTTAACATATGTAAATTGAAATCTAATCATTTCCTTCTTTTATAATATAGATCATGATGACATAGTTATTTTTGTGATAAGATTGACCCATGGCGGTATCACTTGTGAGACTAATTAACAAATTAAATCACTCGAACTTTGATATATCAGATTGGTTAACTTTATATTAATACACATGCATATACATGATATAAACATAATATGATTATTCATGAATAGTAATATCATATTCTACGTGATATATTGGGTGTCATACGAGATGTATAACAAAACACATAATATACGAATAATGAAATAGCTCTTCATGATGAATCATACAAATGTAAACATCAAACTAAGTGGATAGTGAATCTGATACAAACATCTGAATACTACATATCAACATGCATGAATTATTTATTGCATATATATATATATATGATATAACTTTAAAAATGTAGAATGAAAAGTAAATAATGTTTATAAGACCAAAAATGTTGAATCATAAAACTGTAAATATCAAAACTACAAATCATATTAATGCCCGCACAAGCGTGCAGCGTCCACCTAGTTTAAAATATTTATAAAATGGTTATCATTTTCATTACAAACTTAAAGTAATTATAAAATAGTTATCATTTAAAAGTAAATTTGAAAAGTGGTATCAAATTTGTGGTAAAATTAGAATTCTTCCATAAAATAATTGTAATTTTAGAAGCATTTTGGGATAGTTTCTTCATATTATCTATATCATGTTGATTTGTGGAATCTAAGAACATCTCTAATGTATAATTTAATTTTTCTTCAAAATGGAAGTTGACATTCACTTGAACTCTAATTTATTTCTAAATGAAAAATAGAATAATAAGTAAAAAAATTAAAGTACTATTCTATTTTTTGGAGTGGGGTTAGTGTTTTCTACTTCAAACTATGTTTTTGAATAAGAATGGAATGGAGTTGGAGATCTGATATTTTACTACTAAACACACATAGGTACCTCTGAAGTTTCATCAGCCGTTCACTTCCCGTTTTAGAAACGGAATCAGAATCGAAAGCTTGTGGACCTATTTAAAAATACATTGGAACCTTATGCTTCTGTTTACTAATCACACTTTAATTTTAAAAATTCAATGTCATGAATAAGTAAAAAAATCAAATTATGTTTTTATTTATAGAAAATCCAAAACTAATATTATTAAAATAGAGAGAGTACAAAATATGCAAAATATCAAAACTAATACTATAAATTATATTTGTGCATAGTATTTTTTAAAAGAGATTTTGCATAAATATTCAAATATATTGTGACAGATATTTGTGAACCACTAAAAATAATTATTTTATAATATTCTTATAATCTTAACCTATTTTATTTTTATAATTAAAATATGAACTTAGCTAAATGGAACAAAATTATTTTAAAAAAAATTGAATAAGTAATTTTTTTGTTGAATCATATAATATTTTATAAATTTTTTATTTGAATCATATAAAATAAATAATTAGTTTATAATCTTAACCTATTATATTTAGTCATAAGTTTTATAAATCTTTTTTGGTTTTATATATATACATGTGTGTGTGTTTGGATATACGCTTCTAATACGTACCCGCTATCTAATTTTTTTAGAAAAATCTCGCATCTAGGCTTTTATATGATTCTTCTTTCGTGTACCCGTCTCCAATTCCAAGTAACATAGGAACACACTATATGAACCGGACAACTCAGCATGACCATGATCTATAAAAGTCCTAGGGTTTGCACTTACCTATTTATGAGCATTGTTTTGTATTTTGTAAATCAAAAAGAAACAAAGAAATAATTCTAAACTTCAGCATTTTGACAATATTAAAAATGGAAGATAAACACAACTCTCACATTAACAAAACCCCATTTTTAATCTTATATATATTGTTTACTTTCTTGTCTTACTCGTTTCCTTACAGATTTGAAATCCAAATCCTAACGTATTTCACTAATCCACTATTCTTGTATGTTACCGATCAAAAAGTCAACTGAAATTGTGTTACCATTCATAACTACACATACTTATCAAAAATAAATTCATAGCTACACATGTCAAGATGAAACTAATTACGATTGGAACATAGTTAGACTAAGACATATACAGTCACATATCCAAACATAAACATAAATAAAATTATGTAATTATAGTACTCCCTCCGTTCGGATCTATCTCACGTTCTGCTGACTTTTTTTTTTGTATCACTATAGTTGACGTTTACATAATTTATTGTTAGAAATGATAAAAGATTACTTTTTCTATCCTTGTAATTAATGATAGTTGGTGATAATAATATGAAGTCAGCTTAACATTACATGATAATACAAAGGCTAAAATAGGTATTACAGGAACTGCCTTAATTTATGCGTAAAATTGTAAAACGATAAATAAATCCGAACGGAAGAAGTATATTTTATAGAAAGTGATATTAAAAGCAACATTCAAATTTCATATCTACTTATAACTTTCTACTATTGCTGTGTTTATTAGAATATATTATACCCTTTAGTTTTTTTTTTTTTGATCAAACAATAGCTTAATTAGAATAATAAAAAGTTCATACAATAACAGAGGCAGATGCAGAAATTGAAACCAAAGCTGCTTTAGCAAGAGAGTCAGCTTGAACATTTGCTAAACGCAGGATGTAAACAAAAGAGATAGAGGTGAAAGTGCGAGCCAGCATCGCAATGTCATGGAGCACGCCTTTCAGTACAACGTCTTGCCCTTGAGACTTCAGTAGCGAGACAAGTGTTTTGGAGTCAGAACACACAATGATGCTACTGACATGATAGAAAACTGCAGAAGTGAGTGCAGCTTTGACCGACAACGCTTCGGCCACCAGAGCCGAAGGAACAAAGAGCCGGTGAGAGGATGAACTTTCCGTGACAGAGTTGGTGGAGTCATGCAGATGCCAACCCATGCCACAATTCCCAGATGATGCGTCCCAAGCTGCGTCAGATTATACCCTTTAGTTTATATAGACACCAATGTCCTAAAATAATTTTACCAAAAAAAAAAATCTTCTAAATGGTTTTTAGGTAACGGAGATGAAACGGCGACTGTGAAGATTTTTGTCCGTGAGGAGCTGGCAACCGACAGGGTTGCTGCCTGTCTACAAGTGCATTTGTCTAACTCACTTTGACAGACACCGGATCTAAAGGTTGTCGGTATAATATATAAAGTACGTGTCATGATCTTAACCGCTTAACTTTAAATTCAGGTTGTCTTCTAATTGCAGTGATGAGGTAAGTGATAACGTACGCAGTTTGAAAGATACTTTAATCACTCGATTTAATTACACTTATTAGCCCTTCGAGCTTGTACAGAGTTTTTTTTTTTTTCTTTTTTTTTGAAAAGGCTTTCATAGCTTGTACAGAGTTAACTTCCATACTTTTATTCTTAAGAACAAACTATAAAGTTTGTATTTCCTTCTTTTATAAACGATGTTGATCTTAATTAATGTCTAATTTCATTTCATTTTTCATCTTTTAAATTATTAATTATATGCCAAAAACAATTTGCGATTCTTAGGACAAAGAAAAATCATAAGTTATCGTCATAGAATGATTAAACTAACCAGGGCATTGGAATTTATTCTCCACCAATGTTTTTTGCCCTTACAATATCACATTTTACCAAAAGAAGAACGGATATCGTGTAATGCTCTCCATATGTAAGTATACCAATGTATACTTTAATTAATTAAGCACTTTGGTCTAGGGTTATAGATGGTATCATAGGCATTGAGAATAAATGGCAAAAGATAGATGATTACCCCTCAAAGATAATAATATTATCAGTTCAAGCATCAAAAAAATCTTACTTTCTTTATTAATTTTGTTTTTGTTAGTCTCCTAATTTTATAAATTTAGGGTTTCCTATAATATTCCACTTCTCTCTTGCCGTCTCTTCCCAAATACTCAATCCCCGTTTCTCTCCCTCATCTCTCTCTCCTAGAGATACAAATCAATACACAATAGCAAAGAGGGTAAACCTTCCTCAAATCTGGTCTAAATTTGTTATTGATCTCTTCTATTCAAATAGTAGGTCAGAATTGTTCTTGATCTCAATTTAAATTTCAATAAAATGTATTTCATATAGTTTCCTTTCATGGGTAATTTCATTTTTTTTTTTACTGTAATCCAGTACTTAGGTTGAGCTTTTAGTCATTTGATTCTCATGGGAAGAGAGATCAAAATCAAGTCATGGTGTTGATTGTAAATCAGGGTTAATTGACATAGAAGAATGGTGAGGGGAAAGACGGAGATGAAGAGGATAGAGAACGCGACGAGCAGGCAAGTGACTTTCTCAAAGAGAAGAAATGGACTTTTGAAGAAAGCCTTTGAATTATCAGTCCTTTGTGATGCCGAAGTTGCCCTAGTTATCTTCTCTCCTAGAGGCAAACTCTATGAGTTTTCTAGCTCCTCCAGGTAATGTACTCATTCGCTGTATATCGATCTATGCATCATGATATGTAGATTTGTCATGAATCGTCAAGCAGGTGTTTTATATAAATCCATAATTAGTTGTTTTTTTTAAATAGTTTTTTTTTTCTTTTATGATTACTTTCTCCACTTCTTTTTTGTTTCTAGTTAGTAGATCAATCGACTGATATATAGCTTGGTTTATGTGTGCTAAAATTAAAATTCTTAACTTTAGAGAGAAAACAAAATTCAGATAAATCAGAAAAATGAAAGCGAGACATTGGTAAAAACGTGGTTCGCACATGGGTAAACGGTTTCCTTGCAAATGCCACTTAAAGTAATCACTTTTAACAAAGAAGAGCCAAAAATATTCATATTCAAGTAGTTAAATCTGCATACGTAACAGTAAGTCTGAGCATATAGTGTTCTAACTGAATAAGGCAAAAAAAAAAGTCTCATATGAAGTAGATGCCTAGATTCTATTTTCGCTTGGTTCCTATTAACCAGATTTGGAAAAAAACAATATTTCCTCATATAGAGGTGTGTCTCCCTTATATATGTGTGCTTGTGTGTGTATATACACAATATGTAGGTAGAATTTACACACACATGCGCCAACACAGACACATATATAAATAGGTGTATATATATATACTAAAGCACATGTACTGTCTATGTTAATTTGAATTAATATGTACTTGCACATATATTTTTGAAGTAAAAAGATGGTTATAGACTACTATATATGTATATATGTATAGTGTGTGAATCAATCAATCAATGGTTTTCTATACTGATACTGATGAGAAGCTAAATATTGCATCATAAATTATCACGTATGTGCACGTATTTACGTGAGTGACTGTATATACATTTTGAAACAGTTTCTTCTCGTTCCAAAAAAAAAACATTTTCTTTCTAAACTCATCTATGTGTACATAATTTCATAATAGCTAGGAATGATCATGGACACATATATCGATTGATGCTTGGTCAAATGTTAACTGATCAAAAATGGCTAATTTTTACGGAATTTTTTAAAAATATTAAGAAAATTAGTTGATAATAATGTTTTTTATACAAAAAGTCTTCACAATTTGAGATTTTAAAATTCCAAAACAACATTGCTTTTTATAGAAATAATCATCACACGGCCAGTTTATTCTCTGAGACCATAATTACCAGTTAGACACATAGCTATACCGCGTCCACCGTCGCTAGTTAGATCATAATATAAATGTTTGTATCGTACACTTCGTTTTTATTGTGTATATGGTAGACGCATGTATCATGTAACGTATATGCTGGCAACAAATAGGCATTTGCTACACTTTTGACCCACATAGTACAAAGGCCTTTATCTCAGTGATGACAGATACTGAAGGAGTCATCAGCATGTGATTAGATCAGAATATGTTGATTCTTTTCATGCTTCTTCTATAATTTTTTTTTTTTTTTTTGCGTCCTTAAAAATTATAGGAAATGATACTGTGTGCTAATTATGTGTTTATTTTAATGATATGTTCGTACTTTATTAGACAAAAAAACAATTGATAAGTGTTTCTTATAGCAGTGTTAAAAAAAAGTGTTTCTTATAGCAAAGCCGAGATTGGTCAATCACAATTAACTAGACGCTTAACCACGTACATATATACTCCCTCGTTTTATAAAGTGTCACTCTATAAGAAAATGACTGAAATACATTTTACAATTACATTAAAATTCTAGAACAGCATTTTTACACGAAAAATGAAAAACTGCTAAAATGACACTTTTTAAGAAACATAAATAGTTAACAAGTTTTTTAATTACATAATGAGGCCATATCCATATGTAGATCTCTTTGCTTATATTTTCATAATTTATTTTATCATTTATATGGTTATTGAGGCTTTATCTTCATTATTCTATAATTTCAGCAGATGATTGATAACAAATTTTATTACCTCAAAGCTTTGTCTATATATAGGTGTAAGTAGTGATGTTTATTTAAAAAATAAAATATAGATGATAGAAATACTTATACACTTTTATTTGCGTTTGTTGAAAAACTTATACCTTATTTTTTTCGTTCTCAGTAATTCGATTTGATTTTATTTCTTTTGGTTTGTAAGATTGACTTGTATTTTGACTTTTTGGAATTTTCAGTATAACAAAAACAGTAGAACGATATCAGAAACGAATACATGATCTTGGCTCTAGCCATAAAAGGGAGGATAACACGCAGGTAATGTGTTTTTTTTTTAATTTTTAACTTAATTTTTTTTTTATCACCGCTCATTCTTTACCGTTTAGAAAAAGACATGCATAGAAAAAGACTTATATCATATATGCATGGATCATTTGCTACAAACATACTAATCAATAACGATCATAATTCATTTTAGTTTTTCCGCTTCAATTAATTGGTCATACGACGACTCATACCGCCTTTTTTGTGTATGTACACTTGGAAAAAATGTAAAATTATACTTTATCTATTGAACGTGAGTCGTAAGTTTATATCATTTATATTCTTACAATTTTGGTTAAAAGATTTGTTTATTTGACAAAATGCTTCTCTTTTTTCTTATAGATCAATAAATTTTATGTTTGTTATTTTGACATGATCAAACCTGTTTACAGCAAGCAAAAGGCGAAACCTATGGCTTAGCGAGAAAGATCGAACAACTTGAGATTTCAAAACGGTTCTTGAATCCAAAATTTTTAATTTTTATTCTATTAATGTAAAATTGGACATTTTATTGTCTATTTATAAAATATATAACATTATCATGTTTAAAAAAAATACAGCAAATTTCTAGGAGAAGGACTCGACGCATCTTCTATTGAGGAGTTACAACAATTGGAAAACCAGCTGGAGCGAAGCTTAACCAAAATAAGAGCGAAAAAGGTAACTTATATCTCTGATCATTTACTTTGGCAGATGAAGATGAATAAGAGTTTTGTTACTTTGCTCGATATTTAAGAGTATGACGTTGTGGTTGGGTTGATAAATATTACATATATTGAAGGTAATAATCATAGGACCATACCATACACTCACATGGATGCATGCAAGTATATGTGCATTACGCACAAGTAAGATAGGATGGTTTCAAGGGTCAATGATTAGAAACAAATGACCGTATTTGTAAGAGAGATCTTATAAACAGTTTAAGCAATTTATCCGCAGCTATTTTATTTCTCAATTGCAGTACCAATTACTGCGTGAAGAACTGGACAAGTTAAAAGAAAAGGTAAAACTCATAAACCTCTAGCTTTTTTCATTTTGATAAAAAAAAATCAG
Source organism: Brassica oleracea var. oleracea (assembly GCF_000695525.1). Classification (NCBI taxonomy): domain Eukaryota; kingdom Viridiplantae; phylum Streptophyta; class Magnoliopsida; order Brassicales; family Brassicaceae; genus Brassica; species Brassica oleracea. Next base: position 28,938,948 of record NC_027756.1, read on the forward strand.
GTACTAATTGTGTCTTCTAATTAAACCATTCTCTGGTTCCTTTTCAATGTTTTAGGAGAGAAACCTCACTGCAGAAAACAAAATGCTGCTGGAGAAGGTATATATTGATTATAACATATGACTTTTCTATATTTAATAACGTATTGGTGTACTGTTCTCTATAGCTCTATCATTATGAAATTATCTCCTCTTATTATACGAGAATATTAATTTGAGAATGTGTGAATAAAAAAGTATGAGATGGGAAGAGGAGGAATAATACCAAAAACAACATCAGAAGACTTGGACACAGAGGAGAGTGAAATGGAAGTGGTGACTGATTTGTTGATTGGACCTCCTCCGATCCGACACTACAAAAAGTTTCATCCTCCAAATTAATACATGTTTAATTATACATTCATCTCAAAAAAAAAATGATCACACAACTTTACACATGATGTCTTCTCCTCTCTAGAAGGAAAATGAGGTTGATTAATGTAATAGTTTTTTTTTTCTTTTGTATCCAATAACATCTTTGAAAATCCAAACAACTTCTGAATATCTTCCTTTTTATGTTTCTTCTATTTGTATATAAAAGTAATGATATATATGGTAAACAATGGTTCTGATTGGTAAGCCAAGCCACTGCGATATCATAGAAGACAAACGAGAACTTATTGGACTTGGTCAATGGTTAAAAGTAGACAAATTCAACCGCTGAATAAAAGTCTCATTCGATAAGTTTCATTGGTTTTGTTTTCTCCCTACTCCTTTAACTGAACCAACTATAGAATGTGTAAGAACTCACAAATAAGAAAAACTTTCTCGTTAATCATTAAGAAAAATAACTCAAAACCTTAAACTCTCTCAAACCGCTAAACTCATAAGTTATGCTACATCCTAGGATTTCCTTATATGATGATTAGAAACTCCTAAACTCATTAGTCAACCAATATTTAGATAACTTTAAAATATAAACTTTCCTTTTACCTTTAAACCATATTTCGGTAGGAATCGAATGACTTGACGTTCAAGTCATCTTTATGCTTAATCCAACATTTTCTTCCCTTTAAGCTTGAAACTCTTTGTTGCCAAATCTTTCATTTCTAATGAATGAAGTCTCTCATTTCTCTGAACTTGATTCTCCCTAGAGCTTTTGTTAAGATATATACTTTTTGTTTATCACCCAGAACATGTTATACTTATACTTCCCCATTCTCCACACACTCTCTTATAAAATGAAACCTTGTGTGTATCTATATGGTTGCTTCTACCATGAAAGATCAGATTTCTTGTCAAGGCAGTCGCAGACTTATTGTCTATCCGTATCACCACTTTCTCACTTGATTGGCCGGTACCTTCACTTAAGAAACCTTGAAGCCAGATCGCTTGTCTCACGGCTTCTGTCCCAGCCATAAATTCAGCCTCACATGACGATAACACGACCATATCATGTTTTGTGAACACCAATTAATAGGGATTTCACCAAGATAGAAAATATGGCCAGTCGTTCTCCTACCATCATCCGGGTCAACATTATAGATGCTATCGCAATAGCTAATAAGCTTAGGTATTTTTGATGTTAAGCGCTCGAACACTAGCCCATAAGTGGTACTACCTTGCAAGTATCTCAAGACCTGTTTCATCGCAACTCCATGTGACTTTCTTGGGCTCTGCATGTAACGACTCAATACTGCAACGCACAAAGACAATTCGGGTCTCGTGTATAGTAAGTAACGCAAGCATCCAACCACTAACAAAACAGCTCTATTGCAATAATGATATATTGTTGCAAATATGAAATTGCAATAAAATTGTGACAAATTTAATTTTCTTGCTGTTTGAATGTTGCAAATTTATATTTGTAGCGTATGCGTTGCAAAATTAGCTATATCTGTCATATTATTGCAACAACATTTTTATAACAACTTAGTTGTATATTTACAACATATTTGTGCAATATTAATTGTGGCAAATCATTGCTACGCAAAATATGTAGCAAACAACATAGAAAATTTGCAACAATTTAATATTGCAATTTTGTAGTATTACTGCAACAAAGCAATTTAAATTGTTACAAAATTTGATATATAAAATATCTAGTGAATGTTGTTGCAATTTTTTAATTACTTTTATATAATAAATTTAGTAAATTGTTAACTTTGTTGCATAAATGATTACTGCAGTATTTTATTATAATAGTATTAGATGGATTATTTGTTTATACAGTAAATATATTTTATAATAACACAAAAGCCAAATAACCAACTCTATTAAATAAAAAATATATTAAAAAGTTTAACAATGCATTATTAGAGAAAAAAACAGCGATAATTTGAAAGCTAGATAAACTTAATAAGAACTTAGAAAAACCTAATAAAAACTTAGAAAAATAACTAAAGCAGCCAACTGAAACTTAACGGTTGACACCAGTGGACAGAATAGCTGGACAAAAGATTGCTATCATCTTCTCCAATCCTTCAAGTTTGCTCAGCCTTTCTTTGATATCTGCATCTCTTCGGAAATGTCTTGCACCTTTTTCATGAAAGTCTCATCATTTGATCTTTAGTCATAGCAAACATAAAACAAGAAAAATATATTCTCACGGTTTTATATTTTTGTATATGTAATGTTTCAGTGATATACCTTAAATGTGTACCACCATGGATCTTTTACATGTTGCGGTGTAGCTGACCAATTCTGATACGGGCCCGGAAAATCAGATCGGATGATTGTTCTTATCTCATTAGTGATTAGGGAATCACGTTTAAGGCTATAGACAAAAATAAAAATATACCACAACTAAAATTTTAACGTGATGTATATAAATATATGTACGTTTCTTTTTACCACAATGATCCATTCACTTTGGAAGGATTAAAAACACCTAAGACATTCATTGGGTTTCTCCTTGATTTTGACCATCATTTTCCATCTGGAGATGAGTTGCGTTCTTAGAACTACATGCAGAAGTTTACTGAATTATTAAAGACACCATATAAGCTGTATATATATATATATATATATATATATGGAAACAACAAAATCTAAACCTCTCGATATTGGATATATCCATATCTTTTTTAGCATGATATTCTCTAAACAAACTAAAGTCAAGCTGCAAATGAAATATAAGGTGTGAAGAAAATCTGAATAAAAAGTAAAAATATTCTAGTAGTTACAAGCTCCTTTCGTGTGGACTATTTAATAAATTTTCAGACAAAAACACAAAAATATAGAACTTTTAATATGAAACTAATATAACTTACTTGTGATTCCATGAGAAATCTGAATAAGAGCCATACATAATGTTCAATCACTAAAGAGTAGGCAGTAGCTGATGTTAGTTCTTAACAGTAGCTGATGATCACTACAACAACAAAACAGAACAAGTAAACTACATCAAGACATACCAATGTATCTTTAAACCCGACTCATCACTTGTCATTACAATCTTGACTTCAAAACTACAACAACACTAAGCAACCCGAGAATACAATCTTGAGTTCTAGACTTCCAGTCAACAACAGTAGTTGATGATCACTACAACAACAAGAACATCATGTAAGGCAGCCCCAAAGACCGCATCAGTTTCTTTGTGTCATAGTTTTTTTCACTTAATGATTTGGAAGAAGGTTTTTTTTTTTTTTTGATAAAGACCTTGGACGTATCTTTTATCTGAGTTAAAGAAAAAATAAGAAGAGATAAACATGTTACGTATAGCATATTTAATTTATAATTATCTTTGAAAGAATTTGTAAATAATTTTTGTTGTCTAATTTCCTTTTATTTTGAATAGGAATAAGTAAATTGTACCATATTAGACGAAAACAAAATAAAATTCATAAAATAAAACTATTAACAAAATCTCAAGAATCTGAAACTTAAAAATATAGTGTACATGTTTAAATATACAGTATTAATATTTTATATTTTATATTTAATATTTGAAAACTAATAACCTTTTCTATAAAAGTATATAATAAAAATATAATCACTGTCACATTTTTTGCCACAAATATTTTTAATTTTTTTTTTGCAAATTAGCAATGATTCAAAAGTGTTGAATGTTTCTTGCAAATTTTGCCAGATATTTGTTTATGTTGCAAAAAATTACAATTTAGTAACAAAAATATGCAACGTCTGTTATAGTTGTTGTTTTGCAATAAATTTGTAATGAAACTATAGCGAATATTTATTATTGCAAAAATATTGCAATAAACATAGCAAATTATTAATGAAAATGGACGTTGCAATTTTTCTGTTGCAATAGAGCTATTTTCTTGTAGTGAACGTTCTTCCTACACATTGTAGCATCAATGTCTCTCTCGTCCTCTGATTTCAACATCTTCAAACCGAGTTTCATTGGTGTATGAACTGGACTACACTTGTTCATTCCAGCATCTTCCAACATCTTTGATGCATATCGTTTCTGATTCAAAGATATTCCATCCTCATGTTGACATACCTCTATACCAAGATAGTATGTTAATTTTCCAAGGTCACTCATGTCAAACTTGGTCCCCATCTTCTCCTTGAACTCGTCGATGACCCTTTTGTTCGCTCCAGTCACAAACAAGTCATCTACGTACACATCGACTACAAGAAGATCTACATTCACTACTTTACGATAGACCAATGGTTCTTTGGCGCATTTTCCCATGCCTCAGTGCTTGTCTCAACCCGTATGATGCTTTATTTAGCTTGTAAACCTTATTTTCACATCCCTTCTTCTTGAATCCCTCTGGCTGTGTAACATAGACGATTTCTTTTAGTTTTCCATGGAGGAATGCACTTTTAACATCTTGATGATGTACTGTCCATCCGTTTGTTTCTGCAAGATTAACTAGAATTCATATTCTTTTGATTCGTGCTACTGGGGCGAACACCTCGTCAAAATCTATTCAATGGCGTTGTATGTATCCTTTGCAACGAGACAAGCTTTGTATTTGTTAATGCTTTCATCAGAGTTAAATTTGATCTTGGATACCCATTTTAATACGAACGGATTTAGCTCCATTCGGAAGATCTACTAGGATCCACGTTTTATTCTTCAATATAGGATATATTTATTCTTCACAAGCTAGCGTCCATTCTCTTGATTCTTTTGCCTCTCCAAAGTTTCTTGGCTCACTGTTTAAGTACAATAGTACTTTTTCTCCAAGTTCTTCGGCCAGCAGAATATAGTCATCAAGATAACTAGTTCTTTTGCTTTGTCTCTCTGATATTCTCAAAGCTTGTGGCTGAGACAGTATATTCTCTATCTCTTCGTCGTGTACCAAATCATTGGTACCAAATCTTTGGTATCCGATTCAAGAATGTCATATGTTTCTTCTTCGTCGACTGCTTGTTCTATCTTGGAGTGGTCATTGTTGTCAATCTCAGTTATGCCATGATTCCCAAATTGTCCAAGTGTAATCGTAAAACTTTCATCATTATGTGACAATGACTTGACTACATTCCAATTCCATCATCTTGTTTCATCAAATATGACATCTCGACTTACCACTATTCTTCGAGTGTGTGGATCGTATAAGAGAAATGATTTTGACCATGGTTCCATCCCTAGATTCACTAGCATGTGTGACCTATCATCAAGCTTTTCAATCGTGCTGCTTCTATCTTTGCATATCCGATACATCCAAAAACTCGCAAGTGATTAATACTTGGCTTCTTCTTACGCAACATTTCGTATGGAGTCTTTTCTAATGGCTCGTGTGGATATTCTATTTAGAAGGTATGCAGCGTGTCGTATGGCTTCTCCCCAAAGATAGTTAGGCATGTGCATGTGTTCCAATGTGCTTCTCGCCATCTCAATCAACATTATGCTTCTTCTCAACCACACTGTTTTGTTGAGGTGTGTATGGTGCGGTGAGATGTCTTCTTATTCTGAAACTCTCGCAAGAAAATGAATTCTCAAGACACAAACTCACCTCCTTTGTCCGCTCTAAGAGTTTTGATATTCTCCCATGTTTCTTGTTCCACTAAAGTATTTAGCTTCTTGAACTTGTTGAACGCATCATTCTTCTTTTTCAACATCATTGTCATATATACCTAGTGTGATCATCAACGATAACAAATATATATTTATTGCAGGCAAGTGTGTTTGGTGTTATTGGACCGTAAAGGTCTCCATGTATCATCTCAAGTTGTTTGGTGGCTCGGTATGAGGTAGCTTTAGGAAACGTCAGTCTAGCTTTTCCGAGTAAACAAGAACCACATACTTCCTTCTCGATGTTAAATTTCAGGATGCCAAACACAAGTACTTTTTGTATCATCGATTTTATAGTTTCAAAATTTATATGCCCCAACAGCGCATGCCACTTGCTTGACTCGTATTCTGTCGATAGGTAAGGACACATTGTATTCTTCAATCCCATGCAAACCTTATACAATCTGTTTCTTTACCTTTTAGCTGTAACAAGTAGTTTTTTTCATTCTGATCGTGCATTGTTAAATGTTCTCCTCTCATCCTTATATCACAACAAGCTTCTGTAGCCTAACCCAAACTAATAATGTTACTTTTTAGGTCAGGAATAAAATATATATCAGTCATCTTTCTTGAGTATCTGTTCATATCGGTAAGCAAAATTGTGTCTTTTCCTTTGATGTCTATTCGTGAATCATCACCAAATTTCCAGTAAGTGTATTGTCCAAGTGGGAAAATATCTTCGATCTCTGTTCATATGATTCCTGGCTCCATTGTCAAGGTACCCGACATTTTCTCCACCAGTATTAGTTTCATATTTATTTGGCAAGACGTTCTTCTCGATTAAAAACACCACCTCATGCATCATAAGTTCAGAAGTTTCTTGTGTATCCGTGTTATCATTTTCTTGAGCTTCTTGTAGCTTAAGTAGGCGATCCGGACAGTGAGATGCAAAGTGAACTATTTTATTGCAATGGAAACAGGTTATTCTTGACGCATCTTATCCTCTGGTGTACCGTTCGTGGCTTTTCCCTCTATTATAGAAGCGTCCTACACGACCCCTGATTCTATACGTATCATCGTTGTAGTCACGGTTTGATTGCTCCTGAACAAAATGACTTGATTGTTCATGTGAGGAAGGAGTTGGTTGAATAGCTTGTCCTTCCGAGTTTGCATACATTAGTTTTCCTCGATCTTCTTTTTTTCATCTTCATCAAGAATACGTTCCTCATTTGCTTTCAACCGTCCAATGATATCCTCAAAACTCTGTGTATTCAGATCCAATACTTGCCCAAGTGATGTCACAATATGGATATATATATTTTCGAGGGAGACTTCGAAGAAACTTCTTAATGAGTTTTTCTTCTTCGATATTAGCTCGTAGAGCGGCTCACTTTGAAGCTATTTCAGATAGTTTCCCTTTGAAATCATCAATGCTCTCTGATTTTTTCATCTCCATACGATCAGATTCATTCATCAAAGTTTGTAATCTAGCTTGCTTTACTCACTCTGTCCCTACGTGTCTGGGCTTGATGACTTCCCATAATTGTTTTAGCCGTATCAAGTTCTCCAACTTGAAAGATGAGAGTCTCGGCTATTGATTGAAACAACATTCCTTGACTCATCTTCTTTGTTTCCCAGACTTTATGCACCTTAAGTGTGATCTTAATCCTCATGGCCCATACAGTATAGTTTGTTGAGTTAAGCATGGGACATTTTATAGATGAAGGTCCTCCTCCTTCTTTTACCTTACCAGTCGCTGGAATGATTTCGCTCATGATTTTCTATGGCTCTGATACCAAATATAGAATCCAAGTTTCAAGATCACAATTTTTAAGAACTCAAAAATAAAAATAACTCTTTTTTTTTCTTCCGTCCTAATAGGGACATCATTTTACGAATTTGTTCTGTCTCTGAATATTAAAAGAAGACAATTAATTAAGGTGGTACATAAAATATGAAACAGTAGTGAAGCAGCAGCTTAGGTAATCAAGTCGTGGACTGTGTTGGGGATAATTGTATGAATTTGTACCATGTGTAGATGAAGCTCTCTTCTTGATGCTAGTTAGCAGGAGCAGATTGCAATCTGTTCCTAGCCCTGGTTGAAAGTTGATCCAAACTAGAAAGCTCCGCTCGTAACAACAGTTGAATCTCTTTGACTAAAATTTGGACCGGTTTAGGAGTCCCTGAATGGAGTCTGGAGTTTCTTTCTCTCCACAAAAAATAAAGGACTGCCTGAAAGATGATGTGACAGATTATCTTGAGTTTGGCATTGGGTGAGGAGACACGAACCCATTGTATGATATCGGCAATTAGAAAAGGCGGAGACAACGACCGATGCGTGAAGAAGGCTGACCACACATCCCTGGAGAAAGAACAATCAAAGAACAAGTGGTTTTGTGATTCCAAAGACGAGCCACAAAGAAGACACTCCGGAGGAACCTGCAATCCCCAGCTTCGCAGCCGATCCCTTGTTGTAAGACGTTCTCTCATGATTAACCAAGTGATGAAAGAGTGCTTGGAAATTCTCTGCTTGAACCAAACAGACCAAGTGATAAAAGAGTGCTTGGAAATTCTCTGCTTGAACCAAACAGCCGCGTGCCAAGAGACAGAGGGCGGATGAGGATTAAGCCCTTCCCAAGTTTTAGAGGCAGAGAACTTAGAGGGAACATCGTTTAGTCCATTTTGCCAAAGAAAAATATCTGAAGAGGTGCTTGGAAAAGGTGGAGTTTGATTGGTTAATGCATCTCTTATGCGTCGGACTATAAGGTGCCTTCCACGAGGAAGAGTCCATTGGCTATTAGACACAGCTTGAGAGACCGTAGCCATGATGTCAATTTCTGTTACCATCGGCCCCAAAGGACCAGACAAGTAAATTAAAGGACCAGCATCTGTCCAGTTATCATGCCAGAAGAGCGCCTCATTACCCGATTCCACTTGACAGTGAATACGGGGACGAGCTATGTCGCGAAGACTAATCAGACGCTTCCAAATCCAACTCCCCGAGTTCCGAAAATCCGCTGTCCAAAATATTTTATCGCCAATGACGTTCTTTTTTATCCAAGCAACCCAAAGAGAGCCATCTTGGGTTAAATGATAACACTATCAAATTTGTATCTCTTTCCACAATGTAAAAATAATATCTTATTATTATAATCTTTTGCAATATTAAAGATTTATACAAAAGATTACAAAACACTTATATATAAAAACCTGTATTCAAATATATACTAAAATTTGAAATATGTTTAGTCGTTTTTTAAATTGCTCACCCGCCCTACCCTAATCCTTACTAATAAAATGGACCTTTTGAGGTTCCATTGAGCGTCCACATCAGCAAAAAAAACTTCTCCCGAAAGATAACACGTGGCATCAAATATAGTTTTACATTTTAATATTACTAATTTTCGAAAATTATAAATAATATGTAAACATACAGCATAAAAAATGGAAAAACTACATTAAACATATGTAAAATTACCATTTTTCACTTAAAAAAAAAAGACGGCTTATCTCCACAATGTAACATTAGCGTTTTATTAAAAAAAACAAAAAACATTATATATAATTTCGAAAATAATAAATATATGTAAACATAAAAAAAGAAAAATGAAAATACTACATTAAACATATGTAAGATTACCATTTTTCACTAAAAAAAAGACGGCTTATCTCCATAATGTAAC
>NC_027756.1:28948557-28948858 GCF_000695525.1 Brassica oleracea var. oleracea
TTAAACATCTATCTTAAAATGTAAAATATATAATATAACTAAATACACAATTTAAAAAAAAAAATGGAAAAAGTACATTAAGATTTAAATATCTATTTTAAAATATAAAATATAGATATTGCGTAAATAAAAAATAAGAAATGGAAATAAACATTTTAAAAAATGAAAAAAGTACTTTAAACATTTAAAAATAACAATAATATGTAAACATACACCATAAAAAAATGGAAAAACTACATTAAACACGTGTAAAATTACCATTTTTCACTAAAAAAAAGACGGCTTATCTCCATAATGTAAC
>NC_027756.1:28948974-28949638 GCF_000695525.1 Brassica oleracea var. oleracea
CTTAAAATATAAAATATAGATATTAACTAAATATAAAGTATAAGAAATAGAAATACTCGATATATAGAAAAATAAATAATAAGTAAATATTATAAATATATAAATATATGAATTATATATACAATAATAAGTAAATGCACAATTTTTAAAATATGGAAAGAGTACATTAAATATTAAACATCTATCTTAAAATGTAAAATATAGATATTACGCAAATAGAGAGTATAAGAAAAGGAAATACACAATTTAAAAAAAAATGGAAAAAGTACATTAGTATTTAAACATCTATCTTAAAATGTAAATCTATCTTAAAATATAAAATTATTAGTAAATAGAAAGTATAAGAAATAGAAATACACAATATAAAGAAAAATAAATAATAAGTAAATATATAATATAAGTAAATACACAATTAAAAATGAAAAATTACATTAAGATTTAAAAATATATCTTAAAATTTAAAATATAGATATTACGTAAATAGAAAGTATAACAAATGGAAATATACAATTTAAAGAAAATGGAAAATGTACATTAAGATTTAAACATCTATCTTAAAATGTATAAGTAAATACAAAATTTAAAAAAATGGAAAAAGTACATTAAGATTTGAATATCTATTTTAAAATATAAAATATAGATATTACGCAAATAAGAAATATAA
>NC_027756.1:28949798-28959531 GCF_000695525.1 Brassica oleracea var. oleracea
ATAAAATTCATTATTCCATCAACATCAACCTCACACTATCAAGGAAAACTTCAGAGCACTCGAGCAAAAAAATGGTTCCAACATCAACTCTTGCCGTCCCAAAAACCTTTAATGACCTTGAAGGAGATTTTTCATAACAACGAACTTTTTGTTAGGTGGATTCATTGTTGGGAAACACGCAACTTCCAAAAGCCAAACTTATTCATGGGAATTGAATTGCTTTCAATAGACTCAAAAGTATTCTTACAAATTTAAATTAATCTAATCCATAATTTATTGTTAATATTCATATTAACTCTTTCATGATCAAAACATTACAGTTAATAACCATTCAAGCGTTTATCCTGAAACACTTCTTTCCTCGCCGAATCAGGTATTGGTTCATGTTGGTTTAGTATTGTTTTTGGTTTATTAACCGGTTTAGGATGGTCCTATTGTAAATATAATTTAAGTTGGTTTAGCATATATTATGCTTAAAATAACTTAAATTAAATAATAGTAATATTATGCTTAAAATATAATTTTAGAGAATTTTCAAATATAGTTTACAGAACATTATAGGTGATGAATTTAATTTATTAAATTCGTTTATTACTTTTTTTTGGTCAAAAAATTCGTTTATTACTTAAAACTAAGTTTTTTAAAAAACATACTGAGTTATAAATATCAATGCTGGATTGGTGAGTATAACATGAAGACAAAAATATAAATATTTCATTTTCAAGATAAAAAATTCAGCTTTTACTCAGTTACTGAATATATAATATCTTAAATTATTTTTTAAAACATATACATAGTTTATATATATAGTTTAATCTTCCAAACTTAAACTATTATATTATATATGAATAATGTTTTTAAATAAAAATAATTTCTGATTTAAAAAAAAATAAAAACAACAAATGGTTATTTTCAAATAATGGATGTAATTTACATTATACTATCATTTAACAAGTACTAGATATTATCATAACCTAAATATAAATAATTTAATAACTTAAATTAGAAAAAAAATAAAAATCTCGGGCGTAGTCCGGGTTAATCCCTAGTATAAAAATATATAAAAGGAACCTTTTGAGGTTCCATAGAGCGTCCACATCAGCGAAAAATATTTTTTCCAAAAGAAGCCACGTGGCATTGTTTATAAAAAGTAAAATAAAAATAATAAGTAAATATAAAAAATAAGAAAAATAAATAATAAGTAAATATAAATATAAGAAATAGAAATATTACATTAAACAATAATAAGTAAATATACAATATAAGGAAAAATAAATAATAAGTTAATATACAATGTAAGAAGTAGAAATATTACATTAAACATCTATAATAATATTATCATTTGATATAAACGCAAAAAAAATTAGAATAAGTAAACATAAAATATACTCTCTCTATTCCTGAAAGTAAGATTTTTTAAATTTTTTGCTTGTTTCACAAAGATAGATTTCCTATATTGTTAAGGTACTTTTTTATACTTTTGAAAAACATTAATTGAGAATATTTGAATTTGATTAAATTTCATTGGTGGATAGTTATTGGAAAATATATAATAAATTAAAAAATAAATAAAATTATAAACATTTATTAAGTTCTTAATAAGCGTGCATACTCTGGAAAATTTTACTTTCGTGAACGGAGGGAGTAAAAAATAAACAATAAGTAAATATAAAATAAAGAAATGAAAATATAAATTAAACATCTATCTGAAAAATGTATAGTAAAATAAATAATAAGTAAATACACAATATAAGAAGTAAACTATTATATTGAATATTTATCGTAATATTAGAATAAGTAAATATAAAATAAAGAAATGAAAATATAAATTAAACATCTATCTGAAAAATGTATAGTAAAATAAATAATAAGTAAATACACAATATAAGAAGTAAACTATTATATTGAATATTTATCGTAATATTAGAATAAGTAAATATAAAATATAAGAAAAGATAAATAATAAGTAAATATAGTATATACTAAATAAAAATATTACATTAAATATATATCGTAATATTATCTTTGATATAAAAGCAAAAAATTTAGAATAAGTAAATATGCAAAATAAGAAAAGATAAACAGTAAGTAAATATACAATATAAAAATGGAAAAATTAAATTAAACATATATCTGAAAAATGTAAAGTTAAATAAATAATAAGTAAATATACAATATAAAAATAAAAATATTACATTAAACATCTATTAGAATATTAGAATAAGTAAATATAAAATATAAGAAAAATAAATAATAAATAAATATACAATATAAGAATTAGAAAAATACATTTATTTTTGATGAAATGTGAAATTTATTGATCAAGTAGAATGAGTAGGCATTTACAAAGACTAAAAAAGCCTAAAAAAAAACTTTACAATGCTGTAACAAAATTGGTTAAGTCTTCCTTCTACTAAGCTGTAACTTCAAACCATCTTTGCATCAGTCCCCTCAGCTTGTGATCCTCTTTGTAGCTCAGAGAAGTGATCCGATTTCGAATCCCCTTGTGTATGAGCCGGATCAATTGCTCTACTGAACGGTAGCCAGTGCCGTGTCTTCTCTCATTCCTCTCCTTCCACAAATGGTATATACAACTTTGGAATGCCATCTTCAGTAGCGTCTTGTCCACTACGTGCAGACTGTTACGACAAACAAACTGCAGCGTTACTGTCCAGTCATGGTCAGTCCTGTGGCCACTCAGACGATTCACCAATGTATCCCAAACCGTGAAGGAGTAAGGAGATGCAAAGAACACATGATCCCTTGTCTCATCTCGTTCTCCACATAGCATAAAGCTCTGATGAATTCCCCAAGCTCTCATTCTATCCCCCGTAGACAACCGGTTCCTTACTGCAAGCCACACAATAAAGGAGAAGCGTGGAACTCCTTGAGGAAACCAAATGCCTTTGCTCCAAAACACATTGCTCCTTTTCTCTCTGAGTTGCTCCCAAGTCTTGGCCGATGAAAAATAAGGTTTATATTCTCCATCTGAGTGTTTCCACAGCACAACATCTTGTCCCTGAAAGAGGTGAGGGACCGGAGTACTGAGAATTCGCTCATAGAGATCATGGAAGAAACGACTTCTCTGTCCTCTTATATTCCAAGCTTCCTACGAGACTGCATCACACACCCGAGCAGTACGAGCCACGCCAAGATGATAAGTGCCTGCTGCTCCAGTTATATCGATAAGTTTCCCTTGCTGCAGCCAGTCATCAAACCAAAAGAACGCTGTCTTACCATCATATACCTCATATCTGATGAACTGGTAGACATGCGCCCTAAGAAAAATACATTAAACATCTATCTGAAAATATATAATAAAATAAATAATAAGTAAATATATAATATAAGAAATAGAAATATTACATTAAACATCTATCGTAATATTACAATTTGATATAAAAATAAAAAATAGATAAGTAAACATAAAATTAAATAAAAATTAAATATAAAATATAAGAAAAGGAAAAACTACATTAAACATCTATTTGAAAAATGCATAGTTTTACATTTTTATTATTGAAAATATTTTTTATAAGAAATATACAATATAAGAAAAAAAGTATACAATATAAGAAATATAAATATTACACTATCATAATATTATCTTTTGATATAAAAACAAAAGAATTAGAATAAGTAAATATACAATATATGAAACAATAGGTAAAATACAATTAAGAAATAGAAAAAAAAAACTAAATTGAACATCTTTCTGAAAAAATGTATAAAAATTAAATAATAAGTAAATATTCAATATAAGAAATAGAAATGTTATATTAAACATCTATCGAAATATTAAAATAATTAAATATACAATATATGAAAAAATACACAATAAGTAAATATACAATATCGAAACTAGAAAAATAAATTAAACATCTATCTGAAAAATGTATAATAAAATAAATAATAATTAAAGATAGAGTATAAGAAAAAAAAATATTACATTAAATATATATCTTAATATAAGAATAAAAATAAATAATAAATAAATATACAATATATGAAATATAAAAACTACATTAAACATTCATTAAAGACGTATAGTGAAAAGAAAAAAGTAAATATACAATATAAGAAATATAAAGATTACATTAAACATGTATAAGTATTATTACCATTTGATTAAAAGCAAAAAAAGAATAGAATAAGTAAATATATAATATAAGAAAAAATTAAATAATAAAAAAATATACAATATAAGAAATGGAAAAACAACATTAAACATCTACCTAAACAATGTACTTTATACGTTGTTATTATTTGCAAATATTTTTATAATTAAATATATACAATATAGAAAAAATATAGAATTTAAGAAATAGAAATGTTACATATTATAACAAGTAAATATAAAATATAAGAAAAATAAATAATAAGTAAATATAGTATATAAGAAATAAAAATATTACTATAAATATATATCATAATATTATCATTGATATAAAAGCAAGAAATTCAGAATAAGTAAATATAAAAAATAAGAAAATATTAAAAGTAAGTAAATATACAATAAAAAAAATAGAAAAACAAAATTAAACATCTATCCGAAAAATGTATAGTTAAATGGAAAAAATGTATAGTTAAATAAATAATAAGCAAATATACAATATAAGAAATAAAAATATTATATTAAACATCTATCGTAATATTACTGTTTAATATAAAAGCAAAAAAAAAAATAGAATAAATAAATATACAACATAGAGAAATTTCCTAGGAGAGATGATATAGTATTTGTCACAAAATAGCCATTAGGTTTTTACTAAAAAGAAAAAATACATTTATATCCTAGGGTTAAGTAATCTAGACTTAGGTTTTAGAGATAAGAGGTGAGTTTTTGAGGATAGGGTTTCAAATTTTTAAAAATAAAATATTAATATTAAAAAATTAAAATAAAAGTAGGCTATTTTGGTCATTTTTCTTATTGATAGCTATTTTGTGACAAAAACTCAAAAATGACTATTTGAAAGAAGTGCCCTACAATATAAAAAAAACAAATAAGAAGTAAATATACAATATAAGAAATCTAATATATTAATTTAGGATCCTATTTTTATCTACCTTAACAAGTCATAGTAGGACCAATTAAAGAATTAGTTAATATAACACATTTGGTTATTTATATTAATAATAAACCAACTATAAATTTGAATTTTTTTTAATTATAACAAAATATGTTTAGAAAGAATCTAACAAAATCTTACTTAAAAATTTAAATATTTTTATAAAATAACATATTAATTTTTTGTCATAAAAATAACATATTAATTTATTTCAAAATTAGTAATATAATATTTTTATAAATCAATGTTAACTAAACTTTTATTATAAAACAAGAAAATAAAAATTATATAATTATTTTTTATAAATTCTACAATTATATTCTTTATTATAAAAAAAAGAATTTCTATATGAATTAAATATAAAAAAATTATATTAAATAGGTAAATTAACAAAAACAAAATTCTTAAAATTGTTTCATTTAAATAAATTATCACTCATCCTTAATATGGGTAAAAAATCGTAAACTATATAATAGTTTTATACAAAAATAAATTTATTAATATAGGTTAAACTTTTATATCTATAACTACATATTATCTTTTTTATCTATTTTGAAACTTTCAACAATATTATAGTATATAATAACCTTTTGTTCATATACTATTTACAAATATGTTATTAGAAACTATGAAATTTTAGTAATTCATTTAAAATATTAATGACAAATCAAATTTTAATTATATTTTGTCAAACAATTATAACAAAATCTATTAAAAAAATTAGAAAATATTACCAAAAATTCAATTATTTTTTTTTAAAATAATCTATTAATGTAGTAACAAAAACAAATTCAAGATTCATGAAATCTTCCAAACTCAAAAATGGTAGTGTAATTATTCAAAGTTTTATTGACAAAATATAAATTATGAAAATAAACATTCAAACTCAATATAATAATATTTCAAAATTTGCAAAAGATAAAATCATAGATAATAAATAATAAATTTTTGAAATAAACCACGAAAAAACTATATATGTTGTAAAAATTAAAGCAACCTAATATTTTAAAATCTTAATTAACAAAAAAAAAATTAATATCATGATATCCCAAAAAAATCCTATATCAATAAAATTTACTAAAATAATATGATAGATGCTACTATGTATAAAATTTACTAAAATAGTATTGTTATATTATTTAAATAAACGATTTTTTTTCACTTATAAATCCCATAAAATACTAAATTAATACATATTAATGTATATTTTTTAAACACAACATGTAAATATAAATTATCATAAACATATTTAATTTTTTATAATATAATAAATAGATTTTTAAAATGTATTATAACAAAATGCATAAATTAAAGAAAAAACATATTTCAAAAGATGTTATCTATTTGATTATTTCATATTGTTATTTTATTGTACCTAACTCGAAAATATGTTAGTAAGTAATAAAAAATTAATAACAAAGTAAAGTGTACTCTTTCTGTTTTTAATTGTAGGTAGTTTTAGCAAAAAAAAAAAAATTTGTTTCACAATAAAAGTAGTTTACATATTTCAATGCACCTTTTCATTTATTAGACATTGTGTGACCATTGAAATAATGTTAAATTTTTTATAATTGATTGAATTTATTGATTAAATGATATTTTTTTTTAAAAAAAAATGTTCTTAATATTAGTGTTTTTAAGTAACACTACTTATATTTTAAAACATAGGGAGTATTAAATAAATCACTATATAATAATATTATCGAATAAAAAAAATATAAATAATAATATTACAGAATTACACAATATATAATACTAAAATAGAGATTATATATTTACACTATTTATAATAATATCAAATACATTTATAAAATAAAAAAATATCGCACGGACGTGCAGATTAAAATCTAGTGAAAATTATATCAAATATCTATCTGAAAAATGTATAGGTTTTTCTGGTTTTTTCTAAGAAAATATGTATTCATACAAACGTACAATTCAGAATTTTGTTGTTGTTCAGAATATAACTTCCAAAACAATAGCTAACATTTGAAAATCAAAATATCTCCGCGCGTAACGCGGGTTAGTTATAGATTTGGTTCTCTCCGCAATGGAGGGTGCATTTTGTGGCACGTGGCGTTCTATCATTACCAATGTTAAGCTGTTTTCTCATTGAGTATTCTATTTGGGCTTCGTATTCTGATCTGAGTAATGCGATGAGCTGTTATTGTTTTTCCTTAAGAAGTTCATGTCATATTAGTGTTTGCTTCATTCTCCCTTGTGTCGCTCGAGATTCCGTAGCTCTGTCTCTTCACATCTCACCACCACCGGTGTTCTTCTCTGAAACGACTACAGTTATTCAGATTACATTAATCCAAGCATTAACATCTTATGAACAACTTCTCCCACTCTTTTGAATTAAATTGGCCACAGCTAAATCCAAAGTAACCGACTAAAACTTGACCTTTATATATCTTCGTTTCTTGGGATGAACAGCCCCAACGAAAAAAATCCCAAAAGTCTCTCTCTGCCAAGCATCAAATTCATCAATGGTGAATTTGTTTACAATAGATATCACCTCCGATAGAACTCATCAGTCATCACTCATCACTACGATGAGAAAGTGTTGGGTTTCATCAAAGGATATTTCTTTGATATTGGTAAGTCATTGTTCCTTTTGCTTTTTTTGATTAATTTATACTTCCCAACTATGATTTATTGATTGATTCTTTGTGTTTGATGTGATTTGCTAGCAGCTTACTTTGATCATATGTGCACTATAACACCCTCCAAGAACTTGCATTGATGACAGCTCTTTTATTTCCGTAAGCTCCAAATCTCTATTTCTCTCTCTGATATTGCTCAGACCTTTTTTGGGTTATCATCTTAATAAGATTCTCTATTTTTTTTAATCTATGTCTCTTTTTCAAGGTTGTGTTTTGTCCCGAGGTTTTAATGGTCTGACTGAATTTACTTATTCTTTTGTTTTCGTTTTGTTTTCCGAATCATTTGTCGCTTGAAATTGTATTGTTTTTAGCTCTTTCTCTCTAGATTCATTAATTCTAATATTTTTTAGTGTTTTCAACTTTCAACTTCTGCAATTTGGATCTGTTGTGTTCCGTCATACGTGAACATGGTCTGTGATGGAATGCAGAATTCAACCCTATACTCCATTGCAAAATACGAGAAGCCGACCATTTATTTACTGAGCTCGGTACCATAGATGTAAGTTCTCTTTCCTGCTTCAGTATAACATATCCGGCTAAAAAAATTTAAAAAAAAAAAGCTGCTAGCGATTTCCATTTCCAACATAATCTTTACTTTCTCAGCGTTTGGTACATATATCATCATGAAGGTTTCATATCTTGACGCTTTTTGAAATATGAAGGAAGTGACAAGGCTTCTGATACTAGACCATATCCAGAGGTTTGAGACCAACTTATATGGTCTTGCATTGATGAAACAATGATTGTGTTAAAAATTACTAATCAGATGGAACCGTTCTCAATTGTTTTGAGTGCAAGATCTTCAAAAGTTTATATTTTCATGACTTGGGCTTCATATGATTAAGCACGACAAGGAACAAAGATATTTGAAGTATATCAACCAATTGTTCGCCATTAAATTGCCTTTCTTTAGTTTGCCATTGTATGTAAAGTCTATCAAATTGTTCAAATTGTAATTCTTTAGTTTCCGAGATGAACTCTGCAAACATTGAATATGATAAATCTATAATGATAGCTTGAAGAGTTCCCATTGACCTGATAAACTTATTTTGTAAGTCAAATTTGCATCATGGCCTCTCCAGAAGCAAAGAAATTAAAAACTGTGTTGCTGCACCGACTAACAACTTATTAAACTTAACAACTGTAACGAAAAAAAGTAAGCTAAATAAACATCATTACAACTCCATCTGCTAGCAGAGGAAAATTGATCACATGGTCATGTTATCCCATCTCTAACAACATACATTCTCATATTTCTTTTCAAAACCGGCATCCCTAAAGTGATCAAATAGTTCAAAGATTCACAAAAACAGAGGCCAAAGTCATGACCAACCCTTCACAAAACAAAGCACCACACAGTAATAAACAGAGCATCAACGTGTTCTCAGGAGGATCTAGCTCTATTAAGCAGGAAAGAGGTAACAAGACAAACTCACTGTTAATCACTATAAAAACATTCATATTCTTTTTTTTAACACTTTTCATTCCATAAACCAACGAAAAGAAGGATACAAAAGGGATCAGAGTAAATCCAAATTGACAACAAGAGCATAATACCTTAACAGAAAAGAAATCTTAGCCAAACTGGAAAGCCTGCGGCAATATAAGATTGAAACTGATCCTCCTTAACTACACTATTAGCTACAAGAAAGGCTCCTTAAAGAGCTGGACGAGGCTGAAACTTCACTCACCAATCTAAAAAATCTTGAAACATTGAAATAAGCTTGATAGAGTAAAATTTGATAGGGGGCCAAGCTGAGGGTTTAGAAATGGCACCTACTATATCATGATCTTCACTACCAAATATTTTGGAGTCAAAGTGTAGAGACTTCCTATCGCCCAGCTCCAACTTTCTTAAACTAGAACGAAAAACAACATATTTCCTCCAAATATCCACCGCACCAGCCTAAGAACTAATATCTGTAAGCCACATGTGTAAAATGACTTGAACTTCAAGTTAGTGTACAAAAATTTCACTCTCCCAGTGTCCCCCCCCCC
>NC_027756.1:28963886-28965084 GCF_000695525.1 Brassica oleracea var. oleracea
ATATATCAAGACAAAAAATAAATAAATCACCGCCTGAAATACTAACTATAAATTACGAAAGCCATATAATACGAATCTCCAAACGCCAACCAAGCTTATTAAAGAAAAAAGACCTCCTACCAACCACCACATCGAATGTTTTGCAATTCGCAACACTAGCTTCACCCACACATTACCTATGAAAAATAACACAAAACACTGATAGAAAGAAGTTAACAAACATTTTATAAAGCTTAAAAACAACAAAACAAACAAACGATATCACGCACGTAGCATTGGCACACCGCTAGTTTCTGTATAAAATAGAGTTCCGAATGTTTTAAGTGGTCTAAGCGTTTCAACATACGGGATATAGTTTTTGGTTTCCAATCATGCATAAGTTTTGTTTGTGCGGTTTAACAAGGTGTGGTTTGTACGGATTTTACGGTTCAGTAAGTGCGGTCCAAATTGTATGCAAAACTTCAAAACCACTTAAGTAATTAAAAAGCATCGAACAAGGTGTGGTTAGTGCGATTTGGTGTAAAGTAATTTAAATTTTTTATTCCAAAAATTATAAAATTCTATATAATTAAATTTTATCATAGATTTATGATTAAATAACATTGTAAAAGAAAATTTAAAAGAAAAGATAATTAATTTAATATTATAATAATATTAACCGCACTATTGTTACCATTCAAATATTATTATGTACCACTCATTTTATATTAACCGCAATATGAGTTTCTTTATTACAAACCGCATTTATATCATACCGCACTATCATATTTTTTTGTCCCGCACCACTTAGTAAACTGTTTCCATTTGAAGCCTAGATGTTGAGAAGTTATATATCTGTTTTAGAGAAACAAAAGTCATAGAAAAAACTAATAAAACCAATTTAAAAAAAAATTCAGTCGGTAACCCAAAATAAAATGAAGAATGCGCTAATCTATACTATATAAAAGTTGAGGTTATAAGCCATCGAGGGCGTCCACGTAGGATTTAAAACGACCAATCGTATTGTGACAAATCAGCATTTAAGTTTACTATTTTAAAAATGTTAATATTACCAAAAAAATGTTTATTTCAAACTAAAATATAAATATAAATCAATATCGAAAAAGGTAAATTTACAAAAATATAAATACTATATTAAGTTAACATAATGTTTAATATTTTTCGAAAATTAAAAAATAAATAACGAAAAGAATAATTA
>NC_027756.1:28965185-28965759 GCF_000695525.1 Brassica oleracea var. oleracea
AAATCTATACTATATAAAATAAAGTTTTCTATACTATATAAAAGTTGAGGCTATAAGCCATCGAAGGCGTCCACGTAAGATTTAAAACGACCAATCGTATTGTGACAAATCAGCATTTAAGTTTACTATTTTAAAAATGTTAATATTACCAAAAAAATGTTTATTTCAAACTAAAATATAAATCAATATCGAATAAGGTAAATTTACAAAAATATAAATACTATATTAAGTTAACATAATGTTTAATATTTTTCGAAAATTAAAAAATAAATCACGAAAAGAATAATTAATTTAAAAATACAAGATCAATAGGAATATGACAAATCATCATTTTAGTTTGCTATTTCTAAAAGTGTAAATATTACTTAAATCGTTCATTTCAAAATAAAATATAAATTAATTTAAATATGGTAAATTTACAAAAGGCAAAGAATCATATATGATTCAACTTAATATATAATATGTTTTCGAAAATTAAAATAAAATATCATACAAAAATAATAATGAAATTTAAACAATTAAAACCATATAAATTTAAAACATGTGATTTTTGAAGTTTAGGTTATATGCTATT
>NC_027756.1:28969340-28969861 GCF_000695525.1 Brassica oleracea var. oleracea
CAATGGAAGTTTAGGGCTTTCAATTTTTAATCATCGGTTCATGACTCATCTAAGAAACACAGATTGCCTCTTTGAGTTTCACGAATAAGTTTTTCTTCTTTTGTCTATACATCTCCCCATCTTTAATAAATTCATCATCGGTTCTTTTATTTTGCCTGATAAATCATGATTGTGTGGTTTTAATTTTCTTTGGTCATCTTTGGCTTGCACCTTTGATCTAACCAAGAAGAAGAAGAACACATTTGTCATTCAGGATGCCATCGAGGACTCAGTTGAGTCACACGGGAGACATACTATCTGTTGCTTGATTGTTCAAGAAGAGTTTATGTGCTGTGAAATATATTTGTTTCTTTTCATCAGTTGCTTTGTTTAATCTTTTTACCTGCAAATAATGATGGTTTTGACAGTTCATTCACGGTAGCCAAGAAGTAAAAGAAGAAGAAGCCAGTGAGTGCTTGACATTTTATGTCTTCCTAAATTTTTTTTGCCATTCATTAAACTTGGATTTTGAAGATTATGTG
>NC_027756.1:28970113-28970395 GCF_000695525.1 Brassica oleracea var. oleracea
CGGTCCATATTTGAGAGCTGTCGATTGTAAGTGTCTATCGTTTTGAAGTTGTGCGACACTAAGATGTAAAGAATTACTAATCTCGATTACCTTACTAGCAGAGTTCTTTTGCACAGCTATTGTCAATGGAATTAACACTGGAAATTGATGGTGCTATATTTCATGTTCCAAATGCTAACGCAAGCTCCAATGTTGATTCTCAGCTTTAACATGCCAAAATCACAATGCAGTGGGTGTTGTAAGGTAATTCAGTAGGCACAAATGTCCAGTTGAAAAAAATTT
>NC_027756.1:28970710-28980357 GCF_000695525.1 Brassica oleracea var. oleracea
TTTTATCCATATCATCTTAGTTATAATCGTAAGGATTTATTAGAATAAATAAACAGTTTCAACAATATTTAATATGTGATTTAATAAACAAAAGAACATGTAGGATTTTTAGGATTTAAAGAGATTGGAGACAATAGTTAATGAATATGAAAAGAATACGAAGCAGATGATGAAAAATGATTTGAGCAAATTAGTGGCAACACAGAGTTAACCAAGATAAAAATATCAATCAATAAAGAATGAAAGAAAAATGAGTAGGGTTAAGTTATTACACAAGCCAAAACTAAGACAAATCAAACGACAGAACATGAAAACAAATGTAAACAAGACAAGAAGAGATGGTGAAGATAAAATGCATTGAAAAACTGAATGCTAGATTAGTAAGCAATAGACAAAAATAGATTAAAATGCAAAAACTCTGCGTCTTGGCGCGGATAACGATCCCTAGTCTATATTATAATGAGCCAGTTTTTGCTCACTTCTAAAGAGTCCTGCATCTTTGTGGGCTCTACTTTTATTTTTTATTTTAAACAAAATTATTATACATTTAAATGCATCGTATCTCATGTATTCTCATCGTTACTACATGTCATCGGTTTCAAATTTTTTTCCCTAATGGGCTTGAAACTATTTGCTCCCGAAGCAAAGAGTTTCCTGTTAACGGGCCTGCAAAAAAAGAAAACAATAATAATAATATAATATATAGATTTTGTGAGATATAATTGAAACGAGAGGTACTTTGGCTTCCAGAGCTCCCTTTGTAGCTAATAGCTCTTGAGATCTTCGATTTCACTTTGCTCTTTTTTTTTAGGTTCAAACTTCTTTTGTTGCCTTCTTTTTCCCGGATCTGCTTCCATTGATTGAATAATCCTAATTGCAGAAAACTCTACCCAGAAGCCGATCGAATTGTTGCACGAAATCGTCACAGGAGGAGGAGGTGATGATGAGAATCTCTTGATCTACTGTAAACCTGTTCGTCTCTACAACATTCTTCGCATTCGCTCTCTATTCAACGTAA
Source organism: Brassica oleracea var. oleracea (assembly GCF_000695525.1). Lineage (NCBI taxonomy): Eukaryota > Viridiplantae > Streptophyta > Magnoliopsida > Brassicales > Brassicaceae > Brassica > Brassica oleracea. Next base: position 28,971,729 of record NC_027756.1, read on the forward strand.
ATCAATTGCGTCTCTCTCTCTCTCTGAATCATTCTTTTAGCCCAGCTGATACTGCTTGTCTCTCACTCATGGTCTTTGTTTTTTTCATGCATGCCGCCATCGTTTCTTCCTAGATGCTTGAGCAAAGGGCAAAAGAAAGTATGATTCTTCTTTTTATCCTTTTCTCGGGTCTAATTATGAAAACTCATGAATGGTTTCTTCTCTGTTGTGTGTGTTTTTTGGTTTAAGTCCGGATCTGCTGGGATTGTAGTTTTTAATTATAAGGATTGTAATAACACGTTGCAGAAAACTGAAGCTGTGTTTTATTATTTTCTCTTCTTCCGGCAATTTTGTTTCTAATATTTTTGTGGATTTAGGTGAAGTGGTGACGGATGGTGAGAAGTCGAAGTCGGGGAAGAAGGGAGCTAAGGCTCCATGTGCGAAGCCACTTTCTCAGTATTCTCAGGTGGGTCAAGTTTCATCAGTGATTGTTTTTTTTATTGGTTTGATCTAATAGTCTGCGAATTGCGCCTTTAGGGTTTAGCAGTGTGCAGTTCGTGTAACATTTTTAGTAAAGGTTTGGTCTTTCAGTTCATGAGGAACGAGTTTAGTTGTCTGCATGTCCGGTTCTTTTATATATTTTTTTCCGACATAACTCATAAGTATGTTGTTATGTATGTGTCTTTGTGACTTTCTTTGGTCTGCAAGTTACGCATTGAGGGTTTAGCAGTGTGCAGCTCGTGTAATTTTTTTTTTTTGTTGAAGGTTTGGTCTTGCAGTTCATGTCCAACGAGTTTAGTTGGCCTCATGTTTGGTTCTTTTATATTTTTCTGACAGACCACACGAAGTGATCTAATGAACAATATTTGGGTCTGTTGCAGGCATACTTTGATGCGCCCGGGGTTTAGTAAATTTAAGCTTTTTATATTGGCCAATTTGTAACCAACCACTGTTATTGTTTTCCATATTCATATTCATGAATGGAGTTTTAGTGAAGGTGATTTCCTTGAAATAAGCAAGCAGATGATGCTTAATCACCAAAAGCTTACACAACCGAGGATTACCTCAAAGATCACTGAAGAGCAGCTCAAAGCTTCGTCTCCTGGTAAAAGCCAAACAGAGGATCAAATTCAGACTCAAGAACCTGCTGTACAAAGCCAGCCTGAAGGTTAGCATGTCATCAGAAGTCTCTCATATGTTCTTCTAACTACTTAAAACCATTCTTCAAAACTGCTGATGACCACGTTTTGTTGTAGTTAGTTACATCGAGAGAGACCATGGCTGCATCTCCTCCAACGCAAGATTAAAAGGCACCCAAAAATTTGACTCGTCATGTTAAAAGCATAAAAGCCTCTCTGTCTATTGGGAGGCTTTCGGAGGCACATTTTTCATTTGACAAAGGAGACAACGCAATTAGCTCTCAGGACGTTGTCAGGAAGCATTATATATTGTGCTGTTCTTATGAATTGAAAATATGAGAGTGTGCGACACATGTGTATTTATGTGCTATTTGTTTCTTACTTAATGATTATAAATAGGGTTTGTTAGTTAAATATCATCCTACTCTTAAATGATCAACACATCATTTTATGAGTCAAAGATATTTAAGAGGGAAAATTTATTGTATAACTAAAATCTTAATATTACTAATCTGCTCTGTGTTTCAAACCCAGTACGGCCAGGGGCGATCCTGAATTACAAGAGACCCTAAACAAAAAATAATGGAGCCCATATCTTATTATATAAAGTTATATAATACAAACAAAAGGAATGATAAACAGAAAAAAAAAATTAAGTTAGGGTAGAAATAGGAAGGAAAAATAAATAAAAGTTTATATATAACTAAATTTATCTATGTCAAATACAATTCTAATGACAAAAATGAAATTTTATTATTAAGTTTTTTTTTCTGTTTTCAAGTATATAATTTTTTTTTTTAACATTTGGGGCCTTAAAAAAATGGGGGCCCTAGGCCCAGGTTTCATCCTGCTGTGTTCAAGGACGTCCCTGAGTACGGCCGAACAGAATTTTGAATATAGATTGTGTCTTAGCAAGACCTTCAATTATAAATAATCGGGTCTTAATCTTACAAAAATGTTTTATGATATTTTCATGTTCAGTGTTCTCTGGTCTTTAGTTTCTTCTATACGCCCATGATGTTTCTTCTATACGTCTACGATGATATATCTTCGTTTTTCATTAGAATTTTTAAATAATATATTTTGTCAAAAAAAAGTTGGATTTAAAAAAACTACGGGAGTTATGAGTTTATGATCAAGACAGATACATGAGAATCATTTTTAGTGGTCAATATACATTTCAATTATATATATGTTGGTTTAGTCGTTATAAATAGAAATTGTGACCGACCATCATTTCAAATTGTCCCTCATCAATTTGTACGTATAAAATAGAGTAAAAGCATTCGAACGAAAGACCTTGGAATACGGTAGGTGCAATACGGCCGAGATGAATATAAGAAAGAAGAGCATAAATAATGTATTGCGTGTTATTTTTGTTTGATGACTTTATGTCAGTTAATAAAAACGATGAGATAAAAACATTGAACATCAAAATAGGAAAAAATGATGAATCATGCTCGAGCCCTATGTCTATTTTACAATTGTACCAATCAGGCGTTGTAAATCAAAGATTAGACAAATTCCAATCTAAACATCCATTATATGCTTAAAGTTAATTTTGCAAGAAAAAACAGTTTTTATCGGTACAAAGTGGACTATCAATTATACCTTACAAATTCACAACTGATTATAAGAACAAGTAAAGATAAACCCGAACTTAGTATATTACTCCAACAGATAATACAACACAGTTACATCAGGAAAATTCAGAAATCGCTTCCAAGCTATACAAAGGAAACAATATCATCATCAATTGTTGACTTACATTTTGTTATGAATTGGGCTTACATGTCCAGCGTCGATACGAGCCATATAGTTTCATTTTTCTATAAAAAACTTCATTATATTTTTGGCCCGTTAAGGCACAACAACCGCTTACACCAATTTTTACACAAGTTATAGCCAATTACAAAATATAAAAAAATAACACAGATATCTACAAATTTAGGAGAATGAACAGAAAATAAATACAACATCAAATAAATCCATGTAAACTATTCTGCCTATACAACACCAACCACAAAAAAGTAGCACAATTCATCACCGTACCTCAACCCTATTATAATACAAATCTCGAGAATCAATGACAACAGTGAAACACAAACTTCGCAAAAAAAAAGAACAAAACTGGGGGTGAACCTTTAAATTCACCCCACTCTTTATGACCAATTAAAGTGACACATAGATTATTAATTAATAAACATTAAATTAAATAAAAAATAGCTACAAAAAATACAAACGCTAATTTTAACGACGCTAACGCTTCCAGCGAAACCCTAAACCCTAAATTTTAAATTCTAAACCATATACCCTAAATTCTAAACCCAAATTCAAACCCTTAAACCCAAATCCTAAACCCTAAACCCTAATCCTAGACCCTAAACCTAAATTATATACCTTAAACCCAAAGAATAGACTATAAACCTAAATCATATACCCTAAACCCAAGTCTTAAACCCTAAACCCAAACAGTAAACCTTAACCCAAACCCTTTAGAATCTAAGTTTAGGGTTTTGGGTTTACCGTTTGGGTTTTAAGTCTAGGATTTGGGTTTAGGGTATAGGTTTTGGGTTTAAAATTTACGGTTTGGGTTTAGGATTTTCCGTTTGGACTTATGGTTAAGGTTTTGGGTTTAGGGTATATAATTTGGGTTTAAGATTTACGGTTTGGGTTTAGGGTCTACAACTTGAGTTTAGGGTATAGAGTTTAGGTTATAGTCTAGTTTTTGGGTTTATGGTATATAATTTGGATTTAGGGTGTAAGATTAGGGTTTGGAGTATAGGGTTTGGGTTTAGGGATTTGGGTTTAGAATTTAGGGTATAGGGTTTAGAATTTAAGATTTAGGATTTAAGGTTTAGCTGGAAGCGTTAACGTCGTTAAAATTAGCGTTTTAATTTTTTGTAGATATTTTTTATTTAATTTAATATTTTTTAATTAATAATCTATGTGTCATTTTGATTGTGAGTGAATTTAAAGGTTTAAACCACCTAAGTTCTGTCTAAAAAACAAAAGTCAAAGTCAACCCGTAAAAAAAAAAAAAACTCCCCCAATAAGTTTCCCATAACTTGTTTGCTGGGAAACTCCAGATAAACATTGTCTTCGTCTTCGTTCTTTTCTTCCATGGCTGTTACTTCGTTTCTTGACAACCTTTTCAGAAGAAGAAAGAAGAAGTATAGAGACTCCATTAGCCGTAAGTCTTCAGTTTCTTCTCAATTTATCTTCCTCACATCTGACTCAAAAACGCCATAGATACTTATTCTTACTTTGTCTATGCTAAATTCTGCAGTTTTCGAATACGAATTTGAGACCATCAGAGCTGCAACTAATGAGTTCTCGGACCTTATTGGTCGTGGCCGTTGTGGCTCTCTTTACAAGGTAGTGTCCTTAATCTCTTATAGATTATATAATAATCAAAAACATGTTTAATTGTAAGAAAAATGTGTTTAATTTTTAAAAATATCAGGGTAATCTTCAAAGCGGACAAGAAATAGCAGTCAAGATACTTTGCAATAGATACTACAGAGAGTTTCTTAATGAAGTTAATCTTTTGCCAAAGCTTAGGCACAAGAATCTGATCCATCTTCTTGGTTTCTGCTCTGAACAAGGCCAAGATTTTCTTGTTTATGAATTCATGCCTAACTCAAGCCTCGATCAGTTTATATTCGGTTAGTCAGAACTGAAATATCTTTTTCCATCTTGGCTAGTTTCAAGCACCAGCGAATCATTACTCTTTTGTTTTTTCAGATCCATGTAGAGCTTCTCAGCTAAGTTGGGAGACCTGTCGAAACATTTTTGTAGGGATAGCTCAAGGGTTACAGTACCTTCATGAAGAATCTGGCTTGCAGGTTGTTCACCTCGACATTAAACCTAGTAACATTCTTTTGGACGAAGATTTTAACCCGAAAATCACGGGTTTTGAAGTGGTGAGGCAGATTCAAGATGGCCAAAACAAAGCAGAATCCACTAGACTTTTCGGTACTGCGTAAGTGATGTTTGTTGTTTAACATATCAAAAGGAAAAATGTTTTGAAGATATTTGAGAGACTGATATACAAATTCCCTTTTACAGTGGGTATATAGATCTACATTTCCACCAAACTTTGCGTTTTTCTGCCAAAAATGATGTTTATACCTTTGGAGTTACCATCTTGACGATCATAACCAGAAGAAGAATTCATAGTTCGAATGAAGAAACTCTAATCCAATATGTGAGTTTATATCAAAGCAAGCATGGTTTTGTCATATAGGCTCTGAGATGCTGGACCAGAGGTGAGCCCATCAATGTGATCCATGAAGTCATGAGAAAAGAAGACAGACAAGGCTCGATAAGCGAAATCTTGAGATTCATTCACATTGCTCTGCTCTGTGTCGATGTCAATCCAGATACAAGGCCCAGTTTAGATGAAGTTCTTCTTTGGTTTAGTTGTTTCTCTACTCCTTTACCTGAACCAAGAATTGGTAATCAGTCTCTTGTAGAGGGAGAAACAATTGATTATATGTCTCTTGAAGAGAAAGAGTTATTGTCGCCATCTCCTGGATATGGCTCTCCTATGTCACCCGTGTCTCCACGTTAAGGAGACTTAAGTGTCATGGAGTGAATTTAGTCTCTACTTGAATGCTCTTTTTATTTCTTTGTTGAGAGTTAATAATGAAGATGGTCTGTGGGTTACTCTTAGAAAACAAATAGAATCCAGATCTATATATTTGATTCGATATCTACATTCTATATGTTTACAAAAACAGTTCTTGCATTGCATGGCTACTACATTTGGATACTAATTTATCGGTTTATTCATTTGTAAAACATCTGAATGCAGCATAATACCAGTTGACTAAATTTAATATATTTTAAGTTTATTACACATCCAAATTTTAAAGACAGAATTACACTCGCAAACACTTTCAAACATTGTAGTTACACTTGCAGACACTTACCTTATGTGACATACTTTTTTCAAGTGAAAATCTTATATTATTCTTAAGTTTTGTTAACTAGGGGTCTGATTGGTAATGGATGTAGCTTTAAAATTTTTGCTGTAGAAAAAAATCTGTAAACTTTTTGCTCTGGTTTTAGATTTTATTGCTGTAGAATTTTATGAAAAGCACTAAAAAATTGCTTTGGATATTTGGCTCTGCAGAGCACTTGTACCGCTGTTAATTATTTCAAGAGCTGTGGTTTCAAAAAAAAAATTTAAAGCTTGATTGCTCTAAATTTGGTGCTTTAAAAATAAATAGGGTTGTGGCCAGCACCTACAGCAACTACCAATCAGCCCCTAGAACTTGCTCATTTATCTAACCAAAAACAACATTCTCATAATGGTGGAGAGTTAAAGACCCCACGATCATTAAACTCCAGTGAACATTAGCTTCCTTTTTTCATCTGAAGAATATATATTAACATGGACATCCACAAGGGTTCAAAGATACAAAACGATACAAGGATCAAAAGAAATCATACATGAAACCACTCCAAAAAAATACAAGTGGTTTAGCCACCTTCACGGACAAAGAGATCTTAAGCCAAGATGGGAAGCTTGAAGCGGTAGATGATCGCCATCGATTCTCTCTAGTCACACTTTTAGCAGTGAGATGAAATCCTAAGTCAGAGGATATGTCAAGAAACCTAGTATCGTATAAAGGATTTCTTGTATTGACGAAGGTCAATCGACCAAAGTATATATACATACGATGTTTCCTAATAACAGAAGATATGCACATCTAGATTACAGGAATATTAACATATTTGAATATATTCGAATACATATTAACATATTCGTCCAATCCCCCCCCCCCCTCCCCTCAAGTTGGAGAGTGAAGATCAAGAACTCCCTGAAAGAATGTGAAGATAAAGAGATGTAGATGAAGAACATTGAAGAACAGAGAGAGAGAGAGAAAGTAGATATAGGAGAAACTTTATTCCCTTAAAATCCAAATTGTGGATCTAGATACAAGTCTTTTAAAGGCAAGTTGCCTCAGTACACAATACAATAAAATATTTATTGTTTAAAATATTCAACGGTCTCCTTCTCTCTTCTTCTTCTTCTTTGCTTCTCAAGTCTGGTCTTCTGCTTCTAAACTCAAGTCTGGTGATTCTTATAAAGCCTTATAAAGCCTTATAAAACTTTTATAAAACCTTATAAGATTCTCAAGTCTGACAGCTTACTTCTAAAGTCTGGCAGCTTACTTCTCAAGTCTGGTAGTTTACTTCTGCTTTATGTCAACACTCCCCCTCAAGCTTGACCATATGGAACAAGTCAAGCTTGGAGGCCATGAAGTATTCCCTCATTAAAACCTCAACTAGGTAAAACCCTTTGGGAGAAAACCCAAGTCAAGAAAAAAGAGTAGAACACTTCATGAAGGAGATATCAGTGACATGAGAGGTCTATGAGTCCCAATTTTGGATGAATGAACTCACAAACTGGCAATATGATCTTCTGCTCCACGGCTTGTCTCACTTTGTGGCAATCTACCTCTATATGTTTGGTCCTTTCATGGAAGACTGAGTTGCTAGCAATGTGTATAGCAGCCTGGTTATCACAATGCATCGTGATTGGCGTTGTAACTTCAATTCCCAAGTCCTTAAGAAGTCCCTTGATCCAAATCAACTCGCTTGTGAGCTTCCTCATAGCTCTATATTCTGCATCAGCACTTGAACAAGACACCACCTTCTGCTTCTTGTTCTTCCATGTTACCAAATTGCCTCCAATGAATGTACAATATCCAGTAGTTGATCTCCTATCAACTCGATCTCCTGCCCAATCCGCATCACATTACCCAACAATCTCAGTGCTTCTATTGCATCCCATCCATACTCCTTGGCCTGGTGCCTCTCTTAGGTACCTGAGAATCCTCTCAACCATGTTCCAGTGGTGTACCTTGGGAGCTTGCATGTGTTGGCTTACTTGGTTTACTGCAAAGCATACATCTGGTCGGGTAATGGTAAGATAAATGAGTTTTCCCACCATTCTCCTATAGTGCTTTACATCTTCATATGACTTGTCTTCAATCTCCCCCTCACGCATCACTTTGTATCCTTCCTCTAGAGATGTTTTGGCAGCTCTTCCACCAAGATCTTTAGCCTCATTTAGTAAGTCAAGGGTGTATTTCCTTTGAGATAGAAACAACCCTTCCTTAGACCTACACATCTCGATCCCTAGGAAGTATTTGAGCTCTCCCAAATCCTTGATATCAAATGAAGCCTTAAGGAACGATTTGGTCGAGATGATCCCTTCTTTGTCACTGCCTGTGATGATAATGTCATCAACATAGATGAGAATGACAATGATTCCTTGCTGGCTAGTGAGGGTGAATAGGGTATGATCAGCTTCAGACTTGACAAAACCTCTTCCATTGAGTGTGGTGCTTAGTTTGTGGTACCACGCTCTTGGTGATTGTTTCAAACCATAGATGGCTTTCTTCAGCCTCAATACATTTCCTGGTTTGGTAAGGTGTTCCATACCAGGTGGTGGTCTCATGTAGACCTCATCTTCTAACTCTCCTTGTAGAAAA
>NC_027756.1:28981502-28982844 GCF_000695525.1 Brassica oleracea var. oleracea
CGTAGGTTGTTTGCCCTATCTGAGGCCCCTTGAGATAGATCCTTGAGATTGTCCCAACTCTTCTCCTCATAATAGCCTCTAGATTCCACAAACTTGACCTCTCTGGATACTAAGACTCTTCTTGTCTCTGGAGAGTAGCATTTGTAACCTTTTTGAGTGGTAGAATACCCAATGAACACTGCCTTTGTGCTTCTGGCCTCAAGTTTGTTCCTATGATCACCTGTTTGCAATACATAGCACAAGCACCCAAATACCCGTAAATGGTCAATAGATGGTTTTCTTTTGTTCAATACCTCATAAGGTGTGGCATCATCAAGGACTCTTGTTGGAGTTCGGTTGATGAGATAGCATGCTGTCATGACTGCATCACTCCAGAACCTCTTAGGCATGTTGGTGTAGAACATCATGGACCTGGCCACTTCCATCAGATGTCGGTTTTTCCTCTCAGCTACACCATTTTGTTGTGGAGTGTAAGGGCAGCTGGTTTGATGGCTTATTCCATGCTTGGCCAAGTGGGATTTGAAAGCTGTGCTTGTATATTCCCCTCTATTATCTGACCTGAATACTTTGATCTTAACATTGAACTGATTAGTTATGTAGCTTTGGAAGTTTATAAATGCATCTAGTACTCTATCTTTAGATGGTATCATAGTCAGCCATGTATATTTAGATTTCTGGTCTATGAAGGTGACAAAATATCTATGATTTTCTCTAGAAGTGCATGGTGCAGTCCAGACATCAGAGTGTATAAGATCAAAGTATTTCTCATAGATAGTAGATGACTTGGGAAACACAGTCTTGCAATATTTGCCAGGAATACATGCTTCACATCCATCATTTTTTAAATAAACATTAGGCAATAACAGGTTCAGTGCTCTAGAATGGGGATGGCCTAACCTAGCATGCCACAATACATCATTTTCTAAGACAGGGATTGAACTAAAAGCATAAGGTAAACATGATCTAGTCGTGGTGTCTTCAAGCAGGTACAAGTCCCCTTTAGTAACACCCTTTCCGATCATCTTAAGAATATCAATATCCTGAAATACGACATCATTAGGCTGAAGGAAATGAGAAGGTGAGAAGCTTCTCACTTTCTCTCATTAAGTACATCCGGATCAAGACTGGCTGGTCTTAGCATCTCTAACTCGGCCCACAACGATCTGAACTTCCCAAAATGCTTGGAAAATTCAGTGTCCTCTTGACTGAGAGTGTTGATAGCCCTCTTGACTTCAAACACCCTAGTGATGTTAGATATATTTCCATATACCTTCTGGAGAGTATCCCACAGCTCCTTGGAAGTTTCACAGTAGGAGTAAGCTTCCAGGATAGAGGTTTCAAT
>NC_027756.1:28982890-28985805 GCF_000695525.1 Brassica oleracea var. oleracea
TTCAGCCGCAGCAACAACTTCTTTACCATCCTCTCCTAGGATGGTCTTCTTGGTGTCTTTGCCGTCAACAACATACTCCCAAAGACCTCTGCCTCCAAGAGCGGTTTTGACAAGTCTAGACCACAGTAAGTAGTTGGTTCCCTTGTGGGTAACCAGAATAGACACGGATTTAAAGACATCAGTGTATGAGTTTTCCATTTTATTTTTTTTCTGGGAATGAAGAACAACTAAAGAACAGGATGAACTTTACCAAAAATAGAAAGGGAAAATCAGAGATTTGTGGAAGTAAAGAGAATAGAGTAGAGAAGAATGAATCTGAGGAGCTTACTTGCTCTGACACCATGAAAGAATGTGAGGATAAAGAGATGTAGATGAAGAACATTGAAGAACAGAGAGAGAGAGAGAGAGAGAAAGTAGATCTGGGAGAAACTCTATTCCCTTAAAATCCAAATTGTGGATCTAGATACAACTCTTTTAAAGGAAAGTTGCCTCAGTACACAATACAATAAAATATTTATTGTTCAAAATATTCAACGGTCTCCTTCTCTCTTCTTCTTCTTCTTTGCTTCTCAAGTCTGGTATTCTGCTTCTAAACTCAAGTCTGGCGCTTCTTATAAAGCCTTATAAAACATTTATAAAACCTTATAAAACCTTATAAAACCTTTATAAGACCTTAAAAACCTTATAAGTATTTTCAAGTCTGGCAGCTTAATTCTCAAGTCTAGCTGCTTAATTCTGCTTCATGTCAACACTCCCAACTTGGGAAGAAACTCATCAAATCCTTTACGGCCAAGGGGCTTAGTGAAAATGTCCGCAAGTTGAGAATGAGTAGAAACGTGTTTGGTTGCAATAACACCTTTGACTATTTCATCCCGTATAAAATGACAATCATTCTCGACATGCTTCGTACGTTCATGAAAGACCGGGTTAGCAGCCAAGTAGATCGCAAACTTACTATCACAATGTAATGGAATCGGAGAAGTAAAGTTAATACCGAACGTGCGAAGAAGGTTATGAATCCAAAGAACCTCCTGAACGGTAGACGACATCACGCGATATTCAGCTTCACAGCTCGAGCGTGACACACAGTCTTGTTTCTGTGTTTTCCAAGAGATAGGAGAACCACCAAGAGTGATAAACCATCCAGTAAGAGATCGTTGAGAAATGCGGCAACCTGACCAATCAGAGTCACACCAAACAGAGAGCTTGAGCTTGGTATGAGCACGAAGAAGAATACCCTGGCCTGGATTGCCCTTTAAATAACGCACAACTCGTAAAGCAGCATTCTAATGAGCAAGTTTAGGCTTCTTCATGAATTGAGTGAGAAGATGAACCGAGTAAGCGAGGTCAGGACGAGTGACGGCAAGATAAATGAGATGTCCGACAAGTCGTCGATAAGCCGCAACATCAGCAAGATCAGGTCCTTTGTCGAGAGCTAAGGTCTGATTCTATTCGACCGGGAAAGCTGCTGGTTTAGCGGCCAAGAGACCAGTTTCTTCGATGATGCCAAGAGCATATTTTCTTTGACGAAGATAGATTCCAAGAGGACTGCGAGCAAGTTCCAAGCCGAGGAAGTATTTGGAGATGCCGAGATCCTTCAAATGGAAGCATCAATTCATATAATCCTTAAATGATTCCAAGAGAGAAGATTTACTCGCAGAAACAACGAGATCGTCCACATAAATAAGAACCTGAATATAGTGTCCATACCACGATCCATAATGAACAAGGAATAATCAGAGAGGGATTGTACGAAGCCGTATTTTACTAGCGAGGATGAGAGTTTCTCGAACCAGCATCTAGGGGCCTGTTTTAAGCCATAGAGTGACTTTTTCAAGAGACACACCTTGTTTTTATCAGAACCCTTGAACCCTGGAGGTGGACGCATATAAACTTCCTCCTTCAAATCACCGTGAAGAAACGCATTATGAACGTCCATTTGATGAACCTTCCAGTTACGAGAAGCTGCAATTTGTAGGAAAGTTCAAACCGTAGTCATCTTTACGACGGGCGCAAAGGTTTCTTCATAATCCTCTCCCTCAATCTGCCTGTTTCCACACACAACCAACCGTGATTTTGGTCGTTCCATAGTCCCATCTGCCCGAAATTTGTATTTAAAACCCCATTTACATGCGAGAGCATGTTTATCAGGAGGTAAATAAACGACGTCCCAAGTGCCATTATCAACGAGAGCCACATACTCATCTTGAATTGAGTTATGCCAGATCTCATCTAGTATAGCTTGGCGATAAGACGTGGGCTCTTTTAATGAGGAGATAGCGGCAAGAAAGTGTTGATGACGTTCAGAAAACTTTGAGCAATTAACGTAGAATTCAAGTGCATAAGGAGCTTCGGTGGGACATGTAACTACAGGAGAGATAGTTTGATGTTAGGAGTTTTCAAGGCTCCTAAGACAAATGTTGTAGTATAGTGAATGTCGAACCAGTTCTGAGGGATATCAAAGCACCGAGAATGCAAGTACTCACTTAATCTAAGTGCAACCAATGATTTAGATGAGTTTTAAGCTATGACTAAAACTAAAAAGCAATAACAGAATGATACTTTCTTGACTAAGGGAAAAGAGAACTCATGGGCATAGGGATTAGATCTTGGGTGATCAAGTTTCAAACTAAGGATGACAAATGATCAATCAAACTATCGACCTTAAGCCTAGACACAATTCTAAGCAAGCTCTATGTCTAGATGAATGCTCATTTGCTAACATATCTCAAACATCAAATGTCTTTGGTTGAATAATATGAAAGCAATCATTACAAATAAGTCTATTAGCTATTTTAGCACCTTTAACAACAAATATCTTTGGCAAAGTATACTAAAAGCCTAGGAGAGTTGTCTCAGGCATTTCATCAAACACCTTTTGGGTGGAAAATGTCTATTGATCAACTTTTGAGTGG
>NC_027756.1:28986590-28986921 GCF_000695525.1 Brassica oleracea var. oleracea
CCAAATCATTTGGTTGAGTAAGGGAAAGCTTTTATTCAAGTGGGTCAAGATGTTCAAAATCCATGATCTTTTAAAGTGGTTTACTCTCAAAACAAGTAGCCTTGACATTGTACATAATATATGTAAGAAAGAGATCAACTCATGCATACAATGCTCAATCTCCATTGTTATACCATTTTCCCAATCATACAATTACACAACCATTCCCAAATGTCAAACCCAACTCACATCTCTCACCAAAAGATCCTAAGAACTTTAACTCCTTCTCTTTGAAATCTACAAGGGATTTTCCACAACCTCAAAACATTACTTAGCTCCTAACAACTTTGCT
>NC_027756.1:28991115-29003512 GCF_000695525.1 Brassica oleracea var. oleracea
TCTCGCCATAGAGACGCGAGCGACCTCGGGGTGTCGCTTTGGGAGGCCGCTCCGAGAGGGGTGTGAGATGCGAGCGACCTCGGTGCGTCGCTCTGGGCAAGTCGCTCTGGGCTTCCAACGGGATGAATATGGCGAGCGACTTCACGGGGTCGCTCCAGCTAGGTCGCTCCAGCTAGGTCGCTCTGAGAGGTGCTTTGGAGCGACCTCATGACGTCACTGCGGAACCTCGCTCCCATCCTCTGCTCGTCCAATGATCACCTATTTCACCTCCTTTGAGCTCCAAATGCATCCAAATGTCCCCAAGAACTCCATGTGGCACTCCAACACCTGATAAAGACTCATGTATGCAAAATGTAACCTAAACATGGGTAAATCCTAGTCTATATGATCAAAATGCACATGGACGAATGGATAAGATAATGGAAATATGCAAGATATCAGGTGACGGATTAGTATTGTCGTCCGCAATCTCAGCATTCTCTGTTTCAGTAACAGTAGTCGGAGGCGTCGAGCTCTCCGGTAAGTCGGTAGAGGGTAGTGGTGTGGAATCATCACCCGTTTCAGTTTCAATGTCCGAAGAAACTTGTGTATCATCAGTACTCAGAGTAGGTAATTCCTGATCGGTGAGAGCAGTATCAGATGACACTTGCAAAACAGGAGCAAGGGGCACTGTTACTTCTTCTTCAGGTAACGCAATTTTTGTAATCAGCGGAGGAGAAGGAGATGACTCAGTTGGAGGCGCAATGGAGTAAGGAAACTGTGACTCGCAGAAAAAAACATCTCGACTTGCAAAAATATTTCCAGTTAGAGGGTTTAGAACACGCCAACCATTCTTACCGTATGGATATCCGATGAAAACACCCTTGATGCTGCGCGATGCAAACTTATCTCCCTTGTGATTTTGATTATGCGCATAACACAAGCATCCAAAAGTACGAAGATGAGCAAGTGGTGGAGGTTGTTTATAAAGTCTTTCAAAAGGTGTCTGACCATCGAGTAGAGGTGTGGGAGTACGGTTAATTAGATATGCTGCGGTCAAGATGCATTCACCCCAGAATTCAATAGGTAACGAAGCTTGAAAACGAAGTGCTCGAGCAACATTCAAGATGTGACGATGTTTGCATTCAACCTGTCCATTCTGTTGTGGTGTTCCCACACATGAAGTCCCAGGAAGAATGCCTTGTTCTCGAAAGTAAGATGACATACACATAAACTCTGTTCCATTATCTGAACGAATCTTCAGAACTTTGGCATTAAACTAACACTGCGCCATGGATATAAAGTTTTTGATAGTCTTAGTAACATCGGTTTTGGTCGGAAGTAGATAAAGCCAAACACTTCGTGAAAAGTCATCAATAATGGTAAGAAAATATCTAGCTCCACAACGAGATGGAGTTCGGTAAGGGCCCCATAAGTCACAATGCACCATTTCAAATAAAGCCATAGTTTTATTAGAACTTGTAGGAAAAGAACACCGAGTCTGTTTGGCGCGTGTACAAATCTCACACACCTTATTTCGAGAACTACTATCATAAGTTACTGAAATAGGTAAAAAATCCAAAACTCTATGAGAGGGATGTCCTAAGCGATTGTGAAGAACATCAGACGTGACAGGTTTGTCTTGATGAACCGCTTCAGGAAACTCCATCCCTCTTACGAAGTATAGTCCATTCAACTGCTCAGCCACTCCAATCAGCGTCTTGGTAATGCGGTCCTGAATCAGTCCAAGTTTATCAGTAATCTGAAAGATACAAGTTTTCTGACGAGCTAACTGTGATACAGAGATCAAATGGCACTGAAGCCCATCAACAAATAGAACATTCTGAACCGTAAGAATAGAACTCAAAATCGCAGTTCCTGTTCTTGTAGCAAGAGTGATTCGTCCATCAGGTAATTTCACAGGTAATGAGACTGTATCTCGTATATCAGTAAGAGAGGCTATAGAACCAGTCATGTGATTCGCTGCCCCTGAGTCCAGAATCCAAGAGAAGTTAGAAGACATACCGCTTAGTGTGTTGGTTGGTGTCTTACGTTCATTTAACATGGTGACGAGAGTCTTCCATTGTTCATCATTTAGACCCGTAAATCCAACACGATCAGCCGACGTTATCATGTTAGCCGAGTGTTGTTGTTGCTGGGGGGCTAAGGTAACCGTATTTGCCCTGGCAAGATCTATAGATGACGAACGTGAAGCAGCAGTAGAAGATCCACCGCCACGCCCATTACCAGGTGATAAGCGACCACGAGGTCTGTCTCCCCACCACTCAGGGTAGCCTAAGGTGCGGAAGCAGTTTGTCGCAAGATGTCCTTTGCGTCCACAGCTCGTACAAGTGAGCTTCATTATTTCTTTTTTAGACACGTATGTGCTGGAGGAAGAGTAGGAACCAAAGCTCTGTCATGTACGAACTGCATGAGCCATTGTATCAGCTCTGTCATCGAGAACCCGGTTGGTATGTTTGGAGTCCTCATCTTGTAGTAATGCACTGTAAGCAACGTCAAGAGATGGGAGAGGATCACGAGACAAGACGTTTGATTTAACCGAACCATAGAGAGATTCGTCCAGTCCCTTTAGGAACTCATGAAGTCGATCCTCTTCTCTCTCTTTCTCAAGGTTAACGCCAATTGGACAGCCACAGCTGTTGGTGATTCGGTGCTCTGCTAGAGCAGTCCACAACTGCATGAGTTTTCCATAGTAAGCTTCAATAGACAAGACGTGTTGTCTGCAAGTTGCAAGTTCCGCTTTAAGGCGTTGAACTCTCTGTCCATTATTAACGGAGTACCGACGCTTAATGTGTTCCCAATAGTCGCTCGCCATCTCAAGGTGAGAGAGATTTGAGCGAACAGATTCAGTAATGGTTAACTTGATCCAAGATAGAACTAAGGCATTATTAGTCCACCAGTCGTCTAGATCGGCAGAATCACTGCTCGACTGAGGTATTGAACCATTGACAAAACCGAACTTCTTCCTTGCCTTAAGAGCCATTCGTAAGTTAGTGGACCATTCGTTGTAGTTTGGTCCTTTAAGCAATGGTTGAGAGATAACAGAGTCGGGGTTGTCGCTTGATGAAAGATCATATGGAGAAATCGTACGACGTCGGACCTCCACTTGCGATTGCGAAGCTGGAGGCTTTCCGGAGGAATCCTGCGTATCATCATGACCGTCGTCACTGCCCATATCTCAGACGAGAGGTAAAAGAGATGTAGGAACCGGTAAGTTTCAAAGAACAAAGTCGAGCTAGAAGAAAAATTTGTGTGTTTTATAGCTCTGATACCATGTCAAGAAACCTAGTATCGTATAAAGGATTTCTTGTATTGATGAAGGTCAATCGACCAAAGTATATATACATACGATGTTTCCTAATAACAGAAGATATGCACATCTAGATTACAGGAATATTAACATATTTGAATATATCCGAATACATATTAACATATTCGTATATATCCTCCAATAGGATCTAACAGCATTCTCAAGTCTCCAATGAGGAAAGCTTAGCCAAAACAAGATTAGGATGAGTTTGGAATAGTATTTGAAGGAGGGCCAAGCAGGAGGCCTAATGACAGCACCAACAAGGGAATAGTCTTCTATTGCAAAAGCCACACTCATTACCTAATGCCTATCCATGCTAGAAAGTCTCCATTTCCATATTTTCACATTTGCATCAATGATACGATCTCCGACTATGGAGCAAGACGGTACCAACACCATTCTTAAGGATCCAAGAACCACTAACTACGTTTTTGTTATTGTCCCATGATACTCCAATATTGCATTTTATTCCCAAGAGGGAGAAGGACGTTGCCAAGATTTGGAAGCAGAGCGAATTTGTTGAACTTTGAATATTTTTTTTTTGAACTAACGAGAGGTTCGGGTCCAAGCTCTAATCGCCCCTGATCCAAAACCATAGCATATAATATTAATTTCATCCCAACAGTCACTCGAATGACAATGGTCGAGATCTTTTTCAGTTGAGATACATCTGGTCACTTTGAATATTTTGAGCAACAAACCATAATTTTGCATCCTCAACAGCCTCTACGTAAACCAGATGTCTCTACGTCAGAGGTGATTTTGTTAGTAATAAATCAAAGTCGTTCTGGTTCTGTTACTGGAAACCTGGTCAATACCTTGGCGTGGTGCAAGAAGAAAATCTCCATTCTGCACTCTTTCGTGTAATAAAAATTATCATTCATATATATATACAGATAAATGCAAATCTACACAAATCTAAAAGAAGCCCAGACCACACTAAAAAAACACTTCAATTTAAATCAGATTCCAATCTCCACCAATATAATACTGCATTTACATGATAAAAATACTACAAAAATCTATGGGGAGGTTTGGTTAGGACGACCAACTAAACACGGATGTGTTTGCCTTCTTCTTCTTCTTCGCAGGAGATTGAAATAATCATCTCAGGATTTCACCGGATTGTTGTTCTACCAAAAGACAACGCCCCTATTTTGCTCTCCCTGCTCTGAGAATTTAAACAGAGAATGGGGTGTTATGCATTATGATTAAGGATTAAAAAACAGAGAATATTCCTTACCTGAGATTTAGGGGAAGGGAAGACATTCCAGAACCTTAAGGTTTCATCTCCTGCTCCTGTCACGATCGTCTGGCAACAAACAAGACAAGTATGTTGATGCAAGTGTAGATAAATAAACAAAAACACAACAAAATATGAATTACGTAAATGAAAAAAAAAAAGACAAAAGACAAAGACTAACCTGTCCATCAGGTGAAACAGCAAGATACAGAACACGGAACGTGTGTCCGGTGAGAGTTGCTAACTGTAAAAGAGAAAATTACATTTTCAGTTCTTTAAAACTCAGCAAGAAACTGAAAATAAAAGAAGACAGTAACTCTTTTACTTTAGACATGGTTGGGTACTTCCAAACGATGATTTGGTTTTGAGAGTATCCGTGCGTGCTCACAAGCTCATTCACGTTCTTAGACCAAGCCAAATTACACACCTGAAATGGTCTTGGTTCAGTTTTATTTACCCCGAACTGTTCGCTTTTTTGTTTCCAAAGGTTACCTGACTAGTGGTGTCCACGCAACTTAAAGAAGTGTTTGTCGTTGTGTTCCAGAAACGGATACATCTATCAGCAGTGCCACCACCGGAGGCAAGAAGTCCGTGGAGATGCGGTGACCACGCAATGGCTTTAACCGCTGCTGTGTGCTCACAGTATCTCAAAACCGGTTGTGTTGAATGTTGGTTCCACACAAGAAGCTGCAACCATCACACTATAATCATTAAGCATTCTCAGAACCAAAATGAAGATTATATGTTATACCTTATTGTCGTTTCCGCCTGATGCTAGCTCGCGGTTGTCATAAGACCATTTGAGACCACAGACTTCGGATTTGTGACCAGTTAGTTTACTGACATGATCTTCTTGACACCGTATGTCTCTCTGAAGTATGCTCTTGTCTCTGCTACCAGAAGACAAAACCGATGAGCTCCATGCTAATGCTCCAACTCGTAGTCGATGACCTTCCATCGTTCTTATCCTCTTGCAGCGCAACGCATCCCAAATCTAATGGAAAGCAAAAAAGAAAACAGCAAGAGTGAGTTCTACACAAGACAATTATTATCATAAAAGACTCCAAGAGACAAAATGTATCTATTGTTCCTAACTTACCTCTACAGTTCCGCTACTAGTTCCAATCGCCAAATGTGTTCCACGTAGTGCCCAGCTGACTGAGCAAACGCTCTCGTCAATCCCGATATCACATAACTTAGTTACCTGCAAATAGCAGCAATGCATTCCAAGTCTAAAACTCTTGAACACTCTTTTAAGACAAGAAGAAGAAGAGGAAGAAGAAGAAGAAGAAGAAGAAGAAACTCACCTTGCTAGTACAAGCATTCCACAAATAAACGCAGTTGGCTAATCCAACTGCAAGAACATTTTGTGCCGACCAATCCACGAGATTCAAGTAAAAATCATCTTGCAGAGCCGGCGCATCCAATACCTAACAACAACATTCACAGGACAGATCAACATTTGAAATCATTGGATAAAGAGTAGACATTATTTACACACATTCTTCACCAACAGAGACTTAACAAAGATCTCACAACTATCACAATATTAATACACTCAGAGAGGTGAATTTTTTAGGAACACAATCAAGAATCGCAAATTCTAAAACACCAAATATACATGGAAACATCCAAGAAAGCACAAAATCACACAATATATCTAACAACAAATCATATACAGGACAAAATGCAATTTCAGGAATAATCTAGATTTGTAATAATTGAACAAAGAGTAGCAATTACACACTCTTCAAAAACAATCCACTACAACACTAGCAAAGACTTGACAAACATCCCACAACTTTCACAGATAAATACATTCAAAAAGGATGAAATTTGACCAACATAATCAATAATTAAATGTCTGAAACACACAACTTCACACTAGTAAACAAAACTTTCAACTCAAAGATAGAAAACAGTTCAATACAACACTAGCAGAAAGGTCTCACCTTTCACACATAAATAAACTCAAAGAGACAACATCCAAGAAAACACACAAATTAACACGCTAAAGCCCAAACCTTGTAAGCCGACTTAAGAATGTTCCTCGTCGGCTTCACGGGACTACGGCTAACACCAGGAGACTCATCATCACCAGCCCCACCAAGCGGCGAGAACGAGTTAACCGGCCTCTGCGTCTCCGTCTTATACCGGAAAATCTTCCTGGACGGAGAGAACCCAGTAACGACGTCTCTCTTCTCCGGCGTATCCGGTTCGAAAAGCGCGGCCCGGAGCATGCCGGCGTAAGAACCGGGCCCGTCTTCTTTGCCGTCTTTGTTAGGCGAGGGTTCGAGGCCGAAGAGGGCGAAGTTGGAACCGGATCTGCTGGGGATAAACCGGTCGGAGTAGATGGGTTTGGAGGGGGAGTGGTAATGGTTGGAGTCGATTAAACGGTTGATTCGTTGGGTCTCGAGTGAGACCGTCGGTCGATTCATTGACGGTGGGAGGTTGAGCTTCTTTGGAGGATCTTCTCCGTCAACCTCCATGGTTGATTTGATTCTCTTGCTGCTTCTTTCCTCCGCCAGGTTTTCAGATTTGGATTTGCGCTTATCTTTGGATTCTGTCCTCTTTTTTTTTCTTCTCTTCGCTTCGCTTTCTTTTTTTTTTTTCCCCGGGAAATTCTTGAGGGCAACAGAATGGATCTAGGGAAATTTGGTGCGAAAACGGAGGCGTGATCAGCTGTGGTACGGTGTACTGTTATGTATTTATGGACCGTTTTATTGGGCCTGTAAGTCTACCCTGGTAGGTATACGGCCTAATAAGTGTTTCTGATGCAGCCCAATTAAGTTCTTTTATTTTCGTGGTGTCCAATACTTGAATTCCTAGTTTTGGCAAAAATATTTGTTTATGACAAAATTGTGCAGAGATCAAATGGAAGTAGTTTATGTAAAATTTATTTATGATCTTATTATATAAAGTTTGGTTCTTCAAATTTGCTAATTAATATGATCGCAACACATGAATTCCATATGGGAAAAAAGAACACTGGTACACCTTGTCTCCTTGGCGAGAGAATCTGCACGAGAATTCCTAGTCCTCGGTAGATGGCTGATGTTGAACTCCAAGAAACCGGCTCGTTGAAATCGGAAGGAAGCTAACTCAGAGGCAAAGGCCGGCCAGTCAGTAGGGTTAGCAATCATATCTACCATGTCGGAACAGTCCGTCTCGATATGAATCACGGTGTACTGTAATTCTCGCAAACAGGACATCGCCCATATGAGTCCTTCCATCTCTGCATGGAGGCTTGATAGGTTTTTCCTGCAACCTTGTAGTCCAAATCTTTCGACTCCCATTTGATCTTTGTAGAACCACCCTAAGCCACTAACCGTGCTATTATCGATCCATGATGCATCGATTTGGCAGGTCGGACGTTGGGGGTCGACACATGTGCTAATCTATCTCATAATTAAAAATATATATACTAAGATATTAACAAAAACAAATTTTATTAGAAAGCATTACAGTATTATTTAATAGTAATTTTCTTTTTTTTAAATCCTAATCAAAAGATAATTGCAAAAGACTTTTTGATAATATTTTTCTTTATATTATTGCGACATGGGTTTAAATATATAATGATTAAACTTATGTATAATAAGATAATAAAAATGAATTTTGGTAAAACTACTTTTAAAAGTTATTTAATAGTAAAAATATTTTTTTTAAAAATATTTAGTAGTAATTATTTTAGAAATTTTCTTTTTTCAAAATCCTAAAAAAAATTTGAAAACAATTTATTTAATATAATTTTCCTTTTCTAAAATTTTAAAGAAAATATAATTATAAAATACTATATTGAGCTTTGTTCTTTAAAATTGCTAATTAACATGATTGTGACACATGTCAGTTATATATTTAAAAATATGAAATATGTTAAAATATCTCATAATCAAAAATATATATATACTAAAATAATGAAACAGTTTTTTTCTTTAAAATTAATTATAAATATTATTTAATAGTCTTATTATTATTATTATTATTAGTATTTTTTATAAAAAACTTGGTTCTTCAAGGTTGCTAATTTACATGATTGTGACAATGTTAGTTATATATTTGAAAATGTGATATGTGTTAAACTTTCTCATAATCAAAAATATATATACTAAAATAATGAAAAAATATTTTTCTTAAAAATTAATTATAAATATTATTTAATAGTCTTATTATTATTATTATTATTAGTATTAGTATTTTTTATAAAAAGCTTGTGTTTTTCAAAATTGCTAATTTACATGATTGTGATAATGTTAGTTATATATTTGAAAAAATGATATGTGTTAAAATTTCTCATAATCAAATATATATACTAAAATAATAAAAACATTTTTTTCTTAAAAAAACTAATTATAAATATTATTTAATAGTCTTATTATTATTATTATTATTATTTATTATAATGTTTATTTTAAGAGATACTAAAGATAGAGAATTATAAAAGATAAATATTAACTTTTAAGAAAAAAAATTAAACAAAAACGAATTGTAAAATCCTACAAGTACAATAAATTATTTAGTAACAAACATGAATAAAAATTAACTTTTAAATGAATAATATTAATTTTTTAAAAGCCTAATTAAAAGAAATTTTAAAAGTACTCTTATTATTGTCTTATAAGTAACTAACTTTCTTTTTTTTATAGATAATTTTGTATGTTGAAAAAGTATGACCAAAAATAGCTACAAATATTTCACATTCCACATATTATTTTTACAAAACACAATAGTATTTACATGAAAAATATTACCTCAATATTTTCTTTTAATTTTTTGATACAACTAAACTTTTTATTATCCTTATTACATCTTATGATGCTAACATATTTTTTTTATTTTGATGTTGTTATCTACATGAGTATGTGTGAATATGAAGAATATGTATTTGTATGTATAAGACAAAATATATAAATAATAAACAGAATTTTTTCTATTAAAAATAAAATAGTTGTATAAAAATCTAAAAAAAAAATTGAATACAATAACTAGTAGGTCAAATATCTTATTACTAAAATTTGAATGTTTCAATACAGGTCTGCAGGAGCTATTGTCTACTTACTAATACGTGGGTTTTAAGCCTTGTATAAAAAAAATACAAAGTGTTGTTACTAGTTCGACTGGAAAAAAATAACCAAAACAAAATTAAGAAATCACATGATTAATAATGTTTTAGACGAAACTAATATTATATGGTGGGGTTTAGAACTGAAGTCGGTGTAAAAGATTGTGGTGATCCAAAAAACTTGTAATTATAAAATTCATCTAACCACTGTCGATACAATTTAAAAGAAAACTCTAGTAAAAAAGAATCTTTTCGCTATAATTCATTTCTCTTTTAGGCTCTATAATAAATTCCTCGAGTTTTCATCCAATTCATAGTGTTTATACTTAAACGTATAAATAAAGATTACATATTCTGTTAATATGCTCTTAAATTAATTAACTAACCCAGAACAGGTTAAAGTAACAATACCTTGATCAATTACTCATTTTCTGAACAGTTAATTCCATGCATATATTATATCTCCTAGATAGTGAGACAGATCTTACATCTAAATTTAACATGTCATTCAAAAAAGAGAAAAAAACAAAAATAGCACTAAATCAAGTTTTTGTTCCCAAACTAGCACTCAAGGTCAAAAATCACAAAAATAGCACTTAATGTTTTATCAAAAGTCACAAACTTATGGTTTAGAGTTAAAGGTTGGGGTTTAGGGTTTAGAGTTTAGGGTTTAGGGTTTAGAGTTTAGGGTTTAGGGTTTAGAGTTTAGGGTTTAGGGTTTAGAGTTTAGGGTTTAGGGTTTAGAGTTTAGGGTTTAGGGTTTAGAGTTTAGGGTTTAGGGTTTAGAGTTTAGGGTTTAGGGTTTAGAGTTTAGGGTTTAGAGTTGAGAAATGAGGTTTTGGAGATAAGATTTCAAATTTCAAAAAATAAAAAAATTAAAATTTTAAAAGGATAAACTTAGAAAGGTGCTATTTTGGTCATTTTAGTTTTTGAGTGCTATTTTTGTGATATAAACTTAGAAAGGTGCTATTTTGGAGATTTGCCCTTCAAAAAAAGAAAGAAATAGATCTTACAAATCACAGTACAACATTTATAAGAAGCTCAAATAACACTAAAAATGGAAAACAAATGATCATTAAGGAGGATCTAACTATTAAGTTATGTTGTTACTTGCTACTGTACCTATTATTGGGATTAGCCCGAACGTGACCCACCATTGAAACCTGAAGTGCTTCTTCTTCATAAGCTCTCTGCTCTATCTCTTCTCTCATCGCTTTCTTCTTACCTTTCACTAACATCGCCACCACCAATAACCCTAGCAGCAACGCTCCAATCACTGACCCAATCACACTCCCTACCGCCACTTTCCACCGGCTCAACTTCCCACCTCCCCCGTTATTTACACCAGGTGAAGACGACGGCGTTATCACCCCACCACCACCACTACCATCATGATGTTTAGCCACGAGCGCATAATGCCCCTGTGCTGTTCCCAAGCAAACATAGGCTGAAACTTGCTCTTTGAACGTTATGTTACCGTTACTTGTGAAGCACGCACACAATAGAGAGGAATTTACACTCCTAGGGCTACCACTTGACTTGATGCTCAAGAAATCTATCAGAATATGGTCTTTCTCTGTGCCCATTAAGTTTACTTCATAAGGGTTCACAGCCACACCGTCCGGGTTAGAATTGTAGGCCAATAAACCGAGAACCGGAGTCACGAGCTGGTAATTGTAACCGGTTAAGTTATAACCGGTTGAGTAAATAGAAGAAGACCAGTTCAAACCCAAGTTCTGTCTCACCAGAATCACTCTCTCAACACATGGCTGCACACTCAAGCCCGGACCAAAGTGAAACTCTCCTATTCTTGCACCGTGTCTCTTCAAACTCCCGCATCTAAACTTAGCCGTATCGATATCAATGGACGAGAAATTTGCTGGAAGATGAATTTTCTGGACCGTGCCTGTCTTGACATGTATGTTGAAGTTTCTGATGGTGTAATCTCTGATCATTAGATCAAGGAGATGTGCTGATTGGATCGTCTGAGGTTTTGATTTCTGTAAATGAAAGAGAAGAATGATGAAGATAAATGGTATGGAGTCCATGTGAGCAGGATCCACAAGATTCTGAGAAGATTTTAAGTTTATTTAAGGGTTGGAAGAGAGAAATGGCCAGGAAGAGAGAGAGCAAGAGATTGATTGTGTGTTACTTTCTTGGCATGTGTTATGGGAACAGACATGATCAGTATATAGTATATACTATGTATTGTTTAAGACATAATAATGAATAAGCATGGCCGATGTTTATAATGCCTCTACAATATTATCCTACTTTTTGCTAGCCTCGTGACATTACTTTACTCTTTGTAGTCTGGTTAGATCATTGCCTATATTAGTTTATTTGCTGAAAGATTTGATTATATTCTTTGATCATTTGATTCATTTGCAATATTTTTTTCCCCCACAGTCTTAAACAAAAGTCTGTCTTTGTTGGCGTCAGAAACTATCCAAGAGAGAAAGGTTTACTAGAAACTTTTGCTAAAAAATGTCATCTTTCCACCAATACCAAATATAAGTAAACATGAAGAAGCTTTTAGATCCAATGTGGACGGTATAAAAAGGATTTATTTTGTCTACATCTAAACACCATGATTAAAATCCGGACAGAATGATACAACACATTTTACTACACAACAAATCATAAGATGAAAAGCATCCCTTCTAGTAAATCAAGAAATTGACAAATAGTAATATATATAAATCAAGAAATTGACAAATGGAAATTTACGTGGGTCAAGCATTAGTTTAGATCTTAATGAAATCATGTAGAGCAATGGAAG
>NC_027756.1:29004354-29011859 GCF_000695525.1 Brassica oleracea var. oleracea
GGGGGGATGAGAAGATGATGATAATCATTGCTCTTTTCTCTTATTAAAAAGACAGAGATTGGCATGCTATAATGTTTTTATGACTTTTCCTTCTGTGTATTGTCCTAAGAACTAACAATCCCCAACTCATATTCACATATTCCACCATATTATTTGTCTTTCATCTTATCACAATAGAAATCATACTTCAATGAATAATAGGAATACAACAATTCTGAAGTCTTGGACCGGCCCTGACTATTATCACCTACAAGATCATCTCTGACTCTGATAAAATTCCACTAGGACTAGTTAGAAATATATTTTCTATGCAAATTATGATACACACAAGACTATATAACAAATATATGTAATTTGTTGTACTAGTTTTCCTGATTTATTTACCCTTTTCTAGTGAGAGCGGTGAAGTGTTCCACGTCAGCAGGAGGAAAAATGAAGAAACAGAGCAAAATTACAAACAGCTTAGATTTGATTTGTTTAGAAATGAAGAAACAGAGCAAATTAGAGAGTTTAGTTTCAGTGCCTGGGGACGAGACCCACTCTCTGCGCCATTTCGTAGAGACCAATGCTCATAAGAACCTTGGCATCAGCTGTTTTGCGCCAGAGCTCTCTGTACGGTACTAGTCGGACTTTGATAAACTCGCCATGTTCGCGGAGTCCCGTCTCTTTACCTTGTAGCTGTCTGATCGTCTCTTGTTCCACTTGCCTTCTATACAGAAAAACGCTAATCTCTTCATCACAGCCACCCTGAACCAGAGAGACGCCAAGTGAGAAAACAATCAACCATATTCCAAACACATTGTAAGACATGGAGGAAAAGATGGGTTTAATTACGGGAGAAGGGAAGATCCGGTGGCCTGTAGATGGGTCAAGGAAAGCAGTGAGATCAACCATTTCTTCTTTTCTTAGTTTTATACCAATCTCCTCTTCCACCTAACGAAGCAAAAGTGTCAGTCATGTAAAAAAACCAACACATAGTCCAATAGACTGTCAATACGCTATACTTTGGTTTCATTACAAATTTCAGGCTTGTCCTCGGGTAAAACAACCAAAGTTCGTAAGCAAGCGTTTAGCAGGCCATATCATTTGCATTTAGCAGTTTTCCAACTCAAAACTTCTCAAGATATTAAATTCTCGCGCATACCTCACGAACTGCAGTACCAACAAAATCACCTTCATCATCATCCAACATCCCAGCAGGTAATTCCAGTACAATCTTCCCAGTAGGAACCCTAACCTTCACAAAACAAACCATACCACACACACACATGATCTTACTAACTTGGACATAAATCAATTCACACACAAAAATGCAATACCTGCTCAGTGAGAACCGCGTAAGTCTCACCATCATCAGACTCCAAGAGAATGAGAACAGCTACGGCTGGTCCTCTTGCAAACACAATACCTGGAACCTAATGGTATCTGAGTTTAGAAATAAACAAGAAAAAACAAGAGTACAACAATGGTTGAATACAAGATGATTAGATACCTTGTGACCAGACCCCTTGTCCAAAATATCTGCTTTGAATTTGAGAAAGCCAATTCTTTCTCCAAACATATCAACACCCTAATCCAGAGACAAGAACTGTTTCACTAGAACATTTAATTGTGAGGTCTTTTATCTGATTAACTATACCTGAATGATAACTTGCTTCAATGTCATTGTCCCATCAGCTAAAATTCCAGTCTCTGACTCTAAGTTTCTTAGCCAATTCTTGAACAAGGACGAATCTACCGCGTTCCTACAACAAAACATTTTCACCAGAGAGTTTCAAGACAAGAATCTACGCATGTCTAGAGAGAAAGATCAACAACTCAACTCGCCTGAAATCAGAGGAAGAGACTCCCGCGGCTGCGGCGACATTGACAGGCTCCGTGGGTTGGCTCGGAAGCGTGATGGAGTGTGTGAGAGAGGAGGAAGACGATGATGATGACATTTTGCAGTATAGCATAAGCTTTGAGTGGTGAAGACGATGGAGAGCGCGTGAGGGACACGCGAGAAACAACCGTGTGGGGAGGGTAAAGCCAGACATATCGATGACACGAAACGCAAGGGAAGAAGATGGAAAGCAGATAAGACTTCCACATGTCGAAATTGTACGTGTAAGGCCTTTATGGGCTTTTTTGTTGGGCCATAAATCTATAACAAAACAAAAAACAATGAATATTACGTTCATATATGTTAAACAATAATTATGTACATTAAGGTTTCGTGGTGTAGCTGGTTATCACGTCAGTCTAACACACTGAAGGTCTCCAGTTCGAACCTGGACGAAGCCACATCCTTTTTCTAAGCCTTAATTTATTACCTCCATCACGTAGATCACTGGGCCATACGTCTACATTTTTTTAATATTTTGGTTTGCCAATTATATAAGCTCATATACTATCTCAAAATACGCAGTAGGAGATGTTTAGAACCTCTATTTTTTGTATTTCATTTATGTCAAGAACTGAGAGAGTATCCCACCAATATACATTTCATTTGCCCAAAAAAAACAAAATGAAGCCGACCATTTAATGTCACACACCACATCCCCTGATTTGACTTCTTCATAATATGTTAGCCTTCGTTTTGGGTAATACTTGTAACCCCTAAGGAAACCATGTTTTGTTTTGTTAGTTTAGTTGCACCAGCTGCTTCTAGCTTTAACTCCTAGTGGTCCATGTACCACCTTTGTACCGTCCTTGTTCTCTGCAACGTACTAAAGTATTAGTCAAAATGATCAAAGAAATTATTATTGTGGCTATGGTAGTAGTAGAGGCTTGAATCAATTAGCTTACTTCATTCCCTGCTTGAAAGGAGTTCAGTCTATTTTCCTTGGAGCCCTTACGCCAAGAAACAAAGATAGTAAAAACTCAATATGATTTTATAAGGTTAGGACAGAAAGTAAAATGAAATGAAGATTCACAAGTTGCAGGCAACCTTTACTTGTTCAGGCTGAGGGGATCTTAACCGAGATCCATTATTTGGCTGGAGCTCCGGTTTTATAGAGAGCTGTAAGTTTAAACCATTGTTAAAGCAATGTTTTTGGAGCAATTTGATCATGAAAGCTGTGAGTTTTACCTTACTGAAAAGGTCTGTTGGCAAATCTTGTTGAACCTTTTTTTGTGAGCGAAAACTAAACTCCCGAGTTTGTGTCTAAAACACACAGTTTGAGCCAATTGAAAGAAACAAATGAAACTCCAAACTGAAATATATATATACACCAAGTGTAAAGATTAATCTATGGACTGACTCTTACCAAGGAAACTGCGGTTTCTCGCTTGCTTTTTCTGAAAATGCCAATGTCTCGTCTACTTGAAACTATCTGTTAATAAGAAACAAATCCTATATGAGTGTGTGTACCTATTGGTATGAAATGTTTTGAAGCAAAAGCAGATACAACGTCAGGAAATAAAAACAGTATACCTTATTGTCAAGAGGACGAGCTTTGAAAATGTGTTTTCTGTCATTATCTTTAGCTATATCAGCAGCTCTGGGTCTGTTAAAATTTCAAGGCCACAGAATAATTAATAATTGTTTCATACAAGAGTTAAAGAGTAAGACAGCAAGAAACCCTTTAATACTATATAGGTAGTACCTTCTTGGTTCCCTGTTAACACCATCAAGAAAAGCTTTCGTATCAGGCTTATACGACCCCTGTCAAAAAGAAAGATTTAGTAAGGTGAACAACTTGTAAAAAATTAGTAAAGTTTCAGTTGATGTATAACAACCTTATGATAATTATTCCCCGTTGATACTGCTGATGAATGTTGCATAGCTCTTTCTGAGGTCTTCAAGTGAAATTCCTGATAAAATATAAAAAATCTAATGTATTAACTGATAAGCCAGTAAAACATGGGAGTAACACCAGGCACTATTTAAGTTTATAATGCTTACTTGAAATTCTGGTAGTTTAGGAGTGCTCTTCTTCCGAATAGGCAACGATGGAGCCTCAAAGATCTACAGACAAAACCACCATTCTTGAGCTTGGGACAAAATAACTAAAATGATTTCCATGTTTTTTTTTGGTAATCAGCATATAGTACTACTAACTTTTCGGTTGAAAGGGCGTGCTTTGAATCTATATACTGATGTTGCCTCCTGGTCCAACTTAGCATCGTCCTTTTGCCTGAAATTAATCATTGGTGCAAGAATCTGTTAGGTGAGAGAACTTTCCTATGACTATATTTACTGTCAGCCAAAATCTATTATAGGCACTTACCGTATTCTATTTGCTCTATGTGATGTTGCAAAATCAGGCTCCTGTGGGATAGTAGTCTTTGTCCTGCCATGTTGTAAGTTCCTCTCAAGAGTTCTGTCCTGTAAAACCAATATATCAACCCCGATTAAACGATTCACAACAAGAAGTTTAAATTATTCATATGTTTTCAGGAAACAGATAGCCAACCTTCTTGACTGCCTTGTGGACAAAATTCATCTCCTGTGTCTTTTCAGCAATCTGAAAAGAGAAAAGAGCTTATTTTAGGTCAAAGCTGAGTAAAAAGAATTTTTTACTGCATCTAGTGAAACACTTTAAACTCAACACAACAAAAAAACATAGAACTACTAAACACTCTACCTTGCGAAGTAGACCTCCATCGAGCTTCTGTCTTTTAGAAGCCTGTGCTTCAGATCCAGATGAAGAAAACAAGCCTTTCTCCTTAGTTTTATCCACTTGCATACGGAGTCTAGAATATCAACAAAATTAGTCATCGAAATAAATTTGACAGGAGAAAAATAGCAAGAGAGATATATGATTCTCATAATAATAATAATCACCTAGAATTATCTAGTTTTGCCAATTGGCTAGCAGTGGGCTTCATCAGTGTTGAACCTCTTGGTATCTGCCTAGTACTTGACTTCGTTCTGCATTTTACTTTATCTTTGTGTACGTGATTGCTAATCGTTGGTCCTGTTTAAAAGGTAGAGGACGTGAGATTTTGGGCAGAAAGGCAAAAAGGACTAAACAAGATAAAGTAGCAGCTATAACTTATGTGTTGATCAATGAAGTAAAATACCAAATAAGATTGTAACAATAGACATGATATGATGGTAAAAGTGATCACCTTTAAGCAAAGACTCATTTGGAACATTCTTCAATTCACCACCCCTTTGAATGAAGTTAAAAACTCCAGACTTCATTTCATTTGCTGAAAATGTCACATCAAAGCATTAACTTGGAAGGACTTCAACAAAACCAGTTTAAAAAGGTAATGCAAGCATAATATTAAAATTCACCTGTTTCATTCACATCTGTGGCTAGACAATGCTGGTCCTGGGAGATATCTATGTCGCTCTCCCGGACATCTTCTGATTTTGACAAAGGCTCGGTCTTTTCATCAGAAACCTCCTCTCTCATCATTAACAGTTTTATTGCAAAAGCTAATAAACACACACAGTCAATTAAAATAAGAAGTTACACAATTACACCTTGATCCTAATGTGACATTGATTGCTACCAAACACAATTAACAATCACATAGATGATTAGATTTCAATTAAATAGGAAAAAAAAATACGCAACAGTACTCACGAGACGGTGGGTAAGACTGAGCGGTTTCGAACCAGAGTTCGGCAACACGAGACTCCAACGGAGACTCCTCTCGAGTGAAATCGCACCAGCGAACAGCATCAAACTCATACTCCAGATCGATTTCAGTTACTTCGAACACCATTGGCTCATCTGTCTCCATATCTTCATCCGTATCCGTCTCTGTCTCCGTCTCCATATCTCTTTCTATAACCTCCATCATAGTCACTGTTTGTGCTAGATTCTACTTCACGTGAACTCACGACACGAACCCCGTTCAGACAAAACCCTAGTTTATGTTCGGAAACTTAGAGATTTCACAATCGGTTTTTGATGAGTTGAGCCAAAGATTTTTGAGAGATGTGAAGAGAACAATTGCAGCGAAGGGAAATAAACGTCACAATTTTTTTCTTTTCACTGTTGTAATTATAAAGCGACAAAACGGCATAAATTTTTATTTTAAGTTTCGCACAAAACGACATCGTTGCATAAGCGTGCAGCTTCCCTTACGTCGTGTCTTCGGATTATTATGTAACGGAGGTTTTGAATTTGATTGGACTGTTGAGAGGGAGTCGTGTACAAAGACTAGAGTACCCCTTTATCAACATGGAGTATCTAGGGGTCTTTTCGTAGTTTCGGAAGACATGACGTCAGGCTTCGGGCAACGAGTTTCTTTGTTGTGTCTGAAATTTTCGGCGGGGAATTTCGATTTGTGGATAAAACTTCGATTCGGTCACCTTTGTCCCGTTTGACTTGTCTCCATCCTTTGTGTAAATAAAATAAAATCTCTATTTTCCAATTATTGTTGTGTTAAATATGGTAATAACCTAGTCTTTGATTATTTGTTTCTTTTTCCATTAGAAACAATTTGAAACTTTCTCTCTTTGTGCATGTCATATATTTTCTTGTTCTTTGTACCTTCCAATGTGATTGTTTGTTTTACAAAAATTTAGGCAAATGATTATTAGCTAAATTGATATGTTTGTTATAAACGAATTAGAACTTTCTCTCTTTATGGATGTCTGAATATCCACAAATTTATTTTTTTAACCAGATATCCTCCGTTCATTCCGTACAAATAAAATAAATAATCCAAAATAATATAAGCAATAATATTTTATGAAAAATAAACATTCATTTACTTCTATAATTCTAATAACTAAAATTGTGAATTTCATAAATAAAAGTGTTGTAAAACTTACATAAATATATAATTCTTTAATGTATGTATTTATATTCATATAACGAATATAATCGAATATCCAATCCTATAAATATTATTATTTGTGATTTTCTTCGTTTCTTACGGATATGAGATATTAATATTTATTTTTCATTCGTATAGTTACGAATATCCAGATTTTTCAGTTCAAATCGAAATGGAAAACAAATTTGAATCATGTTATAAATCATATTGTGGATGTCCATAACCGGTCCGGTTCATAGCGGCCCAATGCTAGAGAGAGAGACTCGGCTGCGAGGAGAGAGAGAGAGAATCGGCATCTTGCATTTTCCTTATTAGATTATTAGATTATGATTTGTACTCTTTTCATATTTGTATTTCTTTTCTTTAGTATTTCCATTATTTTATGACGGTATAATTCCCTATATATAAAGGGCTCCTTGTGTTTATGAATAATATAGAAACATAGATTCAATTCTCTAGTTTCACAACACGTTATCAGCACGATTACTCTAAACCCTAAGCTAAACAAACCCTAGCCGGTGAATCCATAATCCCCTCGACGATAAACCTTAACCGTTGAGAACTCCCGATCACGAACCGTAAACCTAATACTCATCATGTTCCCGTTCGTGACACGATCCCAGCTCACGACCTCAGACCGTCTCAGCTCGATCCCGAGACACGATCTCAGCCAGCTCGCGATAGACGACTCGATACCGCTCGCGATAACAGCTTGTTTCCTTTCGTGATCAGACGATCTCAGCTTCAGCTTGCGTTCCCGATACCAGCAAGGACAGCTC
>NC_027756.1:29011879-29012019 GCF_000695525.1 Brassica oleracea var. oleracea
TCATCTCATTGGTGGTCCATTCAACCCTACTTGAGGTTAAGGTAATCCTTAAACCCTAATCGAAACCCTAGGGTAATAGATCAAAACCCCAATGAGTAAATTGAAGCTCATAATCATAAGTTCGATTCCCTAAACCCCAT
>NC_027756.1:29012223-29012926 GCF_000695525.1 Brassica oleracea var. oleracea
AATGATTGTATGTTTGGATATAGTATGCTAGCCTTGATTAATTAAAATTGTATTGAATTTGATCACATATAAATCGATTGCTAGGGTTGATAATCTCATTCTTGAATTTGGTTGTTTGAATTGATAAAACCGATTGAATGATTTTCAAATTGAAGTCGTATTGATTGTTTGATCGAAACCCTAATGTCTTGAAATTAAAATCAAATACTATCTTGTTTCATTGATTAAAACCGACTGCTTGAATTGAAATAGAAATCGCTAGCTAGGTTAAATGATTTATGCATTATCGTCTTTATAATAATCCGGCTAGTATTGATAGTTTTCATACATTCTCGAATGAACCATAATTGATGCATTGCTCGACTTTTTGATTGCAATTACACATTGAACTCTTAGAAAACCGTTTGCTAAGATTGAAAACGAATGACCATTGTATTGATTGCATTGAAACCGTTTGCTAAGATTGTAGTCGTGCGGCTTGTTTGCATCATGCATGCATAATAGTTAAAACTGATTGCATATAGAATCTGAATGCTAAGATTGAACATGTATGCATCATATACGAATGACCTATTTGCATCATACCTAGAATCCGGATTGCTTGAGCATATTGATTGCATTCGCTTGAACACTCTTATATCTAAATTATGAAACATATAATTTCAGATGCCGAAAATCAACAACTTGGATTTTACTGCCCTAA
>NC_027756.1:29012999-29013086 GCF_000695525.1 Brassica oleracea var. oleracea
ATATGGAGCTATATTAATTATACGCCATCATCTTATTGAGAGTCTCAAAGATCAATATTTGACTATTGAGGATCCTCTAGACATTTG
>NC_027756.1:29013176-29015161 GCF_000695525.1 Brassica oleracea var. oleracea
AACTTATGCTAATCTGATCTCTTGTCTCTTGCTCGCTGAGCAGAACAATGAACTGTTGATGAGAAACAGTGAATTTTAACCTCCTGGAACAAACCCATTACCTGAGGCACATGCGGCCGTAGAGGATAAGAAAGAGTCGAACCATGTCCAGAGTGATAGCCAACACGGCCGTGGTCGTGGAAAATGGCATGAACGTGGTGGTCGAGGCTGAAACTCGTTTGGTCGAGGTCGAGGAAACTCATATGGCCGTGGCCAAGGAAACTCTTATGGAGGCCGTGGTCATGGCCGAGGCCCTCGACCAAATCCGTGTGCCATAGATGTGGTATGGATAATCATTGGGCTAAGACATGTAGGACTCCTAAACATCTCGTTGACCTCTACCAAGAGAGTTTGAAAGGGAAGAATCCTGAAGCTCATATGACTTATCAAGATGGTGAAGATGATTTCAATCATGAACGAGACGATCTTATGGATTATGAAACTTCAGATTGTTTAAAAGAATGAAGTTGAATTCAACATCTATGTTTTGTGTTCTTTACTTTGTGTTTTCCATGTTTTGATTACTTTGAACTTATTTTATTAATTAATGAAAGATTTTATATGAAGTCTCTAAAGTATCATTCCGGGTATAGCCAGTCTCATAGAGAGATACGGCCAGGCTAACATCATGTTGCCTAAGGGTACGCATCTAGAGATATCTCATTGTATTCACCCAGCTCTAAGAGAAGCCTATTGAGCTTTAAAGACATTCGAATGAATGTTTTCATATTGAGACTAAGGGAAAAGGAAACAAAGAGTTCCTTCAGATCATAGAAATCGGCCAAGGACATAAGAAAGTCCTAGAGTCTATACCTACGCTCTCTACTGGCCTTTATTACGCCAAGGTCAATATGATGGAGGCCAATGCCGCATTTAATAAAGTGGCCACCGAAAATTTTACTCTCTAGCATGACAAGCTTTTGAATACAAACGGTCATCCTTTTAAAGACTATACGTTTTGATAATACTGGTGAGTTCACGTCCCAAACGTCTAATGATTACTGTATGTCCATGGGGGTAAGTGTGGAACACTCCGTGGCACATGTACATAGACAGAACGGCTTGGCCGAATCATTCATAAAATGAATTCAGCTGATAGCTAGACTATTGCTTATGAGGTCTAAGCTTCCGGCCATAGTTTGGGGACACACGGTCTTGCACGCGGCCGAAATGATTCTTATCAGACCGTCTAGTGAACATAAATATTCCCCATCACAATTGCTTACGGGTCATGAGCCAGACATATCCCATCTTAAGACATTTGGTTGTGTCGTCTATGTGCCAATTGCACCACCACAGAGAACAAAGATGGGACCTCAAAGGAGGATGGAGATATATGTTGGATATGATTCTCCCACGATTATAAAATACATTGAGCCAACTACGGGTGATTTATTTAAGGCCAGGTATGCGGATTGTCACTTTGATGAAACCGAACATCCAACATTAGGGGGAGATAGCAGTAAACTGTGATGCAGGACTTTTCAAGGATCCAAGATCAAATCAATGTAGTATAAAAGATTGTCGAACCAATCCTAGGTGATTCTAAAGCAAAGGGAATGCAAGTTCATGCTTAAGCTAAGTGCGATCCAGTTTTAAAGATGGTATGAACTAAGAACTAATAAGCTAATGCAATAAAGTAATGATCTTTCTTTCTCAATTTGAAGCAAGAGGACTCATGAGGCTAGACATTTGATCTCGGGTGATGTAGATCCAGTCTAAGGGTGGCAAAGTATCAATCAAACACTTTCCTTATGCCTAGACACTAAGCTAAACAAGTTATATCTCTAGATGAATGTTCTTTTGGTAAAGCAACTCAAGCATCTAATCTCTTAGGTTGAATGTTACTAAAGCAAACATGGAGAACAAGTCTAATAGCAATCTTAACTCCTTTAGCAACTAATCTCTTAGGTAAAGCAAGCTAAAAGCATTGAAGAGTTGGTTCA
>NC_027756.1:29015229-29016944 GCF_000695525.1 Brassica oleracea var. oleracea
CATTGAGAACCCTCAACAAGCAAGGAAACAAGTAAATCTAACACTAAACACCCTAGATCTTCTCTAATCACCCTTAATCACCCTAACCCATGAATCCAAGATTAGTCTACTCACTAATAGACATGAATAACCCCAAAACCATGGATGATTCAAGGTTAAACATGATTAGAGAGCAAGATAATCAAGCAAAGATAAGAACTTATGATCAAAATTAGATCTTTCAACTCAAAGTTCTTTGTGATTAGATAGAAAATAAGATAATCCTCCAAACTTTAGGATTACAAGAGTATTTATATGTCCTTGGAAAACCTAATGATTTCCATTAAAAAGTCTAAAAAACCCTTTAAAAACATTAAAATTCGACTAAGGCAAAGACGCGACCCGGGTTGAAATCGCCAACTCCAAACCGAGTCACATTCCCCGCGTTGGATCTCCGCGCGACTCAACTCCATGCGAGCGGGTACGGCTTCCCGCGTCCTTCTCCCCGAGTCGAGACGTCGCGTCTTCTTCCTGGCGTGCGTGCGGGTTCACGGTCCCGCGAGCCTCCAACCCGCGTCGTCGAGTTCATCTCCTCCGTCATGGTTACAACTCGTGGAGGTCGTCGCTTCAAGCTTCGTCATGGCCGAGAGCTCCAATCATTCATCCCGACCGCTTCAGCTCTCCTCCAAGCCGCGACCACACATGACCAAGCTTCCACGGCGCGTCGTCTTGCTTACCGTGGCTGGAATCAGCCTCGCCGTCAACGGAGCTTCAACGCGACCAAGCTTCTTCGTCGCTTCTCGTCATCGGCTTCTCCACCACGGGATTTCTTTTCCAGGCCGGGCTCAGCTCCACCGTGGCCGTGGTCAGCTTCACTGTGGCTGTACTGGTCGTCGCCGTCAAAGAGAACGTGAGGAAGAAAGGCCGTAGCCTCCAATGGTGGATTTCTTCCATTTTGCACAGAAGGTCCTCGCACTTTTGGTTCGTTACAAAAGAGCCTACAACTTTGTAAAATGCAGAAACATCCTTACTTTAGCCCTTTAACTTTTGATTGTGCATTTTAAGCCCACCGAATTTCTGCATTTTCAGCTTCGGTCCCTGGATTCTCGCCTTCTTTCATTTCTGACCCAAAAGTATTAGATTTGCAACAATAACCTTCCAATGTTGCCCAAAACTTCTAAATGTGCATTCCAACCCCTATGATATGCAAATGAGTATGCAAATGCAACATAAAGACCTAAATGCAACCTAAAATAATCATAATAGGCTAGAATATAAATCTAAAACTCATTAAAATCATGAGATATCAAATTGGTAAAAGAAATTACACGAAATCAAACATCCTTATCTTGGCAAGATCCTCAGACTTAAAGAGTGTGATTTAGAAGTCCAAAAGATTATACATTTACAAAAGCTAGCTAATCAATTGTCAGATTCCTTTGCTGACCCAAAAAGAGTGACTAAGTCATATATAACAGTTGATAATGCACCAATAAGAATTGATATTCAAGAGGGACACAATCAAGTTGCTACAGAGTCTAGACAACGTTTGAAACGTGGTAGACCAATAGGTTCCAAAGATAAGAACCCTCGGAAAACTAAGAAATGTGCAGATAATGAAACCGAGGTTGTTAAAACCCTAGACACGACCGCAGTCGTTCCTAAATCCCGGGACTTGGCCGCAGCCGATCCCAAAACCCTAATAGCGATCGCGGCCGATCATGAATGCTTAGATG
>NC_027756.1:29017617-29022376 GCF_000695525.1 Brassica oleracea var. oleracea
GGGATATAAGAATGATCCGATCAGCCCTTGTATCTTTATAAAGAAATCCGTCCAGTGCTTTGTGATTATATCAGTGTATGTTGATGATTTAAATATCCTATGAACCTCTGGAGAGATTTCTCAAACAGTTGAATATCTTAAGAAAGAAAGAACTTGGAAAAACAAAGTTTTGTTTGGGATTACAATTTGAGTACATAAGAGATGAAATCCTTGTGCATCAAATGGCATATACAGAAAAAGTACTCAAGAGATTCAACATGGCCGAGTCTCACCCCTTATCTAGTCCCATGGTCATGAGGTCTCTCGGCCTGGACACTGATCCATTTCGTCCTAAGATGGACGATGAAGATGTCCTTGGTCCCGAAGTGCAATATCTCTGTGCCATAGGTGCTTTGATGTATCTGGCTAGTCACACACGACCAGATATATGTTTTGCCGTGAATCTATTGTCTAGATTTAGCTCTTGTCCAACCCAAAGGCACTGGGACGGGATTAAACATATTCTTCGTTACCTGCAAGGAACGAAAGACTTGGGTTTATTTTATACTAACCAAAACAAAAAAAGGTTTAGTTGATTTTGCTGATGCAGATTATTTTTCGGATCCACACAATTCTCGATCACAGACAGGCTATGTTTTCACACATGGTGGAACGACAATATCATGGCGTTCCATGAAGCGGCCATATCTCCGAGCCACATCTTCAAACCATTCGGAGATCTTGGTTGTTCATGAGGTCAGCCGCGAGTTGTTCAGAACAGGGAGAGTAATACGTGTTGTACTCTTTTTTCTTCACCCTGGTTTTGTCCCACTGGGTTTTCCTGGTAAGGCTTTAATGAGCAACATCTAAAGCGTATTACAATCTATGTATGGTTATGGCATCCAAGGGGGAGTGTTATAAATCATATTGTGGAAGTCCATAACCGGCCCAGTTCATAACCGGCCCAATGCTAGAGAGAGAGAGACTCGGCCGTGAGGAGAGAGAGAGAGAATCGGCATCTTGTATTTTCCTTATTAGATTATGATTTGTACTTTTTCCATATTTGTATTTCTTTTCTTTAGTCTTTCCATTATTTTATGACGGTGTAATTTCCTATATATAAAAGGCTTCTTATGTTTATGAATAATATAGAAACATAGATTTCATTCTCTAGTTTCACAACAAATCAAAATTTACAGATATTTTTCTCATGTGATTGTTTTTTTGCGGAAAAAAGTAAAAACAATAAAAAATGTATTTTAATTTAAGCAAATGATGATCTAAATTACTATGTTTTGTTAGAAACAAATTAGAACTTTCTCTCTTTGTGCATGTCATATATTTTTGTTCTTTGTATCTTCGAATGTGATTACTTGTTTTGAAAAAAAAAATAACAATAAAAAGTATATTCTAATTTAGGCAAATGATGATTGGAAATAGCGATTCTATATATTTTTCCCTATAAATAGAGAAATTCTATTATAGAGGCATACATTGAAGCAAATCCATCTCTATAATAGAGTTTCTCTATTTTAGAGGAAAATATAGAGATAAAATAGAGGTGCATGTCATTTTGCTCGCTGTATCTTCTATGATTTTCAATGTAACCCCCCCCCCCCCAATCAAGTTTGTTTTGGGTATAATTCCCTAAATTAAAGATTCAACATAAAAACACTCAACCTCACTAATCGTAATGAAGTGGCCCCTCCATTACTTGGGGCGTTTAATATTTAAAATCCCTCGTTTAGTTATAATGCAATGTTTAATGACAACACAAAAACAACCCGACTTTCTTCTTCATATTTGATTCAGGAAATTTCCGAAATATAAATTAGGGTTCTTCAAAGTTTTGATTTTATATTTATTCATCTTTTATCATGTAATTCCTTCGAATGTGAAATGGTTCTCTTCCAAATTAATTTTTTGTTTCAATACTAAAATTTGTAAGGTGTTGGTTTCAATTGATTTTGGTTTTGTTTTCGAATGTGAAATGGTATTTAGGACTGTCATTTGTGGCTGTAGCTTGTTCTAGCACTATCATTATTGTGGTTTAAGTGATGTTTTAAGCTTGTTTATATGACATTTGATAGTGTTTCAAGTGTTGTTTTAACTTGTTTTATGACTGTCATTGTGTTTGAAGAGTTGATGCATAACATGACCCTTTGAAATATAATATTTCTTGCACTTATCGTTGGAGGAAACAAATAACATGACCCTTGAAGACACATAGCAACAAGAAACATTGTTCACTTCATTTTAATGGTTCTAACGACCATACCATGAGTTACAACAAAACACAAAACACCAAAACATGGTAAAACATGGTAATACATGGTTTAAATGAGTTTAAGCCTAGTTAATCTGAAACAACAAAACATGGATTTTAAAGTCAAGTTACAAAAAAAATTTAAAAAGCAAGTTTTTCGATGAGCCAACTTCTAGTGTGCTAAGGTGAAGTGAGTTCAGTGACTGTTTCTCCTACTGCAGTGGTTGATTCGCCGGGTTGAGAGGTTGTCTTCTGTTTTTAGATGGTTTCCTGTTCGCATATTTGGTGGCTTAGACACAGAAGGTAGCGTACATTTGCGTTTGTTTGTGTCCAGTTTCACGACAATTAAAACACATAATCAAACCAATGAAAATCACAAAAACCCAGATAAATCGAGATATAAACAAATAAAATTTACCTAATATTCTTCCTAGTGACTCGAACTCAGTCTCTCTCGAAATCAGGTTCTCAGTTTCAACTCTCCCACCAAACTCGATTCAGCTTCTCGGTTTCAACTTTGTCACCGGACTATAACTCAGCCTCTCTCTCTCTCGAACTCTCACAATCACCAAATGAAAATCAAAACCCCTCTCTTTCGCTAATTAGGGTTCATCATTCTAATCTCACAGCAATTTGCGGATTGTTAAGACACTTTAGAGTAAAATGGTAAACAACATGACATTTAACTTAAACACCGTGACGTTTTAATAATAAATCATGTTGTTTTAAGACTTTCCGGCCCAAGTAACGGAGGCAGACTATAACTCATTACAATTAGTGAGGTTGTGGGGTTTTATGTTGAATCTCTAATTTATGGATTTATACCCGAAACAAATTTAATTGGGGAGTTTTTACATTAAAAATTATATCTTCTAATGTGATTGCAGAGTACATTCAAGTTAGAAAAAAAAATTCAAAAGTAGATTTATAATGTAGTATCATGGTTAGTTAAATTGTCATTAGCAAATATCATTAAAAGTGTAATAGTCTTGTTGATATACCATGACTCGCCTACGTACGTTCAGAGGATTTATGCTAGATGATTTCAAATTTTCGTAGTTTTGAAGCCATATTCTCAACTTTGAAGTAGTTTTTTTTATTTTTATTGGTCGCACTCTGTTTTGTTTAAAATAGTATATATGTACATACACTATTTCCGTAATTAACAATAAATTTCATATTCATCATTTTAATCAACAACAACATGCATTACAGTTTGTAAAAAAACAACAACATCATGCATTATAAAGATTTGAAGCAACTAGACACTGATACAAAAGACATATTTTATCATCAAAATTAATGAGTGATTTTATTTAAATTATTAATTCAATATTTTGTTCTTGTTGAAAGGTAAAATTAATCTCCTTTCAAAATATTTGTTATAATTTGGTGGTAATAAATAAATTATTTGTCGGTTCTAATCGAAACTACAAAAAATAAAACTACCATTTGTATTTAATGTGTGTGATTATATTGTAAAATATATTTGTAAACTATGCAAATGTTTTAAACTTTTCCATATTTTTGTTAATTATGAATTAAACACTTCTAAGTTCTAAATATATTCTTCATTAAATTGTATAAATATTAATTTAATGTTTGTTCGTTTATTTTTATTTTTTGAAAAAAGCATATAAATGTTTCCTATACTTTTTTTGTTGTATTAAATCTTTTTTTTTGTGTGTGTTTTGATTTACATCGGTTTAATTGTTTTATTCGTTTGTTTGTTTATTTGATAACACATGTATGGTTTTCTCTGCAGAGGTCGTTCGACCTAAACACAATACTGTACGTTAGAAACTTTCTAAATTCGAGCTATACTTCTTTAAAATAAAAACTAAAAAAAAATCGAGCTATACTTCAACTACACGAAGATTCAAAGTACACGTGAACAACTCAATATATGTTACGTAATATATTGCTATAATACTTACAAATGGATATGTATAACGATTTACAGTATTTAAAATCATTTCAATTCTTCCAACCGAATTTGAATGTGTCATTATTTTTCCTCTGTGAGAGCATGTGTTTCAGCAAATGACAAAATGACATTGATAGACATTAATGAGTAATGGATTTTATTCGCATGAAAGACACATAGACTCGCTGTTGAAAGTGGTACCAACCACCAACAAGTCTGAAGCATTTTTTTTTTTTTTTTTTTTTTTTTTGGGTAAAATGTTAAGATTTATACCATTTTTTGATTTTTTAACATTGTTGCCACAGCAACTTATTACACAAAAAGAAAACATAACAACCTTCAAATAACAACCTCAAGGAGGCCTAATATAAGAGAAATAATATACCAAAAGAGAGTGAGCAGAGGAGGATCTTGCCAGAACAGAGAGTAAGCGATCTCTAATGAGACGATCCAGTGAGGCTCGAAGAACTTGAGGCGGTGTTGCAGTAGAGGTAAATATCCTAGCATTTCTCTCCCTCCAGAGGAGATAAATTGTTGATTGCAGAATGATCTTAAGGAGAGTGGTGGCTTGCGCCTGACGCTGTCGA
>NC_027756.1:29024918-29029965 GCF_000695525.1 Brassica oleracea var. oleracea
TTCTAAATATGCTCCAAAAAGAGGTCTGTGGTCTCTAATCCACTCTTTGACCATAGTGTGGCGTCTATCATTGTTAAGTCCTCTAACATTCCACGCAAAAAACATAATGATATGTTGGTTAGGCTTTTGTAGCCTTTCGGCTACTCTTCTTGTTGTTAACAAGGAAGAAAGGTGAACCCGATTCTTCACTCTGATCCAACAATGGAGCAGTGGAAGATCCGATAATTTCCTCATGAAAGACTACTACAGACGTTTGGCCCATCTGCCTGTCCAGGGAGATTGATTGAGTAGATAATGGCGTCTGTCGTTTCTGAACTGGAGTACCTTCAACGGTAGCCCCCTCCCTTTTCTTTCCAGAATCTGAGTCTACATCTGCACTTTTTCTCAAGGGCTCCTCATAACTACTCTTCCCTGTAACTGTAAGACATTCCTCAATATCTCCTTTCTTCTTAGAAACGTGAGCTGAACTCGTGTCATGAAGGATAGTCTCCTCAGTTGATCTTTGGTCCCTATCATCTGATGCAGGCGAACTCTTCTTGGGTTCCTTAACCCTATAGGTCAAATTCTCATGCCTCTTTGTATATAGCGAACGCCCTGCACGAGAAGAAGATCGACCTTTAGAACCACCGCTGCGAGCACGAACTGGCCTAGGATCTTTACGACCCTTGTCCTGGGAATTCATGTCTCCTCTGGCATATCTCTGAGAACACATTGAGTTATCATGTCCAAACTTTCCACATGTTTGGCATTTCGAGGGTAGCCAGGGGTAGGACACAGAGATCTCTACTTCACTTGAATTTAAAACATTATGTTAAGAATAAAACTGCATATCAATTAGATTTGGCATGTAAATTCATTGCCATCGGAATAAATATTTTAGCCTAAAATTGATATATCTCCCCTTGTTTCGCAAATAGTATCCTTCTGATATTTTCACACGGATTAAAAAATAATTGAAAAGCATTTATGTTTTTATAAATTACACTTGTTCAACCAATAATATTTGAGCTAAGTAAAATTATTTATAAAATCAATGCATTTATATATAATGCATTAAAATTCTCTTATAACTAAAAAAACGATAAAAATGACATTCTTTCATATTTTAGGGTGTATATCTGATAAGAAAAAAAGTTACTGTCATACGAGGGACTTAAATAAACTAAGATCTACCATATGATCTAATTCCGGTTACATTTATATTTAGCATCAAGTTTAGATTTGTTAATTTGGCTTCGTCAGCCTTTATTAGTTAAGTAGAATAAAACAATTAAATCGGTGTAAATCAGAACACATAAAAAAAAATTTAATACAACAAAAAAAAGTTATAGGAAACATTTATATGCTTTTTTAATGCACTTCTAGATAAATTATTATAAACTCTAAAAGGTTTTTTGGGGTTTCGTACCAAAGATACTTTTGAAGGGTACAAAGACAACATTTATTTGGGGATGAGGGTTGTTGAGCAAGATTTGTTGCTCGGTTTAGTGTGTTGGGGGAGGTTCAAATGCACCAATACAATAATCCGTACGAAATGGACTTATTGATGCATCTGATACAATTTCAGTTTCAATTTTTCAGATATGAAAAAATAAATAAAAACAGCAGAAAATTATTACTCCCTCTATTTCAATCTGTAATTAGATTTAGTTAAAAGTATTAATATCAAGAAAGTTATTACTTTTGAAGAGTTAGTATTTAGTATATAAATTTAACCAATAAATAAAAATATATATTACTTCCTCCGTTCCTGAAAGTAAGATTTTTTTTTTGTTACACAAAAATAGAATTTTTATATTGTTAAGATATTTTTTTATACTTTTGAGGAACATTAATTGAGAATATTGAATTGATTAAATTTCATTGGTGAAAAGTTATTGGAAAGTGTATAATAAAGTAAAAAATATATTAAATTATAAAAATTTATTAAATTATAAAAATTTATTAAATTCTTAATAAGCGTGCATACTCTCGAAAATCTTACTTTCGGGAACAAAGAGAGTATTGGATTAGTTACACTATATCCAATTAATGAAAAAAATGTTTTGAATTATGTAAACACTTCATACTGTGAAACAATTTTTTTGACTAAAACTACCTATATATTAAAACGGAGGGAGTAATAAATACTGAATGGTCTTGTTATGTTGTTTGGTAGTTGACATAATTCATTGAATTGAGCTCACATGCGCAGTATGGGGCAGCTACTTGAAAACTCATAGTTAAGGTTTCGTCTTCAATTCCACCATTTAATATGTCGAAAGCATTTACAAAATCTCAGACTTGTTTGACATTTAGTTTCGAGAGAAAATGAATAAAGTGGGCTTCTCTTCTATTCTATTTTCGAGAGAAAACATATTCTACTTTTGCGAACATATAATCAATCACATGGTATAAGAATTTTAATTGATGTCAACGACATACAATGCAATGGACCAATGGTCATATAACAACGA
The DNA here is from genome assembly GCF_000695525.1 of Brassica oleracea var. oleracea. Lineage (NCBI taxonomy): Eukaryota > Viridiplantae > Streptophyta > Magnoliopsida > Brassicales > Brassicaceae > Brassica > Brassica oleracea. Next base: position 29,027,375 of record NC_027756.1, read on the forward strand.
TACTAACAAAATGTTAAGATTCACAATTTTTATTTACCAATTTCTAGAGAGATATATTATTTAAAAAATATACGATAAACATATGTCAATTGCTTAGTGAACTTGCCGGAGTGGGTTAAGTACCGATTTTTTTATGATTATTCAGAGTTTCAGTAGAATCATTAGGCGAATGGCTATTAGATGTTGCACCTATAGATAGTAATTTATCCAAATCCCTAACCTATGAAGGCAAGCAACTTCTCGATAGGCTTTCTTTTTAAAGAAAACAAAAAGAAAAATATCATAAAATGAAGAGGATTAATCAAATAATGTTTCATTCTCAAATCCAACTAGGTCTTTTAACAAACTATCTCCATGATAATATAGCCTCCTAATGTAAAGCCTATATAAAAATAAGAAATGGTGAATATCGAAGACACGATTAAACAGAGCGATGTGGATTTCAAAATGTGGTCACAAGCATTAAGTGTGATTGAAAGGGGTTATATCTGATGCATTTGTACGATTATTCTTTTCAAAGAAGATATGATTCTTAGTAAAACTTTTCTAGAGAATATAGTTTGTTCCATTGGATGGAGAATATGAAAAAATGAGAAATGAGAATCTCTTTCAAAATTATAAATGGCCGATATCCAAGACACAATTAAGTAATTAACAGAGCTGTGTGGATTTCAAGACGTGGTCAGAAGCATCAAGCGTGATTGAAAAGGGTTATCTGAAGCAAGTGTAAAAGACTACTCTGTTCAAAAAAAGATATGATTCTTAAGTAAGCACCAAAACTTTTTAAGAAAATATCTTAAAAGTTGTCACCTATGTCATGTGAATATGCATTATGTTGTTAAACTTACTGAACATTCTTTTTACAAACAAATAAGCAATGGTCCAAATAAGCAAATTTCTCCAATCTATACATTTCAAAACATCAAAAAAGAGAAGAAAAATAACAAAAAACATATATAACATTAGATCGTGTTAGAATTTTAAATATTCTGTGTTAATTAGTTATGTAGATATATCTCTATCAGACAATAAGAAGTAAAAGAACCAAGACCAAAAACCAAAGTTCTTCAACAACTTGGACCGAACCTGTACGTTGGGAAGAAGAGGCAGACACAAAAGCTTCCAAGGTTGTTGTCGTCACTACTGCAACAACAAAGCTTCCTCTTCCTTTCTCATAGCTTCAAGCTGTCTTTTCGCATACTTCATGATCAGAACCGTTGTCAACACAGTAGCTACAAACCCAAGAATGTTGAGAACAATCTGAAGAACCGACATCCCCTTTTCTTCCTCAGTGGATGCATCTGCCAATTTCCTTATAAGAGTCCCTCTGAAAACACACACCAAAACAAAATATCAGAACACTAAATCATCAATCATCAGCAAAACTGGGCAGACATTGTCACAAACTCACGTATAAATAGCTACAAAGTTCTCTGGCACCATTCCCAAGAGAGAACCAGCCATGTAAGGACCGTACTTCACACCAGTCGCAACAGCGCAATAGTTATAAACAACGTAAGGGAATGGTGAAATCCGGATTAACGTAACTGCTCGAAACTGGTGAAACCAAGTGCCTCCACCAGCAGCTCTCAGCATGGCAGCTTGGTCCGGATATCTTTCTAACCAACCCTGCAAAACATAAATTTTAGTTTCAGTAATAAAATGAGCTCAAGAAATAGGAGCTTGATAGGTTGGTGCGGTGATAGAATTTTGGTTAATGTATAACATATGTTGGGAAAATTACCCAATATCGATGAGATGAAGATGGGATTAGACAACTAAAAGATTTAAGAAGAAAATTCTTTATAATTTTGGAAAGGGTTTGCAAAGATTTTGTTTTGAGAATTCTCTCTTACAAATGTTTTCTCTCTTTGTTTTCTTGATTCTTGGATGATGTTACAAAGGGACTCTACACTCTTATTTATACTAGTGGAGGGTAACTACAAGCTAATTCTAGAGACTTCTCCATCTTCTTTTCTTAAACACTTCAACACACTTCAACACACTTCTCAATCCACACTCTTCTTCTCCTTTTAGATATTTCTTCTTCTTGGACTAAGGCTTGATTTGTTTTGGGCTTAAGGAGAGAACTCCAACAAATCTCCCCCTTCCCGATTTAGCCCGAAACAATTGCCATACCCGTGCCTTTGCAGCAATCTTCAAACTTCTTGATCGGTAATACCTTGGTCATAAAGTCTGACCAGTTTTCATCGGTGTGTACCTTGTTGAGATGTAGAAGCTTCTCTTCAAGAACTTCTCGAATCCAATGATGCCGAATGTCGATATGCTTCGAGCGAGAGTGAAAGCTTGGATTCTTTGCTAGGTGAATGGTGCTTTGATTGTCACATAGCACAACATACTTATCTTGATTTCCTCCCAACTCAAGTAAGAAGTTCTTCATCCATAACATCTCCTTGCACGCTTCCGTTGCTGCGATATACTCTGCTTCTGTGGTGGATAAGGCAACACACTTTTGTAGCTTCGATTGCCAGGAAACAGCTCCCCCTGCAAAGGTAGTCACATATCCTGATATTGACTTTCTTGAGTCTTTATCACCAGCCCAATCTGCATCAATATAACCGCTTAACTCT
>NC_027756.1:29030460-29046219 GCF_000695525.1 Brassica oleracea var. oleracea
CCCTCATCTCCAATCACTTGTTCATGATCTTGAGGCTTATGAGAATCTTCATTCCTTACAACCCTTAGCTTTGGTTTCTTTGATTTGTTGATGTCTTCGATTGTTTGATCTTCGAAGAAAACAACATCTCTGCTCCGGATAACTTTTCTGTTAACCGGATCCCAAAGCCGATAGCCGAAATCATCTCTTGGTGACCCAAGATAGATGCACTCTTTAGTCTTGGAGTCTAGCTTGGCTCGTTCATCCTTAGGTATATGGACAAACGTTCTGCAACCGAACACCTTCAAATGGTTGTAAGAGACTTTCTTACCCGACCAAACTTCCTCCGGGACATCGCCTTCCAAAGGAACTGATGGTGTAAGATTTATGACGTCCACTGCAGTCTTTATGGCTTCTCCCCAAAATGGTTTGGGTAGTTTAGCGTGAGAGAGCATGCACCGAACTCTTTCTGTGATCGTTCAATTCATTCTTTCAGGTAGCCCGTTCAGTTGTGGCGTCTTTGGTGGTGTCTTCTCCATTCTAATTCCATGAGCTTTGAAAAACGCTTCAAAGGGACCTCGATACTCTCCACCATTATCAGATCGAACACACTTGAGTTTTTGACCCGTACTTCGCTCTGTTTGGGCTACAAATTCCTTGAAAGCATCAAGAACTTGATCTTTTGACATCAAAAGGTATACCCATACCTTCCTTGAATGGTCATCAATAAAGGTGACGAAATATGATGCCCCTCCATTGGATTTCTCGGACATGGAGCATACGTCAGTATGCACAAGATCAAGAATATGCTTTCTTCTCATAGGCGTAGATGATCTTCGGAAAGCGACCCTATGTTGTTTCCCAGCTAAACAATCATGACATGGTGAAAGATGCGTACCTTTCATATCAGGAAGAAGTTTCTTGCGAGAAAGTATATTTAAACCTTTCTCACTCATATGCCCACGTCTCGGTGCCATATCTCCATGTCATCACTCGCAATGTTTACTTCTTCCTTGCAAAGCTTGGCTTGTGTTACATATAAAGAGCCTTCTTTTCTTCCTCGAGCCATGATCAAACTTCCTTTGATTAACTTCCATTTGCCACCATCAAAATGACTGTCCAAGCCGACATCATCGAGCTTTCCGGTTGATATGAGATTGAGTCGCATGTCGGGAACATGTCTCACATCCTTGAGAACTATCTTACATCCAGTGTTTGATGTAAGAATAACATCCCCCTTTCCAATGATCTTGCTTCTTCCTTGATTTCCCATTTGAACATTACCAAAGTCACCACTTTGATAGGTTGTGAAGAAGCTTCCATGAGGGGTGACGTGAAAAGAAGCACCAGAATCAACGATCCATGAGCTATCATCAGAGCTAAGATTACATTCTCCAACGAGATATAATTCTTCGCTCTGGTCTTCCACAATGGTGGTAGTCTTTTCTTCATGCTTCTTTGTAGGATTGAACCGGTCTGGTTTGATATTACCGGCTTGTTTGTCTTTCTTGAAAAACCGACATTCACACATGTGACCCGGTTTGCCACAGTAATAGCAAGTAACTCTCGGACGTGACTTAGATCTTCCTCGAGATTGGTCTCGTCCTCTGCTTCCATTGTGACCACGAGTCTCTTCTCTACCCCTTCTATCAACAATGTTGGCTTCTGAATAAGGACTCGAACCTCGTTCCTTCCTGCGAACTTCTTCGTTTAGAAGGCTATCAGTGACGGTGTCCATGGTAAGCTTTCCCTCCGGTGCTGAATTGCTTAGAGTGACAACTAGTGTGTCCCAACTCTCCGGCAGTGAACTGAGGAGTAAAAGGGCTTGCATTTCGTCTTCAACCTTCATATCAACTTTGTTAAGCTGATTTACAATCCCCTTGAAATTGTTCAAGTGCTCCATCATGCTCTGGCCATCCTTGTACTCCAACTTTACCAACCGTCGAACAAGAAGAGCTTTGTTTCGAGGTGTTTTCTTTTGAATCATGGATTCAAGTTTTGTCCATAATTCAAAAGCATTTGTGTAGGTAGAGACATGTTCAAAAAGAGATCGGTCGACATACTTACGGATTACGGCAACCGCCTTTCTATTAAGAATCTCCCATGCTTTATCATCCTTTCCTTCCGGCTTATCCTTCATGATGATGGGCTCATGCAAATCCTTACAATAAAGGTGATCTTCCATCATCGGTTTCCAATAAGAGAAGTTGTCCGTCGTGAGCTTGAACATGTCACCTTCGGTAGCCTCCATCTTGAATCTCACGGGTCTTGATGTTATGTTTGAGTCTGGCTCTGATACCACTTGTTGGGAAAATTACCTAATATCGATGAGATGAAGATGGGATTAGACAACTAAAAGATTTAAGAAGAAGACTCTTTATAATTTTGGAAAGGGTTTACAAAGATTTTATTTTGAGAACTCTCTCTTACAAATGTTTTCTCTCTTTGTTTTCTTGATTCTTGGATGATGTTACAAAGGGACTCTACACTCTTATTTATACTAGTGGAGGGTAACTACAAGCTAATTCTAGAGACTTCTCCATCTTCTTTTCTTAAACACTTCAACACACTTCTACACACTTCTCAATCCACACTCTTCTTCTCCTTCTAGATATTTCTTCTTCTTGGACTAAGGCTTGATTTGTTTTGGGCTTAAGGAGGGAACTCCAACAACATAACACACACTTTGGAAGAATGAAAAAGTCTTCAAAACATGTGTGACAAGCTAACAAAAAGATCTTAAAATCACAAATGGGGAGATTTAGTGTTGCTAGAATTTAGGAAATAATATTTTGGATCATATGCAAAGATGTTGTGATATATATTCTGCTTTTAACTAAGACTGAGCGCTTTTGACTTGTAAATCTCAGAAAAAAACACAATGGGTTTTGAAATTTCATAGCTGAGTGAATTGAGAGACATAACAACATTTATTGAGTCATGCCACATGGGTGTAAATTAGGAAGCAATTTTGGTCGAATTGTGTGTGATATCGTCCTGTAATCAAATAAGTGCGTAAGAGATTGTTAAAAATATTATAATAAAAGAGATATGTGTTCTCAAAATTAATTTGTGCCTTTTGTTTTTGTTGAATCTTGATTCTATAGTTGTTATTGAGGACATAATGAGACACATACTTGGATTTTGTCGCAGAAGAGATAGCTGATGAAGTAAGGAAGAGATACACCGATAGCTATAGCTGGGTAAGTGAGGAGAAGGCCATATCCAAAACCAAATGTAATCCCACCCACCCACATTGACGGCAGTGACGGAAAAAGTATTACAGGGAGTAGTGCCACGGTTGCGAACACAAGGAGACCTAACACAGGGTGTGTGAATGTCCTCGTCTCCCATTTTATGATAGGGATAAGCTCCTGCCAACAACATGGTTGAAAAAATGATATTGCCATGATTAGTAACAGAGCTAAAGATTGTTACTGATTGAATCATTTAAGACAAAACAGGCAATCATAGAACATTATCTACAAATCTCAGTTCTGCTTGACTTTCAGTCTCCAAGAGATTGATCAAGTAGCAGCTATACAGAGTTCCAAGTGACAAGAAAGAACCATAGAGACTTGTGTCCAGTACTTAGTGTTGAAACCCTAATCAAGCCCAATTGATAAAGAATTAAACAACAAAAGAGAGCAACATGCAGCAAGTTATGTTTTAAGATGAAGGAAGAATCGAACCTTGTCCATGATTAAAGGAACGAGCCATTTGTAAGCAGCGAGAGCCAAACCAGATAGAAAGGCGAGCAGAAGAGCAAGCTTGATCCAGAACCAAAGAGATCTTTTCCCTCCACAAGAAGAAGATGAAGAAGGTGATGAATCTTGTTCCTCTCCCTGCTCTGCTTCTCTCTCTAATTCTTCAATAAATTTAATATAGTGACCTAATTTCTCAACTCCATCTTCTTCAACTCTCAGATACAGTTCAGGAACTGCATCGTCTTCCTCGCGATAAGTCATCTTCTTCTTCCTCCCTTTTACGTTGCTTGTTGTATTGTATCCTTTGCTTGACGCTTGTTCCATCTTTTTAATTTATATTTATTGATCTTTTTTTTTTGTCAACTTTATTGATCTATTCTTTTTTTTGATAATCCAGTATCTGACCATTTTTGCGTGATCGACTAGCCCACCGGACCTAAATCCATGCCATTACAGGATTTTAAAACGTCCACTTAAGGGTCCCTGGTTACGCGAAGTGGTCTGGAAGGCGAGAGGCAGCCCATGTAAAACTCCTCGTGGCCGGGACTCGAACTCGGGTGACGGGCACCTCAGCCGAGGTTCCTTTACCACCAGACTACGAGGCACCTCAGCCGAGGTTCCTTTATTGATCTATTCGGTCGCTTATTTAGTTGTTACTTTCTTTTTAGTTATTTTATTCTATTTTCAAACAAAAAATATATAAATAAAATATCTGACCGACCGCTTGAATCAAAACAATAAAATATCCAGCAGATCAAAATAGTTTTTGAGGGTGATGTTATCAAGAAATGACAAAAAGAGTGCTGGTTTAAATTTGTGATGACAATTAACACGTTATTTTGGTGATGGAGATTTTAAAAGTATATTTATGTGATTATTTTGTGAACTAATACAACGTAATTTTTCTTAAAGGACTCAACAGATTGTGGCAATTAAAAAATTGTGGCGAAAATGGGAGACGTTTTTCTTGTTGTTAGTTCGGCGCGAGCTTCATCACTTTTTTTTTAGACCATCCATCCATATATCCTTGCCACCAGCGCATAGTCCACTCTGGCCGACATCCCGTTTCCGTGTGGACCACCAGTTTTAGAATTTCCTAGTCCACATAACATGTCAAGAATATTTCAAATAAAATATTAATCTTTAAAATAATTTTAATAATTTAATGTTTTTAATTGTATTTAAAATGTAATTCAATTTATAAAAGGAAAAATGGCCTCGCATATCACTAAAATATCTATTTGTTCTAAAATTAGCACAGAAGAAGAAAAATTTCCAAAATATCATTAATTAATTTTTATTAGGTTAAAATTTATGTTTATGATTTAGAATTTAGAGAATACAATTAGAATAAGAGTTTTTTTTATATTAAATTTTCTCTTTATATTTTATATTTTGTCATAAATTATTTTTAGAATAAAAATTGTTATTTTGAAAAACATTTCTCCTTATATTTATATCTTTTTGTGCTATTTAAGTCATTTTCTCTATAAAAGATTATGATTTTTGTTTTAACTTTTCATTATGCAATACTCTCATTGGAACCTCTTTATAAAAATATTCTAATTGAAAGTAGATTAAAGTACCTTTCTACTCTTGTATTGTGTTGTATTTGCATCAACTAAAAATAAACTCTGATTAAAAACTAAAAAAACTTGTTGATTTGAAATTGATACGTACAAAATTACAAATCAAGACATAGATCTGGTTAGTTGCTTACAACAAAATAAACAAATAACTGTTAAATATCTGAATTATAATTTTTTATCACACCAAAATCTTCTCTTTCGTTCTCTTACAATCTGCTTCTTCATCACCACCACCAACCTGGCATCGTCCTCTCTTGAGTCTGACATCATCAAGACCGTAGGAACAGCTTGGTTTGGTCTTCGTACTCAACTGAACCAGATTCGGCTTCTTCAACAACATACAAGTATCATCATCAGGAAAATACACTAAACTCATCCCACATTTGACCACCTCACAAGTCTCGAGCTTCTTCTTCCTTTCATCATCCGTTGCATAGAATTCGAAAGAAGCCTTTGTGTAACAGCAGCTGCTACTCTCTCCATGGAGTTTCTTGACGTGGAAGCAACTGTTGTATCCCATAAAAACATGGTCAGAAGTAAGCTTTCTTGGTTCATGGCTAAGCGATCCACAGGGTTCGTTCCAGCCGGCCAGCGTAAAGTCAAATCCTGTGAAGGAACCATCTTGGTTATCGAATTTGCCGGAGCACTTAACCGAGAAACGCTTAGCACGGTCTTCATAGTCTTTGAATGAGACAACTACAGATAAGGCAAGTCCAACAAAGTTAGTGTCACACCAATGAGGAGGCAATGGGATTTCTAGTGAATGTCCTAGTCTTTGGTGGCAGAACCAGCTTGGTATTTCATTCGCCGGGTAACAGATTCCAACCAGAGGTTCTGGTATAAATCCCTGCGAAAGAAAAAACAATAAGCATTTTTGCTTATTACAATAACGTGGAAGGAGGAGAGGAGACGATTACCCGGTAATAACGTTTCACAGAAGCATTAGCCATCAACTGACTCTTGACCCGAGCATGACCTACCAGACACTCTTGAGCATCTTGGTTCAGCTTCTGACAGTTGGTAAAGATGAACATAGAATGTATCCTCTCTCCTACTGTCAAAGGAGTCAATGGATTTGCCAGAGTTTCAAGTGACTCACACTCATGAGCATCCAGATATTGAAGGTTTTGTGGAAGGGTAGGTAGAGACTTGAGCATTTTGCAATACTTAAGATCAAACCATTTCAGATTATGAAGCTGGTTGAATCTCTCTGGCAGAGTCTCAATGTTGTTTCCGCTTAAGCATAAAGACTGCAACAAGGATAGGCCACTTATATCATCTGGTAGTTTGTCCAGACCGCATCGTGAGAGGTAAAGATCCGTTAACTGAGAGCAGCCCAATGGAGGTGGCAAGAAGAACATACTAACAGAAACTTGACTGTTTGTTCCACACAAAGAAAATGTCTTGATATTTCTTAGATGCTTGATGTTTGGCATCTCAGTGATGGCTGTATCATCCAGAAGTAAAATCTCCAAAGATTCCATGGCTTCCTTGATTTCCGGAAAAACTTCTAGCTGTGAGCATCCTGAGAGTGTTAGCTCTTGGAGACATTTCAGCTCATAAAGATCAGAAGAAAGATGCTTCAGCTTTTTGCAGTTTTTCAAATTCAGCAAAGCAAGTTTTCTCAAGCTTTCAATGGATTCAGGAAGACTCTTTATTGCTGTGCCATCTAAAAGTAAAACTTCAACATTTTCTGAGATCATTGGGAATTTCCTGAAACTGGAGCAGCCACTGAGAATAAGAGTTTCCAAGGATTGAGTTTTGAGTCCTTTTGGAAGATTCTTGAGACTTGTGCACTCCCTGAGATTTAGGTAAATAAGCTTCACCAAACATTTCATGGATGATGGCAACTTCTTCAAACTTGTACATCCTTCTAGATTCAACCTCTCAAGATTTTGAGCATTAGCCAAACCTGAACATCGGCTTAATCTCAACGAGTGACTGAGATCCACCCATTTGAGCATTCCAGCATCCTGTAACAACATTTCTTGTTAAAAATCAGCATTCAATAGGGTGAAAATGATTTAATATGAGTTTATATAAGATGTTTTACATAAGTTTTAAATGTGATAATGTGTAACTTTCCTACAAAAGTCTTAGATACCTTTTTTAAATATATAAATTACTTATATTCCTTTTCTATAGTTAAAATGTAAAACAAAATATTTCTAATATATATATATATATATATTTAACTCTAAAAGATTAAGTTAAAGCTACCTCATGTTCATTAATGCTCATTTATATAACTCATGAACTAAATCAAACTCGATCATTAAAGTCATTTAATAAATGAACCTAGAAAAATATAGCTCAAGCGAGTTAGCTCATGAGATCAAGCTCATTTGAGATTCCTCTCATTCAAGATTTTAGCTTATGAGTAATAAAACTACACAGAAATATACCTTGTCTTGGTCCCAAATGTCTTCTAACTCACTATATGGAAGCTTAAGGTCTACAAGGTTCTTGGGGTCAAAGTTCAGAAGGAGACTCTGTAGTGGGCATCCATACCAGTGTAGATATGTAAGCTCATCAGAAAGGAAATCAAGCCCCTTACGTAGGATAATTTTACAATCCACTTCACATCCACGTGAGCAACGAGAATCATAAATTTTCAGGTACTTGAGATTGCACATCCCTTTGAAAGCTTTGGCGCTTAGCCGCATTGCTCCTTGTTTTGATGTGTCCAGGAAAATTCCTCTTATCATGTCAGTTCCCTACCAAACAAGTGGTAGAGAAACAACAGTCAATTCAAAGCAAGAAGATAAAGTATAATACAAAGTTGGAAATATTATACTTTAGTCACAGCCATTACCAAGCCCTTAGTTAGAAGGTAACAAATATAGTCACTATCCCATAGTCTGATATGCGACTGAAACGGGGTGCCATGTGGTGATAGCCACCTAGAGTTTCTTATTGCGATGGTTTCTGCTTTTAAGCTAATCTCTTTGCCCATAGTCTGCAACATGTCATGCATCTCGATGCGATCATCAGAAAGAGTAATCAAACATTTGTCAAGTAGATCCTCTATCACGCTAGACACATCCACACCATGACTGTTGAGGAGGCTTTTCACGTAGTCCACTTTCTCTGATCTGAAGAAACATGCAATATCCAGAAAAACATTCTTCTGCTCAATGCTAAGCTCCTCATAGCTTGTTTCCAGAACTTCATAGATATCTCCATGTGATTTACTTGTCAGCCTATCCAATTTATCTTCCCAGTACTGATTATCCCTCTCACAAAGATCAGACCCTAACACCTTAAGCGCCAAAGGGTGTCCCTTAGCATAATCCAGAACCATATTTGTCAAACTTTGAAACTCTTTTAAAGGGCAAGAGTCGTTAAATGCATTCAAGCAAAAGAGCTTCAGGGCTTCTCTATCATTCAGTTTAGGGAGCACATATTTTCGACCCTTGACCGCCTCGACTAGTTTACTATCTCTAGTAGTTATGATGATTCTACTTCCTCCCTGATACCATTTGGAGTGCCCCATTAGATACCTTATCTGCTTCTCATCGTTCACATCATCAAGCACAATAAGCAGCCTCTTGCTCTTAAGCCGACGCTCAAACCTCTCATGTGCATTTCCAGGAGCTCCGATCTCTAGATCTCTATCATTCAGTAACGTGGAGAAGAGTTTCTGCAGCAAAGACTCTAACCCGCTTCTACTCGAGTTTTCACGGATGTTTGTAAGAAAGCAGCTACCGTCGAACTGGCCTCGCATTCGTCCATACAAGCAATCAGCAAGAGTAGTTTTACCAATTCCGCCCATCCCAATAATGCCAATGACATGAACAGAGTCCACCTCATCGCAACATAAAAGCTTTTCTAGAGTCCCTAGACGTGAGTCTACTCCCACCAGACCTTCGTTGCCAATGGGGGCCAAATCATTCAGTTTCTTGAATGTGTCAACAGCAATCTCGTCCACAAGTTTGGCTTCAGACGTACTATCAAACAAGAAGATGAACAAAGTGAAACCACAAAAGTCAATAACCAAAGTATATAAAAAATAGAGATCAATGTCAGGCCGGTATAAGATTTTGAGGTAATAAATATTCCCTCAATTTCATTTTAGTTGCTAAGGTAGTGTAAAATTTTAGTTTCAAAATAAATGTTGTTTTAGAATTATCAATGCAAAATATATTAATCTATATATCTTCTAATCTATTTTTCAATCGGTTGGAATGTGGTTGAATATATATGTAATGATATTTTTATTTATAAAATATACGAAATTAAATGTTTTATTAATCTACGTGCACAAAACAATTAAAATGAAACCATTGGAGTATTTAGTTATTTATTACTAGTGACTTTGATAATATATAATAAAATCATACAGATCTATGTAATTTCAAAGCACAATATGTTGAGCTGGAGAAAAGATTGAGAAGAGTGGAATGGTGGAGAGTAGTAAAAGAAGATAGATCAACAAACAGAGGGGCTTTCCTCATAGCTCAAAGTGCGGCGAAAGGTGGTTATCTGCAATCCTATGTTGCGGCTGGTGGCCCCTTGTGGCTATGAGAATTGTTTGAGAATGAGTAAGCTTCGCCCTCCACTTAGTTGATCATTGCCATGTGATCGATGACTAGTTTTTTGAATCTTATGTGATAAGTAGCTTTGTTTGGGTAGTTGGTCTGATAAGTTTTTTGGATAAGGGAGTTCCTCATTCCGGCTGATCTTCTGTAACTAAATGTTGGTCTTGATGACCTTTCATTAATATACCAGATGACACAAAAAAAAAAATGTCTATCCTTTTCAAAAAAATTGGAGATCAAAACCAATGTTTCACTAGGCACAGTCCAGTTCCGACCCTAATCAGTGCAGATCCTTTATAGAGAGCATACCTGAACTCATTGACTACATAGCCGGAGATGTTGGATGCTGTGGTCAGTGCAGCTTCCCACGTTGAAGTCTCTTCCTCCTTAACTTCAGTAAAACTCTTCTTTGGAACATTCTTTAATTCGGACTTGTCTACTTTGTAGAAGATTGGTATCACCAGCTGCTGGTTTCTGTCCCTGCACTCTAGGATCTTAACAAGCTCTCGGAGGCACCACGCGGAGTTCGAGTAGTTCTTGGAGAAGACTATGATGGCAATCTTTGAATGCTCAATTCTGTCGAAAAGAGCAGTGAGGTCGTCTCCTCGGCGGAGTTTGTCGTCGATGAAGGAGTCTATTCCTCTAAGGCGGAGGGCTTTTTGGAGATGGCCGGTGAAGTTGTTGCGTGTGTCAAAGCCTCTGAAACTGAGAAACACGTCGAGCTCTGCAGAGGAAGAAGGAAGAGACTCCATTGGAGAGACGCTTCGATTCAATTTGTCTGGTTTCTCCATCTCCATCTGTAACATGAAGTCAACGAAGAACAAAAAAGAGTTTTGGTTTGTGTGATTAATTAATGGTTGATGAGAAGAAAAATCAATCTTCAAATGTTGTGGTAAAAATATGATCTCGAGCTGCTTCGTGAGTTAGAGAAAAGTCTCTGACCCCACAGTAAACCCAATTATTGAATGTTGCATGTGGGATCTCAACGAACTCCTAATAAATATGGGATCTCAACGAACTCCTAATAAATAAGAAAAATAATATGATTTTTTTGGTAAAACAAAAAAATTATTTTATTATTCAAACTATTAATGATCTAATGTAACCAACTAAATACTCCATCCGTTCTCGAAACTAATATGTTTTAGATTTTTTACTTGTTCCACAAAAATATTTTTTTATGCTTTTAAGAAACATTAAATGAAAATATTTGAATTGATTAAATTTCATTGGTGAAAAATTATTGGAAAGTGTATAATAAATTAAAAGAAAAAATAAATTATAAACATTTATTGAATTCTTAATAAGTGTGAACACTTTAAAAAATCTTACTTTCGGAAACAGAGATAGTAGTAAATAGACATTTTCAAAAATATTTTCTTTATTAACTGATCAAATTTTTATACACTTGTTCCCAAATATATATAAATAATTATTTAAATAAATAAAATAAAAAATATTTTTTTTTTATATTTTCGAATTATACTTTTTAAATTTGAACTTTTTATAAATAAAAAATTACTTTTAATTTTTAATATATTTTTAATTATCTATTTATATATTTATTAGAATCCTAAATTTCGCATTCCAAAAACTCTAACATGCTCTTCAACTCTAAACCCTAAGTCTAGATTAGTTATCCCTACGATTATAAATATTTTTTACCCTTCATTAAAAGTGATGAGTGTAAACAAGAAAAATAGTACTATGAATATGATATTTTTTTAGTAATTTCCCCAAAATAAATATCTTTATAGAAATATCAAGCAATTCTAATTAAAAAATCAGCAAACTTATTTTGTGTCTCCAAAAAATTATATATAAATATTTTATTGTAAATATAGGAAAAAAAATACAATGTATTGTTCGTATATATATATATATATATACATAATTATCTATTTATAATTTTAATAGGATTATATATTTACCAAAAAAATTCAAAAAAAATATTATCTTATTTTTATCGACTTGTGTTGTATTTTAAATTGATGGAAACTAATTGAATTAATTTCCTTAATTTATACTTGTTTTTACTAACGAAAGTGCAGAGAGCTAGGACTATCAAGGAATCGGTGCGAATCGGACTCAGCCGTAATGATCAAAGCTCTCAAGACGGAATCATCGCTGATTGGTCTCTATGGGATCTTAGCAGATATCCTCTCTTTAGCTTCTTCGTTTGAATATTTCTCTTTTCATTGGATTTCTCGTATGAAAAATGCCGAGGCTGATAAGCTAGCAAAGCAGGTCTTGTCTGCTGAACTGGTTTTAATGGCTACAACTACTTTGGTTTGATCATTTAATATAAGTGTGTTTCAAAAAAAAAAAAAGTTAACAATGTCAAATAATTATTTTATTTTAATATTTGATACTTGTTTTATTTTTGTAAACAATTTAACTATAGTAGTTGATGCTCGACTTAATTAAACTAAATACTCAATTTTACAAATCAAATAGAAGTCAAATACGGTTGGATCAGCTCGTATATAAATTTTTGTAAACAATTTAACTATAGTATACTACAAGAAAAATTGTATTTAGCTACAAATTAGCCACTAAATTTTATTTGTGGCTGTTTTCAAACCACAAATAGCTATAAAATAGCCATGACTTCTTAAAATCTGTAACTTGTAACTATTTTGTAAATTTTCGTAGCTAAATAGCTACAAGTTTAATGTTGTGGCTATTTGAAGAAAATTAACCGCGGTTAGCCCAAACTAATGTGTAGCAAATTATATCCATAATTAGCTACAAAATAAGAAGTAAAAATATATAGCAACTACAAAATTTGTGGCTATTCAAAGAAAATTTAATCCCTAAACATACTATAAACCCTAAATATTCAATTTTCAATTATAAAATGTAAATCGTACATTCTATATTTTATAAAAAACAATAATAACATTTTAAAAAAGTCCAACACTCGTAATAAACTCAAATATAATAACTTTTTTCATCAAACTCCAAGTATAGTCTAACCCTAAACATTTAATCTTTAATAAACAAACTTTTAAAATTTAAACAAACAATTCATCTAAGATTAATGTCTAAAAAAAACAAACATATATAACAAATTTTTAAAAGTTTCAAATATAATCATTTTATGTACCTTAAACTATTAACCCTAAATAAATATATATATATATATCTATGTATCTAATATAAAATATATATCTCATTTTTATATATAAATATGATATTTAGTAAATCATAAATATTTAAGCTTATAACTTAAATCTAAAACTCTAAATTATAAAATATAATTGTTAATTATTTTTAAAATATATTGTTTTAACCCTAATTTCTGACCTTATACATATCCCCCTAAACTCTATCTCCAAACCAAATCAAAATTCCAAAACATAATTCATAAAATCGATATTTTTATATGAATCAATTTTAGTTACTAAATAAAACTATTGACTTTTTTTTTGTGTCGGCACACTATAGACAAAATTAAGATATAACCAATTATCATATATATTCAAAAGAAAAAGGTTAAAATACCATCTTATTTCTGATTGGGCAGTACATCAAAGGTGCGGATTACAGTCTGGACCATTGATTAAATTCAATATAATGGTTCAGATTGCTTCATTTCTTTCCCCTTCTTTCTGTTTTCTCTATACGTGTTCTCATTCTCTATCTTTCATTCTTTCTTATCTCCTTCTTCCTCTTGTATCAATATCATCTTCTTCCTCAATACCAACATCATCATACAAGACACGAGTCGATGATGATGTGCTTAATCTCTTATCTTTTTTTTTACAATCATTAGTCTCTTACTTGCCCGTTAATAACCTTCTTCCTCCCTTTTCTAATACGTCGCTCGGTTAGTACCTCCTTAAACGGATTCACTGCGTTAGTCACCGGATCTGGTTCGTCGAACTCATGTCTCCTTTGTGATTCCACCTCAGTCTCCAGATCTCCTCTGCTTAAGCCCCAAAATCTAGCCGCTCTCAGCTTCAGTCTCAAGTCGCATCTTCTTCATACCGGTCAACTCGTCACCGCAATCTCAGCTTTAGTCTCAATTCAAACCTCCTTCAACGGCTTCACACAGTCTCCGGAGTCGGTTTGATCGGAACTCACCGGAATCTGTAGATCTCCTCCGCTCAAGCCTCGTATTCTCGCTGCTCTCAACTTCAGTCTGAAGTCGCTTCTTCATCACCGGTAAAGCTTGTGATGGCCAAGAACGACGAGTTTAAGCAACACGACCAGCCTTCGGCCCCAACCATAGGTTTGGTCATGACGGCGCAAGACTATACAAGACATAAGTCTAGGTTAATTTCATTAGGTTTAGGTTTAAGTTTCTAAACCAGTTTATATGTGTAAACCATTTTTGTAAACCAATTTTAATTTCTAAACCAGATTATTATTTGTAAACCATAATAAAAATACTGATGTAAATAAAATAATTTGTTTGTCGATTTATTATATAGAAATTTGTATTTATATCGATGTCAAAAAGCAGATATATATATATATTTTACAAAATTATTATATAATGATTTATTATAAAATTCGTAATTTATAAAATCTACAAATTAGCCACAATTTAATAAGTTGCAATTTGGGGTTAATATAGCCACAAATATATTTGCCACTATTTATAGATAGTAGCTACAAAATAAGGTTGTGGTTATGCTTTATAAAAGCTACCACAAATAGCCACAGTTGATGATTATCCACGAGCTCGACGCTACAAAAACAAATTTGTGTTATAAATCATGGAGTGGATTGCCATTAACCAGGTCCGGTCCAAGATAGGTCCAATACATAGAAGATGGAGAGACGGCCGAAGCCCTAGAGAGAGGAGAGAGAGAGACGGCCACAAAGTTTGGAGATTGCCATTAACCAGGTCCGGTCCAATATCGGTCCAATACATAGAAGATGGAGAGACGGCCGAAGCCCTAGAGAGAGGAGAGAGAGAGACGGCCACAAAGTTTGGAGAAAAGGAAACTCTTTCCTTTTCCTAGTAGATGTAATCTTTTCATTATTATGTATTAGTAGTTTTTCTAATCCTAGTGAGTTTAGGTTTTGGATACTTTCCATTTATCTTCATTCTTGTAATCCTTATATAAAGGAACCCCTTGATCATTAATAATAACATAGAAATATTCAGTTTCAAAACTCTCTAATTACAACACGTTATCAGCACGATAGACTCCAAAACCCTGAGACAAAACATAACCTAAAATTCGTCACATAAACCCTAAATCAGACGCAACTTAAAATCGATCTATCTCTCAAACCCTGAGGAACCAGACGACGAGCCACATATCAAATTAAAGCTCTTGACGATACGAATCTAACAGCGCAAACCGTTTGTCGATCCGTTCTCAGACGCGCCCACAATCGCAGCAACAATACTCGGCGCCGTCTTGGTCTTTTGGAACCCTAATCCCGAAGAAACCTAAATTGTTCTTGCTTGCGTTCCAGCAAGTTTTACCGTCTCAGCCTGATAAGATCTTAGCTCAGACGATCTCTTACGTACTCAGCTTGCATCCCGGACGTCCCAAGTTTCACATTCGGCATCACAGTCAGCTCGCGTTCCAAAACAGACGCCCGCGAACCCGATAGAAAAAAGACACGTCCCGCTCCAACTCAGATCGCGTAGAACCCTAAACTCGATCGCGTCTTACGTACGTCTCAGCCTCCGCTCTCGATCTCGATCAGACGTTCAGCCTCAGCCCGTTCGCGAGAGGCGCTCACCATCCGACGAACCCAACGAACCCTAACCCTAGGCGTTCCCCGTTCGCGTATGAGACTCTCAGGCTCAGCTCGTGTCCTCGTCTCAGCCTCAGCTTGCGCTCAGTGATATCTCATGATTTTTATAAGTTTTAGATTCATATTTTAGCTTATTATGATCATTTTAGGTTGCATTTAGGTCTTTGTGTTGTATTTGCATACTCATTTGCATATCATAGGGGTTGGAATGCTTAT
>NC_027756.1:29046249-29047759 GCF_000695525.1 Brassica oleracea var. oleracea
GCCATAGGTTAAATAGATCAATCCCCTATGAGTAAATCGAAGCTCTATAAGTTCGATCTAAACCTAAGAACGAGTTTGATCTATTGATCAATTAAAATCAGAACCTTAAAGGTTTTTTTGAATCTCAAATCAAATCCCCTTGATCAAAGATCAAAGTTTTCGATATCCACTAAAACCCTAATTTTGGAAAATCGGTTTTAATTTTGATTTGAAACTTGAGTGTTTGATTGATCGCCTAGAGCTATGATTCGGATTGTTTTTAAAACTTGAATCCGAATCTTGTTTAAACTAAAACCCTAATCTCAATTTTTAAAAAATTCCTAATGGCCTTGAAACCCTTAATTTTGATTGATATTTCTAAAGGCCTTGAAACCTTAAATCTCTCATTAAGCTTGAAAGATTGATTTAAAGAATTTATATATTGAATGAGAGTTAGGTTGCTAGATTATTTAATTCTAAATCTTAATAGATATGCAACTAAGCAATAGGATTGAATACACTTACATTAATAATCCCGTTTTGTATACGGCCGTGTGGTCTAATACATTGTTCATACTTGCGGTCTTGTGCCCTTGATTGATTGAAAGCCGTGTGGCTTAGTGCACATCTAAGTGACCGTGTGGCCTAGTATCCGGATGGTTATATAAACCGGATTGCATCATGATCTGATCCTTAAGATCGTTGTATCACTAATATGGCCGTATGGCCTAAGCATCACATTGCAAAGCCGTGTGGCTTAAGCATCATAAATAGACTTATGAAATCATGTGCACTGATTATTTAAATTGGTTGCAAGAATTTTAAATCATGAATTGATTAAATGATTTCAGATGTCGAGATTTGAGCCTTCGGATTATGCTGCCCTAAATCTCTTTGGAGATAATTATCAAGAATGGGAAATGAACACTTCAATTGTCCTGAAGTCTAGAGGACTCAGGAGATGTATCATTGAAGGCAATAATGCAATTTAAAGTGAAAAGCATAGAGCCATAACAATTATGCGCTACCATCTCACTGAGGAACTGAGAAATCAGTATGAAAATATAGAGGATCCTTGTGAACTTTGGACAAGACTAGAATCCAGATACTCAATGATATTCTGGCGAAAGACCAAGAATGAATGGAAGCTTCTCAGGTTCCAGGATTTTGAATCCCTGGAAGAATATCATTCTGCTCTAAAGAAAATCGCCCATAGTCTTGAACTATGTAGTGAAGTGGTAACAGATGATGATTTATTATATAAAACATACTCCACATTCCATCCAAAGGATGTACTGTTATCACATAAGGCTAAAGGTTTCACAACCTATAATGACCTATTGTCATACCTATTTGCAATCAAGCAAAAAGAGCAGAAACTTAAAAATACTATTAGTCGATTTGAGAAACTTCAGAAAAGATACATTGAGCAACGAGATAGTGAGATGAGACTTCCTGAAGCCAATGAGGCTAGAAATGATAAGGAAGAATCCAAGAAAGCCGCCTGGGAAAATATAGATTGTGAGGCCGG
>NC_027756.1:29047946-29048529 GCF_000695525.1 Brassica oleracea var. oleracea
GAAATCGTGAAAGGGGTATAGTAAGCATAGTAAAGAAACTATGGCTACTTAAAAGGCATTATACACACCCAAAAGAACATGTGGCCAATTGAAGTTATAATGTATGGTTTCCAAGTAGAAACAATGGGTAAGGAAGGAAACGAGTTCCTTTAGACTTTAAGAAAAATAAAACGCCTAAGACCTTATAAGTGGCCGAGACTATACCTATGATCTCAACTGATTTAAAACTATGCTATAAGATCAGTATGATAAGAGGCAAGAGAAGTGGTGACTATACTGATATATCCCATGAAATTTTACACTATATGGCATGATAGGATTAGCCATCCTAAAGTATAAACTTGATACAAATATTGAAAAGACACAGAGTTATCCCGTAAAAGATCTCACGTTGTGAAACATGTACACAAAGGGAAACTCATTAGGCTTAATTGTCCCAAGCACCACGACCTTATAGTATGGTCATGAGGGGGAGAGAGGATAAAACCATGATCAATACTACAAGTTCGTGTACCACTATGGTCTAAGACCATGTTATATGGCTCGGTCATTACTCGGCCATGAAGGACCATTCCTTGGTCGT
>NC_027756.1:29048647-29050417 GCF_000695525.1 Brassica oleracea var. oleracea
GACCGAGAGCCAAAACATGGGTGATCAAATAGTGGCCAGGTACGGATTGCATGAAAACAAATGAATCCGAATATTAAAGGAGAAAGATTATAAGCTGGATAAAGAATGTTAAAAGTACGAATGGTTTTAACCATCATTGTCTTGGCAAAGATACTCGGACTATACATTATGATTTAAGACATCCAAAGAAAGATTATACAAAGCTATCCAATAGAGAAGCTAATCGAAATGCCAGACACTGACCCGAGAAATGACTAACCAGCTTAGCACCAAATGAATGTCCTAGAAGAGACATAATCAAGTTGCTATAGAGTCTATACAAGATAGACCAAGTGTTCCATAATATAAAGGAATCTCGGATAGAAAAATGGTGCATAGAATACATATCCGAGATTATAAGAGAAACCATACCAGACATTGAGAAAATGCTGCGCAGCTACACATCTAAGGTACCAAACCGTGTGGCTTGGGACGCCAAGCTACTAGGTAACAAAGGTCCTGGATAATAAGATCTCAAATTTATAGATCATGTCTGGAACATAATGGAACCACATGAAAGTGTCGACACACACACACATTTGTATAAAGATACATAAAGTTATAACACTTGAACATAAAGAGATGAACGAGGATCATGAACCCACGAATGAGTACTCATACAATCATAAAGATCATAAAAGATTATATTGAAAGATAAACGTGGAGGTTCAAAGTATCTAAAGGAGATATGAGCGTATTGGCCATATACATATACATAAACGCCATCTGATCAACCAGTGAAATAGATGGATCTTGTGAGAAGTAAAGAAACCGTGAGAGATGTACATGATGTAAAGGTGTTCATGTTTTCCTACTAACAGCATTCGATTATAGCTTGTTACACAAGGTACTCACAGAGATCAAAGGAACAGATTATAAGGAGATAAACTCCTATGTGGTGGATGCTGCTACAGATTTTCGAAATTGAAAATGGTCTGGTCATAAGAAATATATTAGATACAAATGATGTAGTAAGCAGTATATGAATCACTGGATAAGATGAAAGAACAGCTTCGTTCCTAAGCTGACTCATGGACTGAAACATAAAGCAGCTGCATATAGTATGTAAAAGAAATTGATCACGCATGATCATTGATCTTGGAGTTGTATAAAAGACAATCCAATACAGTCCATATATTTGAAATACCTTGTGATTATACTAAACCTAAAAGAGGTTAGTAGGCATAGAATAAATCTATGTGGGCGTCCGACCAAAAGCGTCCGGCCCCGGCCCTTCAAACTAAAGATGTCCGATTCTGTCCGTTTAAGGGCGTCCGGCTCTTCAGCAAAGAACGTCTGGCTCTTCTACTAGACGCGTCCGACTTTTAAGACTAAAAGGCGTCTGGCCCTTCTTCTTGATCACGGGCTAGTAGAGACAAAAGATCAACCGGATACAAATGTATTGTAGTCCATAAGCTTGTGAGAGCCAAGATCTATGACCTAATAATATATATTTCAGTGTGTGATATAATCCACAGCAACAGAGGTCATGAGATACCATCAAGAGATGGATAAAGGACTACAATGTATGAGATAGATATGGTACTGCTTAAGGCAAAGAAATATCGATGTCCACATGTGAGATACATGAGAGTGTTCGGCCACAGAGCCATAATGAGAGATTATAAAACTCACAGCAATGATCATTGATCTTGAACACTCATGAGACAAGTAGTTGACATGTATAGACGAGGTCTATGACCCAGACATGGATCGGCCAGATCGAGACAT
>NC_027756.1:29050486-29061263 GCF_000695525.1 Brassica oleracea var. oleracea
GATCACGTCTAGACTATGGACACATGCAAACACGATTTGCAAAGACCCAATAAGTAATCTCTGAGGACAATGTGATTCACATTGCTTAGCACATATGTTTTACCGGGACACTCGATGTCAAAGGACATGAGAAACGACCTAAGAAGTCGAAGTGGTCTAATTACGGTTCAGTAATGAAACTGGCCGATTATTCCCATCCTACATATACAGGAAAGATCATGCACCAGATACGTAGAATGTAGAAACCTACACTAAGGTTCACATCAGGGGGAGTAGTGCGTGTTGTACTCTTTTTCCTTCATCATGGTTTTGTCCCACCGGGTTTTCCTGATAAGATTTTAATGAGGCAACATGAAGCGTACTACAAATCCTATATGGTTATGGCATCCAAAGGGGAGTGTTATAAATCATGGAGTGGATTGCCATTAACCAGGCCCGGTCCAAGACCGGCCCAATACCTAGAAGATGGAGAGACGGCCGAAGCCCTAGAGAGAGGAGAGCAAGCCGACTTTAGGAGAGAGAGAGACGGCCACAAAGCTTGGAGAAAAAGAAACCCTTTCCTTTTCCTAGTAGATGTAATCTTTCCATTATTATGTATTAGTAGTTTTCCTAATCCTAGTGAGTTTAGGTTTTGGATACCTTCCATTTATCTTCATCTTGTAATCCTTATATAAAGGAACCCCCTTGATCATTAATAATAACATAGAAATATTCAGTCTCAAAACTCTCTAATTACAACAATTTGTAGCTATTCGTGTCTATCGGTCATATAGCCACAAAATATTGATCATAGCTACAAAAACAAATTGCGGCTTAAAGCAGATTTTCTTGTAGTAGTAGTTGATGCTCGACTTAATTAAACTAAATACTCAATTTTACAAATCAAATAGAAGTCAAATACAAGATATGTAACAAGTAATTGTACCCACTGTGGATTTTAAAACCCACATTAATTATTTGGCAGTGTTTGAATGTAAAAACTAGGAAAGAAAAATGATGTAATCAATAATATCCTCTGAACCCAACGATATAATCAGATATTCCGGTTGACAAAAATTGATTTTTATTGATTAAGTATGGTTGAATACAATAAAGGGAATGAGATCGAGATACAACTGAGATCGAGTACGAAATAAACTACTTAGAGCTTTAAGTTCGAGGTCGATGTGTGTGGTTAGGTCTCTCTAGGGTTTCACGTTGTGGTTATGATACGCCCTAAATTAGGGAAGGATCACTCAGCCGGACTTAAGGATATTAACTCGCCAAAATGGAGAACTGATGGATTGAATGGTGACATAAGAGGGACAGAAAGTCTCTTGATACTACCAAACTTCAGTTGTTGCTTGATATGGCGCACAAGTCCAACAAAAGAAGGATTTCTATATGTTGCTTGATATGACGCACAAGTCCAACAGAATAGAGAAGTTTGCTTGGTGCTAACCACACCGAGAAACAAAAAGTGTTCTACAAAGAACAAAGGAGATAAACTCAATAAAAGAGAAAAAATGTTATTCTATTTCGTGGATCATAGACCCTATTTATAGGATTACAAGTTGTAGAAATCCAAAGAAGGATGTGCTAAAAACAAGACATTGAAAATAGAAACAAAGACTTGACTAAATAAAGTCGTTGACTGAAACTTGGATTGCCTCTTGATATAGCCACAACCAGAACTTTGAAAAGTGAAGAATATGCTCCTGATATGGGCCAAGACATGTCCCTTTGAGGCCGGGTCAAAATCCATCTTTTATTTCTTAGCCCATTTTTATCGGTTTCTCCATTTGGCCCAAGCAAGTCTGTCTTTGAATCTTTTTGGAAACCATAATGGCCAAGGCTTTCTTGGACATTTAGAACATGAATAATCACCTTTGGCATGATTGAATTGGTCGTTGGTTCGTCATAAAGAAGGTTAGTCATTTCCAGCTTCTCGGGTGGTCTGAATTCGCGAGAACTGAAGATCACCTGATTTGTAAATGACATAACTGTCACATATGAACTCTGTTTGATCTCATTCTTCTTCGAGGAGCTCCGTAATTGAGTTGAGAACATTCTACAAGTTATTTCATGCGTAGAAGCTCAGGGTTTGGAAGATATGAGTCAAACAATGAACATATATCTTTATGCTTCCCAAGATCAAGCCATGCATGTCTGTTTTGCCCGGTGCGCTACCCAAGAGCGCATCAGGTTAGGTCTCTCTAGGGTTTCACGTGTGTACCTCTATATCGATATCTTCTCTTCTTATTGGTGCAACCTCTCTGGATATCTCTCAACGATCTCTAGATCTGCGGGGTAGCATCCTCGTTCCTACTGACTTCGTCTCCCCTTTTTTATGGGTTTACTTTGACTGGGGCCCTCTAGGCCTGTGACTTTTTAACCGAAACCGAATACCGAACCGGATCAGACCCGAAATGGACCGGTTCGGATCGGTCTCAGATAGAGCATATTTAACCGATGGGTAAAGTTCATGAATATCTGTGGTTAGAAAGGTAAAGGGACAACTATTTTTACCACTAGACCACTTTAATTTCTTTGTAATAACGTTCAGACTATAAATATATATTCGATTTGTGTTCATTTTTTATTTTAAAAAAATTTAAAAAATTTTAAATTTTTTTTTAAAATAAAAATAATAATAAAAAATATAATTTCGGGTTAATATTTGTATACCGAACCGGTCATAATCAATTCGAATCCAAACCGTAAATCGACCAAGTATTCATTGGATACGTTTTCTAAATAACTGATTTATCCGGAACCGAATGGTTCTTACCCATAACCGACCTGAATACCCGAAATCCCAGCCCTACGGCTCGGCTCTCTCTTTAAGGTCGGACTGATGGACCTCACTTTTTATGCGAGCTCGGTTGAAGTTGAATGCTAATGGGCTTGGGCTTTCGGCATATTTTATCTTTAGCTACTTTTTGGTCCAACACCCACCACCCTAACTATTTTTTTTTTGTTTTATCGAATAAACATTTTTCTCCAAGCGTGGTAAAATAAAAAGATGCCCTTGACAGAATCGTCAAATTTGACATTTTCAATGAGAAAACTATTTTTTAATAAGCCGATTTGAATTTGAGTGTTCCATACCAACCCCCAACATAATAAAAACCAAATCTCCAAATTTTGTAGTTAGAAATAACTTTTGGGGATAATTAGTAGTAAGATTTATTATGCTATTGTCATTGGAGAGAAAGTAGAGAGAAAGAGAGAGAAAGTAGATTTGCTTGGGTCCGGCGTACGGCCGGCGCGTGAGCGTGCGTGCCGTCGCCAGAGCCCATTTTCTTCCGTTTAAAATGTTCATGTCTGTTTCTTCTTCGTCTCCTCTTAGTCTCTTACCTTCCGCCTTGTCTGAGCTCTATTTCAGTCCCTAGTCTTCGTTGTGGCTCGGTTCTGGAGTAAAGACGCGGTCGCGGAGAGGACTTCGGCAAGGAAAGTCAGTCCGTCAGACCAAGGTTCGAATCCGGGAGGTGGTGGCTCCTACAGCTCCATCGACGCCGGTCTTTCTCCGGGAGATGGAGGCTTACTCAGCTCTGTCGCCGCCGGTTGTGTCGCTGGGAAGGGGAGGCTCACACAGCTCTGCCGTCGCTGGCTTTTGTTTCCGAAGGGTGGAAGCTCTCAAAGCTCTGCGCTGTCGGCTTGGTACCCGTACGAGTTTTAGGGTTCGCTGGCTTTTGTTTCCGAAGGGTGGAAGCTCTCAAAGCTCTGCGCTGTCGGCTTGGTACCCGTACGAGTTTTAGGGTTCTTAGTAACTGTGTTTTCTTATAGGTGGTTTGGGTGTAGTCTATTGTCTTCAATTTGTTTGTTTGGGTCAGATTGGATGAGATCTCATGAGATGTTGAAGCTCTTCAATGGCGATGACGATTACAAGAAAAGAAAGCAAAGTTTGTAGGCTTTGGATTCATTCCCGATCAGTGGGTGATTGGGTGATCCGGATGAGCTCTCGGTGTGTCCGATTGATGCTCTCCGTGGAAGGATCTCCGTTGGTGAAGGTTTGTGCAGCGCTTAGCTCCGATGTGGCGCCGTGTTGATTCAGGCGAATCCGTCGGATGGCGTCACGTATTTTGGGCTTAGGTCAGTGTCGGTGGTGATGGTATGGGCCTTAGGCCATTATTGTATTTGTTTTGGTTTTTTTCGGTCTGGGGTTTCGAATCATTTGTAAGGCTAACGGGCTTTGCCCTTTTTAATTTAATTCAATTTGAGAAAAAAAAATAACTTTTGGGGATTTGCGTGAACTAGCATAGCAGACCGATGTAGAATAGTCAAATTTGCTTTCTTGGGATTTGCCTGAACTAGCAGATTTAGGCCTGAACGTTTTTACCTCAACCCGAAGTATCTATTTAAACTCGAACCCAAAAAACCAAAACCGAATCCGAACTGTTATACAAAAATATCCGAACGGGACTAATGAGCTTAGTACTTTAGTGTTTGGTTATAACCCAAATCGAACCGAAATCCAAACTAGGATCCGAAGATATCCGAAATTAGTTAAATATATTAATGTTTTTATATATTTTAAGATGATTTAGATATTTTAAAATATTCAAAATATTTTTTAGTTTGTTTTAATTGCTATTTTGAATACTTTTTAATTAATTTAAATAGTTTAACTAATTTTTAATTAGATTTGGAAACAATTTATATATTTTGGAAATTAAGTTTAAAAAATATATTTTTAGACAATTTTAAACATTAATTACATCCGATCCGAACCGAACCGGGAAAGAACCAAACTGAACCTGATCAAATATTTAGTAAAATCGGAATGGTACTTTCGGTCCGAAACCGCGCCCGGGCGTAAGCAGACCTATGTAGAAAAGTCAAAATTTAACATCTAGTCAATCTCAAAAATCGTTAGGTGAGAAAACCATTTTTGGGGGTAAATTTTATTTCGTGGAGCAGTTTCCCTTTCATTCAACCTCCGAAATAAAAAAATAAAAAAGAATTATTGGCAACGCACAGGGAGAAGAAGAGGTCAAATGTGCCTCGAAGATTTGAGAAAAAGTCCAGTGACGATATACCGCTGACGAGAAGGCCCCTTCTTCTACAGGTGAAGAGATGCTGCAGCCACGGGCATGGAAGCTGCGTTTTGTAAACTCGCCACCACCGATGATATTTACGTTTTCCAGGATCGAGGCGGAGGACGGTTCTCCGATAGCAATCGAGCTCCTCGATGCCGCCACAAACGCTCGAGTCACCTCCGAGTTGCGGCTCGAGATCGTAGCGCTGAACGCTGATATCGCCGAGGAAAGCTTCACCACCACCGAGGAGTTTAACAGGAATATTCTCCGACCACGGGAAGGGAAACCACCATTGCTCGTCGGAGACCTGACCGTGACGCTTAAAGACGGGGTCGGAGTAGTCAACGGCGACGTCACTTTCACAGAAAATTCGAGATGGACGAGATGCAGGATGTTCCGATTAGGTGCTAAAGTTACACAACAAGGAGGAGTTGCGGAGGCCATAAGTAGAGCGTTCGTGTGCAGAGATCGTCCAGGAGGAGAATGTGAATGTGAGTAAATTCATAGTTTATTTTCACCCGCATTTGGACAATCAATTTGGATTATGCAGCTTATTCCGATTTCAAGGTAGACGACATGACCAAACACGGAGTTAAAGAATCATCTTCACCGGGCGGCGGCAATCAACAACAGAAGCAGAGACGCCAGCTTCAGATCCGTGGTCATCGTCCTTCACCTCTCAGCGTTAACAAAGACTCCCACGTGATTAAGAAACCTCCCACGTTAACTCCGCGAGAGCCGGTGGTTGTCTCGCCCAAGGTCGTACACACCACCATGAGTGATTTCAGGAGCGTCGTCCACCGACTCACCGGGGCTAACAACTCTGTTTCCGAACTGCAATTTTCTGCATCATCCCCCTCTACTGATTATGAAGTCATAGTCATATACAGGAGAGGTGACATAACCAATGATGCTTTTGTTAAGGTCGTCCAGCGACTCACCGGGATTCCTAACTCTGCCTCTCTGCCTCTTAACTCATACGTTGAAATTGAAAAAGGGTCCTCAAAGGATCTGCAAGACACTGAACTAAGCACATCCGCCATTGGGGAATATGATGTCGTAATCAGATACATGAGAGGTTGCATAAGCAAAGGCGATTTCACCAGCCATCTTCGTGCTGCCCTCTGCCGGAGAGGGGTTTCTGTCCGCCAAGACATCGATGAAGTGGACGCAGTTCCTGAATGTAGGGTTTTGATCATATTCTTAACCAGCACATACGTCCCTTCCAACCTGGTAAACATTGTTGAACAGCAAAGTAAAAAGCCTCGAGTGGTTTACCCGATTTTTTATGGAATTTCACCATCTGATTTGATCACTAATAGCGAGTATTATGAGAGTTTTTCCCTCCAAGACGAGCCAAAACGATGGCAGGCTGCTTTGGAGAAAATAACTCAGATGCATGGCTACATATTGACTACAGATAAGTACGTGATGCCTGTTATTGTTAAACGTTTCCTCATCAAAGTATTTAGTGCACCCTTTTCACTGGCCTATCTATGATCACTGATCTTGTGGTTAGATATTTCATCCTCTCATCTTTTTCTTCAAGATTATTGACTCGTATACTCTATATACTTCATACATCGCAGGTCCGAGTCTGACTTCATAGACGAGATTGTCAATGATGCTTTGGAGGTGCTACGTTCCAACTATAAGAAGAATATTATTGGGATGGATACGCAGATAAAGGAGATCTTGTCACTGCTATGCATTGAGTCTCAAGATGTTCGCCGCATAGGTATATGGGGTGCGGTTGGTATAGGAAAAACAGCCGTTTCTGAAGAAATCTTCCATAGAATCTCTGTCCAATATGAGACTTGTGTCTTCCTCAAGGATCTCCATAAAGAAGTCGAGCTAAAAGGGTACGATGCTGTGAGGGAGGAACTATTGTCTAAACTTTTAGAGGTAGAACCAGATGTCGTACGTACTTCAAACATTAAAACGAGTTTCTTGAGGAACAGGCTTCAGCGTAAAAGGGTCCTCGTAGTTCTCGACGATGTGAAAGATTTCAGGGATGTTGAAACATTTGTGGGGACGCTTATCTATTTTGGTCCAAGAAGCAGAATAATCATAACGTCTAGGAACAGACATGTTTTTGTACTATGCAAAACCGATCATGTCTATGAGGTCAAGCCATTAGAATTTCCCAACTCTCTACATCTTCTGAACCCCGGAATATTTCAGAGTGGTCTGTCACCCGAGCTTTACAAGACATTGTCACTTGAGCTGGTCAAATTCTCAAATGGAAATCCTCAGGTTCTTCAGTTCTTAAGCAGATCCAGCAGAGAATGGAAAAGTTTATCACAAGAAATTCAGAAATCTTCTGCCATTTACATTCCAGGTATATTCGAAAGAAGCTGTTGTGGGCTTGATGAAAACGAAAAGAGTATATTTTTAGACATTGCATGTTTCTTTAGAAAGATGGATAAAGACGACGTTGCAATGTTGCTTGATGGATGTGGTTTCTCTGCACATATTGGATTTAAAAACCTTGTTGACAAATCACTGTTAACCATATCACACAATACGGTGGACATGCTCTGGTTCCTCCAGGCAACAGGCCGAGAAATTGTTCGCCAAGAATCTATTGACAGGCCAGGGGACCGCAGCAGGTTGTGGAATGCTGAAGATATTAGAGACGTATTCCTAGACAACACTGTAAGTAACCAAGGCAATATTTTGTTTTTTTTTAACGTTCTGCACTTAGGTTTGTTCTGACTTTTTTTGTTTTTTGCTTTCAGGGCACGTCAGCTATTGAAGGGCTTTTCCTGGACATGTCGCAGCTGAAATTCGATGCAAGTCCCAATGTATTCGACAAAATGTGTAACCTTAGACTGTTAAAGTTTTATTTCTCCGAGTTGATAGAGAACCATGGAGTGTCTTTACCTCAAGGTCTTGAATACTTGCCGACCAAGCTAAGGCTTCTGCACTGGGAATACTATCCTATAAGCTCTTTGCCGCAATGTTTTGATCCAAAGAACCTCATAGAGCTTAACATGCCAAATAGTTGTGTGAAGAAACTTTGGAAAGACAAAAAGGTAATGTTCAAGATTACTGCTACTAGACTACTATGTCAATTAAATATGAGAAACCATGAAGTTGTTGCTGATATTTGTCTCTCTTTTACAGAGTCTGGAAAACCTTAAAAAGATGAGACTGAGCTACTCCTACCAGTTAACAAAGCTTCCAAGACTTACAAGTGCGCAAAACCTCGAGCTTCTTGATCTTGAAGGTTGTAAGAGTTTGGTGAGCATTAGCCACTCTATCTGTTATCTTAAAAAGCTTGTTTCTCTGAATCTGAAGGACTGCTCGAATCTGGAGAGTGTACCATCTACCAGTGATTTAGAGTCTCTTGAGGTTTTGAATCTTTCTGGCTGCTCGAAGCTAGAGAATTTTCCGGAGATCTCACCAAATGTGAAAGAATTGTACTTGGGTGGGACTGTGATACAAGAAATACCATCATCGATCAAGAACTTGGTGCTTCTTGAAAAACTTGACCTGGAAAACAGCAGACGCCTCGTGATTCTTCCAACGAGCATATGCAAGTTAAAGCATCTCGAAACGCTGAATCTGTCAGGCTGCTCAAGCCTTGAGAATTTTCCAGACTTGTCTAGAAATATGAAATGCTTAAAGTATCTGGATTTGAGCAGGACGGCCATTAGAGAGCTACCCTCCTCCATTTCATATCTGACTGCTCTTGAAGAAGTAAGATTTGTGGGATGCAAGAGCCTCGTAAGATTGCCTGACAACGCGTGGAGCCTAAGATTCAAGGTTGAATTTCGCCAGATTGATACGGAGAAGTTTTCGAAACTGTGGAATAGATTTGGATGGCTCAAAAAAGTTCACATCTCTTAGTTCCTTCTTCTATACTCCTTGTAATTGACACAACAAAGATTGTTTCTGTTCTCTACAATGTGAAATATATGAGAAGAACTAAGGGCTGAATCCGCCTAAGTCTGATTCTTTATCTGAATGTAGAGAGTCTGATATTCATTATGTGAATATCTGGTAAATGTTTGTTATGTTACTTATGTTCTTAGCTTCTTATATAATTTCATGATATATTCGAATTTGATGCTGCTGTGGACTTGTTTCTTGAATATTTTTATAGGATTTAATGATCATAACTAACAAGGTATAAAGTTTTTTTTCCGAAAAATTAATCTTAAAATACAGAAATATAGATGAGTTAATTAGCCTATTTCGGATCTATAATGGGGAAGTCATAGATACAGCTGTTCTGTGGCGGCTCGATCCAGGCAGCATAATGCAGCATCTCGTTGGTGTTTGAAGATTCAACACAATAGCCGTCATGTCTCTTACAAAAACTTCTTGTATTTAACGAGTATTTGACCGGACGATCCGGGTTTATATGAGAATCCCACACATACACAATGTCACTCATATCTCTTGGGAGCCCATATGTCATAATGCTTGATTCATCACTGATAAAGCTGGACAAACCATCACATATTTTCTTCTTTTCCCAAACCAACCTCAACCGGTTAAGTCTAAACATGATTAGTCTCATCTGCCCTCTACTGGAGACCGAATCTACTAGATATATGTTCCCTTGGTATTTGGTTATCCACATGAGATATGGGCTCAGGTTTGGAAGTGGCACATAAAGAGTATCCCAGGTACGTGCAACTGGATCATATACCCCTAGCCCATCTTGATCAGGAAACCAAAAATAACCATCAGAGAATACAATATTGTTTTTTATGTTATGTACCAGATTGTGGATGGCTTATAACCAAAAGATTATGATTTGTAATATTTTCATTTATCTACGACGGTGTAATCTCTTATATAAGTAACCTCTATGTTATGAATAAAGATAAATTTTTCCATTACTTTTATAACACGTTATCAACACGAAACTCTAAATCCGTAAGCTAATACCTAAATCGAAAAACCCTAAAACCCTAACCCTAGCCGGCGATCCGACGAACCCTAAACCCCGATCGCGTCTCTTGTTCCCGCATCTGTTCCAGCTCGCGTCCCCGATCAGCTTCAGCCCAAGGCGTTCCTGATCCTAGCTCAGACGTTCGCGACCCGAGAGCAGCTCCAGCACGCGACCTCTTCCTCGTTCGCGACAGCATCAGACAGCTCGCGTCCGACGATCAAGGCGTTACCGATCAAGGCGTTACCGATCAAGCAACAAAGGACGTCCGCGACTCGATCCATTCCAGCTCGCGTCCTGTTCGTGTCCAGCTCGCGGCTCAACTCCTTTGGTGGTCCGATTCAACAATCATCTAAGGTTAAAAGGTAATTCAAAACCTAAGAACCCATAATCGAACATGGATTGATTGATAAAGAATGAAACCCTAAAACCCTAATCTTTATGAATCAAAACCATAGGGTAATATAACAAAAATCCTAATTGAGTAAATCGAAGCTCTAAAAGTTCTATACCCCAAACCCTAAATCATGTTCCTACATGATCAAAACCCCAAATCGATTTTTACAAGTTAAAATCCGATAAACCCTAACCCTATATCTATAAACCCTAAATAATATAAGTATTAAATAATATAAGTATCAGAATTAATTATACTATAATTATCAAATCACATATTAAAACACTAATCGAATAGTTTGAAAACAAAAATATTTTCGGTTTTGATCATTGAGGTTTTAAATCTGATTGAATATGATGCTATGTTGCTAGAATTGTTTGACCGTTAAATTGATAGATTTATTTTCTCATCCTGCTTGGTTAATTGTTCATCTGATTTAAAATTGTTTAAACC
>NC_027756.1:29063559-29064057 GCF_000695525.1 Brassica oleracea var. oleracea
GTGATAAAGGTGATCATTGGACGAGCAGTGCATGGGAACGACCCTACCGGAGCGATGCCATGAACTCGCTGTGCCCTACCTCTCAGAGCGACCTTACCAGAGCGGCAACACGAGGTCGCTCGCCATTTTCACTTCGGAGCGACCTCCTAGAGTGACAGGGCGAAGTCGCTCCAGCTCCAGAGCGACCTCACCACAGCGACACCCAGAGGTCGCTCGGGGTTGTGTCGATTTGAGAGCGACGTACAAGCCGGGAGAGACGTCCCACAGCGACTACCTGAGGTCGTTCCCAGCACCCAGAGCGACCTCCCGGAGTGACGTGCCGAGGTCGCTCCGCGTCGTCTATTTGGTTGAACTTATGATTTATCAAGGGCTTTTTGGTCATTTTTATGCACGTTTTACACTTTCTAAACCTATGTTTAAGTACCTTTTGTAAGCCATTGGAGGCTGATTATCTTCTGATCTTAAGAAAAACCACCAAAAACCTCTTGGAAAGTTCAT
>NC_027756.1:29064160-29065529 GCF_000695525.1 Brassica oleracea var. oleracea
AAACTTGATCACCCAAGGTCTAATCCCTATGCCCATGAGTTCTCTTTTCCCTTTGTCAAGAAAGTTACTTCATTTATCACTTTTATTATTCTGCAACTGCATTAGCATTAATCATTAGTTTAGAAATCTTTTAAATCACCGGTTGCACTTAGATTAAGTGAGTACTTGCATTCTCAGTGCTTTGAAATCCCTTAGAATTGGTTCGACAATCTTTTATAATACATCATTTGTCTTAGGAGCCTTGAAAACTTCTAACATCAAAT
The DNA here is from genome assembly GCF_000695525.1 of Brassica oleracea var. oleracea. Classification (NCBI taxonomy): domain Eukaryota; kingdom Viridiplantae; phylum Streptophyta; class Magnoliopsida; order Brassicales; family Brassicaceae; genus Brassica; species Brassica oleracea. Next base: position 29,064,424 of record NC_027756.1, read on the forward strand.
TGGCGCCGTTGCCAAATTCTGAGTAGATTTGAACATTGAGATTTAGTCACTTGCTTGAGACTAAGTCATTTTTTTTTTCTTTTGTTACTGATTCTCCTTCTTCACCTCCCTTTTACTTTCAGGTGTATGAACTTGAGGAGCAGGGGTCCATCAAACCTAGTTCCCAGAGTTGCAGACATCAGAGCTTTAGAGAGAGAGTGTGCTAGAAAGAGAAGAGAAGAAGAGCAACAACCTCACTTGCAGAGATTGGATATTAATTTGGGAGACCAACCTCAAGATGATGCGAACGCCAATGGAGCCAACAACGTTCCACAACACCCACAACAAGCAGCTCGACCCATTGGCACTTATGATCGCCCCAACATTCATGGTCATAGACTGGGAATCCAGGCACCGGCTGTGGCAGCTAACAACTTTGAGATCAAATCAGGACTCCTCAACGTGATCGAGAACAACAAGTATCATGGCTTGGCTTTGGAGGACCCATTTGACCACTTGGACAGGTTCGACAGCTACTGTGGGTTGTCAAAAACCAATGGTGTTTCCGAGGATGCATTAAAGCTCAAGCTATTCCCATTCTCTTTGGGGGATAAGGCACGTCAGTGGGAGAAGTCTCTACCCAGCGACTCTATCACAACCTGGGATGACTGCAAGAAAGCATTTTTGGAGAAGTTCTTCTCTACTTCAAGAACTGCTAAGCTTGTTGGGGTCGAAAACGATTACGACGAAGTTAACGTCCAAATCCCTGAAGAAGAAAACGAAAAACCTTCTTCGACAAACACTTTTTCGAAATAGATTCTTCTTTACGAAAAGCTTTGCGGAGGAAACGCGAGTCATCGGACAAGAGCTCGAAAAGGATCGCTACGCAGCTACCGAACACGTACTCCGCTCGGTCGCTACGTAGCGACCGAGTTAGAGCCAAAGCTCGGTCGCTACGTAGAGACCGATCGTCCGTCCGCTCGGTCGCTACGCAGCGACCGAGCTCTTCCGAAACGTCGATACGAAATTAGTCCATGCATTCTCGTCTACCCTTCAATGTTATCTCCCGAAGACCGTAGCAAACCCATTTCACGATTCCCCGCCATTCTAAGTTATCGATCAAACTT
>NC_027756.1:29065592-29065859 GCF_000695525.1 Brassica oleracea var. oleracea
AAAGGGACCTAAGACATGACTCGAGGCCCAACTTATGATTTCTTAACCAACAGCCCGTAAGCCGCATGACGGTTTATGCTTGGTTCACGAGAAAAGATAAATGTCAAGTTTCCGCGGATAAATACGAAATTTTGAAGATAATTACGAAGATCGGAAAAAATGGAATATCTCCATTTTTATGCTATGACGGCTTAAGGGCAGAAGGGGAAAAGCGTAAACCGAACTTGGAGCCAATATATAAGGAGTCCTAGGCGAGAGGCATGGAGG
>NC_027756.1:29065977-29066128 GCF_000695525.1 Brassica oleracea var. oleracea
AGCTCTCGTAGCCCAGGCACTTACCTTGTTGTAAACGCTCAAACGCAGATTCAGAATAAGAACTATCTTGCTCTCTTTTTCGATTTCTTATTTTATTACTTTTCTCATTTCGTGTTTTGATTGCTTGGCGTGTGGTATTAGCAGATATCCG
>NC_027756.1:29066568-29067370 GCF_000695525.1 Brassica oleracea var. oleracea
GGATCCTAGCGATGTCTCCAACGATACTGATGAGGACGTCGACAGACATCCAAGGAGGACCAGAAGCCGATTCGCTCGAGAAATCTCTCCGTTCGACAAACCAATGACAGAAGAGGAGGAAATCCTCTATTGGAACGAACAAGAAGAGCTGGCTGAAAAGCAAGCCGAGCTCGCTCGCAGTAAACACCGACAAGCACGAAAATCTGCTGGCGAGACGTCGGATATACGCAATCTTCGCGACTATATCACCAAGACTGCGGCAGAAGTAAGAGCCGTAAAATCCCAAATCCATCACGCTACCAGCGCGGCCCCCGAGATCGACATGCTGTTGGAAGGGTCTCGGAAGACCCCTTTCACCACTCGCATCTCAGATACGAGGGTATCCGATCCAGGAAAAATCAAAGTACCGAAGTATGATGGAACGACCGATCCGAGAGCGCACCTTCAGGCTTTCCACATCACGATGGGAGGAGCAAGGCTGAAGGAAGGCGAAAGAGACGCCGGCTACTGTCGCCTGTTCGTCGAGAATCTAGAAGGAGTAGCCCTCGAATGGTTCGCGCGCCTTAAGCGAAACTCTATCAGAAGTTTCCGACAGCTCGCATCGGAATTTCTCAAGCAATACTCTATGTTCATAGATAGAGAAACTTCCGATGACGATCTCTGGAGTCTGTCCCAGAGGGAAGACGAACCCCTCTGCGAGTTCATCAACCGATTCAAGTTGGTAATGTTTAGGGTCAGCGGGATAAGCGACAAGTTGGCCATCGATGCGCTCAGAAAGGCGCTCTGGTACAAGTCAAAATTC
>NC_027756.1:29067491-29067998 GCF_000695525.1 Brassica oleracea var. oleracea
TCCTCGAAAGATGTAGACCCAAAAACAAGGAAGAAGAACCCTCGTAATGACAAGTATGTTCATCACGAAGGGGAAGAACTCCAAGGAGCGCAAAATTACGCGATCGGCTTAGACCAGTGCCGAACCATGGGTAATACGTGGAATCGCAATCAAGGATATGATGAAGACACCTGCTGCGAGTTCCACCAGTCCCGAGGACACTCCACGACTAACTGCAAGGTCTTGGGAGCAAGGCTGGCCGCGAAGCTACTACCCAGAGAACTCTCGGAAGTGACCAGCGTGAAAGATCTCATCCTCGAGACCGATCGCCCCCCGAAGCCGGACAGAAATCTTCCCGCGGAGAGATCTCCTCAAAGAAACCAATCTGGGGATAAACGCGGCAGGAAGCCAGACGACAAAGGGAACGATAACAATCGTCGTAGGGTCAACATGATCATCAGAGGATCGCAATTCTGCAAGGATATGGTTTCGGCGATCAAGGCTTACCAGCGGAAGGCGGAGTCAAGC
>NC_027756.1:29068116-29068341 GCF_000695525.1 Brassica oleracea var. oleracea
TCATACGAGATCTGGAAGTCGGAAGAGTACTCATTGACACAGGAAGCACGGTCAATGTAATCTTCCGTGACACTCTCAATCGGATGGGCATCAAAATCGAAGAAGTAACTCTAACTCCGAAACCACTCACAGGCTTTTCAGGCGAAGTATCGATGACCCTCGGATCGATTCAGCTACCAGTCATGGCCAAGGAGATCACAAAAATCGTCGAGTTCGCGGTAGTCT
>NC_027756.1:29068400-29068825 GCF_000695525.1 Brassica oleracea var. oleracea
GCTATGCAAGCCGTTCCATCGACGTACCACCTGGGTGTCAAATTCCCGACCCCAAACGGAGTCGCAGCTATCTGGGGATGTCAGAAACAATCGCGACTGTGCTTCCTCGCGGAGCACAAGTTAAGACAGATGACGACCTCTGCAACGGCAAATCGCAAACGCACGAAGATTGATAAATCTTCGACCGACAACGCTTCAATAAAAGACGATTTAACATCGTCTGCTAACGCAGACGCTTCGGGTGTCGAAACTGAAAATGAGTCCGAAGCCGACACTACCACTCAACCAGAACATCCAGAAGAAAATACTGACCCAGCCACGATCATCACGATCAAGGCGGCCAGCACGGCGACAACCGCCGAGTGAAAACGCTCGCGGCATAAAACAGAACTACGAGATGGCTTGATCCTCGAAAGAGGTACGTA
>NC_027756.1:29068846-29073752 GCF_000695525.1 Brassica oleracea var. oleracea
GACGAGTTCAGCTATCCCCCTCTCTAAAAAGGGGGAGGGGGAGTGGGTGCGTATACTCATATGCTCCCACATAGGAAAAGATGCGTTATCGTAATCGAATTCTATAGAGATTTCGAAACTTTTTACAACCAATATGCGTCGCTCCTTCATAAGACACTTGCAAAAGTCTCAGAACAAGCCTAGAAAATTTACAAACGTTAATACTCTTGCCAGCAGCCTCGTACGGCCCAAAATCACAAAACAATCTCACTTCAGCACCGAAAATATACGTATAGTCTTCGAAAATAACTACGGGACGTCGCCAAGTTAAAAATCGAGATGATACGAACAAATTGTCCGAACGCGACCACTACAAATCTTACACTCCGTTCGTCGATTGGCCCCGACGAACACATCAGCCGTCTTAAACAAACGCAACTTGATCACTCTTTTGATCTTCGAACGTCCAACACAAGGACAAAAGCGCGCTGCAAAAAAAAATCTGAAATTTTGGTCTAGCACTTCCAGTTGGCTTAAAAATTGTCTCTGGAAAGATGCTCTATTCGTACCATACAAGTCGTATAAGCCGAGAGCCTATCCCGGACTTTAAATCGATACGAATCAGGTAGAAATCGCAACAGGAAAACCGATAGCTAGCTAATCACCGCACAAACCTTAAAACCGAGAGTAAACCTAGGTCTTGCCCTAAACCCATCGCATTGGTCTCAGACATCTCAAAGACATGATATCTAAACGATACGAGATCCTAAAACATGTCTCTCCGTTCATATTTCAACGTTCCCGGAAGATCGTAAATAATTTTTAAGAAAACTCACGTCTCGAACGAACCAACAGATTGAACGCCTCAACAAAGTTAAATATGAGACGACAATTCATGTTTACTTCAAACCCACTCGAAACAAAATAACTCAAACAAACATCCATTATATAAACCGCATAGCGGTAGGGGTTCAAAGCCACCAACGGTCAGTCCCGATAAAAATGGCCAAAACAGGCCCATACAAAGTTCGAAGGCCAGACTCGGCCAGACATATATAAACAAAGGCCACACTCGGCCGCTAAAAAACTAGATAAGGGAAATAATTCTTCCCGTAAAAACACTCACAGATCAAAGTTAAAATTCCGGGACAAGGAAGCTCCCAATGCATCCGCGGGATAGTTCTCTTCCTCATCGTCCCCGGCAAAATCAGTCGTGGTTTCTACGGTATCAGGAGAAACCGGGACAAAATCCCAGAATCCCTGAATCTTCCCATCGATCGGAAGAATGAACATCTCAGCGTGAGCATGATCCATCATGCCACCATTCATTAACTCCATCTCCCTCTCGAAAACGTAGTCATCCGCCCGCGTCTTCCAAAGGCTCCCGACAGAGCCACGACACTCACGGAAGTCGCCCAGCGAGTTGAAAGCGCCCTTAAGATTCTCGTACTCGACCTAGAATTGAGAAGCGCGAGTCTTCATCACCTCGACAATTTCCCTCTTGCCCTTCCGTTCCGCCCTACGAACAGCTCGGGCATGATCACGAGCGAGTTGAGCGTCTCGCGCCATTATCTCGTCTCGCATGCGAGCAATATCCTTTTCCTCCTTCTCCGCTTTAAAGCGATAGATCATGGCCTCTCTATGGCTCGCCTCAATGGCCGATCCAAGCAAGTTCAAACCCTATAAAACCGATTGACACGTTATAAGCAAAAAAAAATAATAATAATAACGATCGTGAAAATTCTTAAAGTTTATACCTCCCATCCCGGAAGCATGCAATCGTCCACCGAAAACTCCAGGTCACCAAGGTCAATGTCTTTCCCCTTTGAAGAGTTCAGCCCCGTCGCAATCGTGGGAGCGGCATCAGGACCTTGGTCTTCAGGTTCGAAATCACTCCTTGTTTCTCCGCCCGAAGCAGGACTAGGATGCACAAACCTCAGCGCCTTTCGAACTCTCGTCGGTGTAAAGGAAGTCCAGAAAAAAGGACCATTCCTGAGCAGATCCCTCATCGCAATAATGTCCTCAGGAAACGGAGCAAGAGGGTTGATAAAGGGACGATCGTTCGGTAACCTCCGAAACAATGGGATGCAACTCTTCTCAACGGACACGACATCTACACGAACGAAGAAGAAAAACTTCTTCCACGAGTTGAAGTTAGAAGTAAACCCCTTTACCACTGACATGATGTTCCGAGGAACCAGCCTGTACGTGTCCGTATCCTTGATGGTCTGTAATCAAAGAAGCGTTTCGAAGTGATCGACGGTGAGAGAGAGACCATGCTCGTAGCTCAGGACCAAGATTCCTATGAGGCGCTGGATGCCAAGAGGATTCAGTTGGCTTATCGCCACCCCGAAACGACCCAACACACGGACGATAATCTCGGGGATCGGGAACCACAAACGGCAGCGTACTACGAATGCTTCATAACAAGTAAAGTAACCCTCCTGGGGACTACTAGAGCATTCTCCTTGACAAGGAACCCTGAATTCCACCGCGTCCGAAATATGGTAGAACGACCGCATGACCTCGAAGAATTAACTAGTACTCCTACGTGGTGCACCTACCTCCACCGGGCGATGGTTTATGACCGGGAACGATTTTTCTTTGGGAGGCGTCATCGAACCGTAACACGCCATCCACCATGCCTCGTTCTTCTGGGTCTACCGAATGAGGAACAAATTTCATCTTCGGCACTCGAAGCTCTTCAAAAACGTTCGCGGGCAAGGACCCTTTCTTCGAACTCCTCTTCTTACTTGACATTTCGTGTTTTTCTTTTTAATCAAGAAGGAAATGATAGAGACAAAGAGAAAGAAGAAATAACTTTTCAAGAAAACCTCTCTATGAGAATGAGTAAGTGTAAAGATTGTGAAGAAATTACCTCCCTTCTTATATGCATGAGAAATTACTATTTACCTGCGGATTTTTGGACTCGAACTTCGCCCAAATACACCAATCTCGTCCGAACTCGCCATACCGCGCCTTGGGATCTCACTAGAAATCCACGCTCCCAACGAGCTGGGGGGCTAACTGTTGGGGTCGAAAACGGTTACGACGAAGTTAACGTCCAAATCCCTGAAGAAGAAAACGAAAAACCTTCTTCGACAAACACTTTTTCGAAATAAATTATTTTCTACGAAAATCTTTGCGGAGGAAACGCGAGTCTTCGGACCTTTGCGGAAGAAACGCGAATCATCGGACAAGAGCTCGAGAAGGATCGTTATGCAGCGACCAAACACGTGCTCCGCTCGGTCGCTACGTAGAGACCGAGTTCGAGCCAAAGCTCGGTCGCTACGTAGAGACCGATCGTCCGTTCTGCTCGGTCGATACGTAGCAACTGAGCTCGAGTTGAAACTCGGTCGCTACGTAGCGACCGAACTTGAGCAGAAGCTCGGTCGCTACCGAGCGTTCGTCCGCTTGGTCGCTATGCAGCGACCGAGCTCTTCCGAAACGTCGATACGACATTAGTCCATGCATTCTCGTCTACCCTTCGATGCTATCTCTCGAAGACCGTTACAAACCCATTTCACGATTCCCCGCCATTCTAAGTTATCGATCAAACTTAACCGTAAAAACCGCGGAAAGTTCGTTCTTTATCGAAAGAAGCCGTAATAAACGCTTCGAGTCGGAAGACGGCCCAAACGGACCTAAGACATGATTCGAGGCCCAACTTACGATTTCTTAACCAACAGCCCATAAGACGCATGACGGTTTACGCTTGGTTCGCGAGGAAAGATAAATGTCAAGTTTCCGCGGATAAATACGAAATTTTGAAGATAATTACGAAGATCGGAAAAAATGGAATATCTCTATTTTTATGCTATGACGGCTTAAGGGCAGAAGGGAAAAAGCGTAAAGGAGTCCTAGGCATGAGGCATGGAGGAGGACTTTTCACAGCAAACTTAGCACTTAGAGCAATTTTAGGCAATTTTCCGTTTTTGTTTTTCGAGCTGCGACTCAATTAGATTTTTACCATCTATGGGTTTTAGAACTAGGAATCTCGCCAACAGCTCTCGTAGCCCAGGCAATTACCTTGTTGTAAACGCCCAAACGCAGATTCGGAATAAGAACTATCTTGCTCTCTTTTTCGATTTCTTATTTTATTACTGTTCTCGTTTCGTGTTCTGATTGCTTGGCGTGTGGTATTAGCAGATATCCAGGACTTCTGGGAAATTAGGGTTTTCCTAGTTTCCTTATTTAAACGGAAATCGACGGTGCGAATTTCGGTTCCCACAAAGCTTAGAAATGAGATTTCCAGATTTCAACAGAAGAACTTGGAAGGATTCAGTGAAGCCTGGGAGAGATTCAAGGGCTACCAAGCTCAATGCCCACACCATGGTTTCTCTAAGGAAAGCTTGCTAAGCACATTCTACAGGGGTGCTCTTCCTAAGTACAGAGCCAGATTGGATACAGCTAGCAATTGGTTTTTCTTGGGAAGAATTGAGGCAGATGCAGAAGAGCTGGTTGACAACATGGTAAAGAGTGACGCAGTCTACTGTGGAGACCACGACAGAGCCAGTAGAACAGATGACAAACAGACGAGGAATGAGTTAAAGTCTCTACATGATAAGATAGACATACTCATTGCTGATAAATCCATCCAAGAGCAGCTGAACTTTGTTAGTAACCCAAACCAAGAGACACCACCTGTTGCCCATGAGGTTGAGGGTTTGGAAGGTCAAGAAGAGCTGTGTTTCATTAACAACAATGGTAACTGGTACAAAAAAGAGCCAAACTTTCAGTACAACAACTACCAACAGAAATCCTATCAACAACCAACAGAGTGGTTATCAGCCTAGGAACAACCAGCAAGGCAGCTATCAGCCTCAGCAAAACCCTCCTCCTGGTTTCAACAACAAAGGACACAATTCATCACAACAACAAGTTAATCCTTCTACCTCTACTTCTCAAGGAAGCATCACTGATGCCC
>NC_027756.1:29074486-29076400 GCF_000695525.1 Brassica oleracea var. oleracea
TATGAGATCCCTACAGACTTTGTGGTGCTTGAGATGGGTGAGGAAGCTCAAGATCCCTTAATCATTGGGAGGCCTTTCTTAGCTACAGCAAGAGCTATTGTTAATGTGAAAGCGGGCAAGATTGATCTCCACTTAGGTAAAGGGCATGTTCTCCACTTTGACATCAAGGAGGTAATGAAGAAACCAACGGTTCAAGGGCAAGTCTTCTACATTGAAGAGATGGACGCCCTTGCTGATGAGCTCCTTGAAGAGTTGTCACTAGAAAACCCTCTACAGCATGCTTTGACGATAGAGAGAGAGGTTGAAGTGATTGAGAACCTGGAGAGTACTGCCTATGGGGTGATGCTGGATTCACACAAAGGATTTGTTAGTAAGGATCAGTATGAGGAGCTGCCAAAACTGGTCCATCAAGAAGCCTCAGTCACTCAACAAGAGGACACCCAACAAGATGACTGGAGCGAGCTTAAGGCGCCTAAAGTGGAGTTTAAACCTCTCCCCCATGGTGTAAGGTATGCATTCCTTGGTCCAAATGAAACTTATCCTGTCATTATGAGTAGTGAACTTACTAAAACTGAGCTATCTGAACTCTTGAAAACACTTAAAAGATTTAGAAAAGCAATGGGTTACTCACTTGATGACATCAAAGGAATATCACCCACTTTGTGCATGCATAGGAAACATCTTGAGGATGAATCAATGACTTCTATCGAGCTTCAAAGAAGGTTAAATCCTAACCTGAAGGATGTTGTAAAGAAAGAGATTCTTAAACTCTTAGATGCTGGTGTTATTTACCCTATTTCAGATTCTAAATGGGTATCTCCTGTGCATGTTGTACCAAAGAAAGGTGGTATCACTGCAATTAGAAATGACAAGGATGAATTGATACCAACAAGAACCATCACATGTCATAGAATGTGCATTTATTACCGTAAGATAAACTCTGCTTCTAGAAAAGATCATTTCCTATTACCATTTATTGATCAGATGCTTGAGAGACTTGCAAATCACCCATTCTATTGCTTTCTCGATGGATATTCAGGGTTCTTCCAAATCCCCATACATCCCAATGATCAAGAGAAAACGACATTCACATGTCCTTATGGTACCTTCGCATATCGAAGAATGTCATTTGGTCTATGTAATGCTCCAGCCACCTTTCAAAGGTGCATGATGTCAATTTTCTCTGATCTAATTGAGGATGTTGTGGAGGTGTTTATGGATGATTTCTCTGTCTACGGATCTTCGTTTTCTGCTTGTTTGTCAAATTTTGCTAGGGTCCTACAGAGATGTGAAGACACCAACCTTGTGCTGAATTGAGAGAAGTGTCACTTCATGGTTAAGGAAGCGATTGTGCTGGGACACAAGATTTCAGAGAAGGGGATTGAGGTGGATAAAGCTAAGATCGATGTTATGGTTAGTTTGCCCCCACCAAAGACAGTGAAAGACATCAGAAGTTTTCTTGGTCATTCTGGGTTCTACAGAAGATTCATCAAGGACTTCTCCATGATCACTAGACCATTGACCAGGCTGCTGTGCAAAAAAGCCACTTTCAGCTTTGATGTGGAATGTCTAGAAGCCTTCAAGAAGCTGAAAGGTGAACTCATCAGTGCTCCAATTGTCCAGCCACCTGATTGGGATCTCCCCTTTGAGATCATGTGTGATGCTAGTGACTATGCTGTGGGACAGAAGAAAGATGGCAAGACCCATGTGATCTACTACTCGAGCCAAACCCTGAATGATGCTCAGATGAGGTATGCCACAACAGAGAAAGAGATGCTAGCCATTGTCTTTGCCTTTGAGAAGTTCAGAAGCTACTTGGTGGGATCTAAAGTCATTGTCTACACAGATCATGCTGCTTTGAGACAACTTTTGGCCAAGAAGGATGCAAAACCCAGGCTCTTGAGATGGATCCTT
>NC_027756.1:29076724-29079044 GCF_000695525.1 Brassica oleracea var. oleracea
GACCACACCTTTCAACCTAGTGTACGGGAAAGCTTGCCATCTACCAGTGGAGCTTGAGTACAAGACACTATAGGCAGTAAAGTTGCTGAACTTTGACATCAAGAGTGCCAAGGAGAAAAGGCTTCTACAGCTACATGAGCTTGATGAGATAAGAATGGATGCTTTTGAAAACTCAAGGATCTACAAGGAGAAGACTAAAGCTTTCCATGACAAGAATATCCTGAAGAGAGAGTTTAAAGAAGGAGATCAAGTTCTTCTCTACAACTCTAGGCTGAAGTTATTTCCGGGAAAGCTTAAGTCAAGGTGGTCCGGTCCTTTCAAGGTCAAGGAGGTTAGGCCATATGGGGCAATAGTTTTGTGGAGTACTGATGGAAGAGACTTCACAGTCAATGGGCAAAGGGTTAAGCTCTACATGGCGACTGCACCAGAGGAAGATGGGGTTTCAACTCCACTTTCTGATCCTACCCCGGCCTAATCTAAAAGGAGGCAAAGTCAAGCTAGAGACTTAAAACAAGCTCACTTGGGAGGAAGTCCCATGCATATCCTTGTACATATTGCATTAGTATTTTCATTTTCATCATGTTTCTAAAAAAAAAAAAAAAAAAAAAAAAGAGTTGAGGTTGTATGCATGTGCTTGATCGAGCCGGTTTCAGCAAAGAATCAGTGCGTGGAAGCGAGGACCTAGAGCGACGACGTGAAGTCGCTCCAGCTGGGAGCGACCTCAACACAGCGAGACCCCAAGGTCGCTCAGGTTTGTCGAGATCTGGGAGCGACGTCCCGGAGCGACACCCCGACGTCGCTCGGTTAATGGTGATCTGGGAGCGACGTCCCGGAGCGACACCCCGACGTCGTTCGGTTAATGGTGATCTGGGAGCGACGTCCCGGAGCGACATGCCGAGGTCGTTCCACGACCGGTTCATGTACCAATGGTTAAGAAAACAAAGGGAAAGCTTGATGCTGAGAAGCAAGAAGCTGAAAGAAAAGAGTCTGCACTAAGAAGAAAAGCCTTGGCCTCCGAGCCAGATGGCTCTGGGACACATGGGACTTCTCGACAACAAACCTTGGCTACAAAGAAATCAAAAGACCAAGAGAAGAGGGCAGGAAAGAGTGTAGCAGTTCCCACTAATGAGGAGAGTGACAGTGAAAGTGAGGATGAGCAGGCTCCTACAAAGAAAGCCAAGATGTCAAAAGAGAAGGCGGTTGCTGTTGATAGGGACAGGGAGAAAACTCCATCTGTGGAAGAGCTGTATGACCACTTGCTGAATGGGGTCACTTGGACTCCAACAAGGTTCGCCGACCTTGATTTGCTGAAGGAGGTCTTGATTCTGATATTGAGGCTATTGAGGCTATGCCGGAACATTTGAAGCTGTCAAAACTCCTCACCATGGCTTACCCTGTCTACAAGGAGGTCTCCTGTCAGTTCTTGTCTTCCCTTGAGGTCACTTACCATAACACTCCGCATGTGAGGCAAGGATGGGGCAAGATCAAGTTCAAGGTCAATGGGAGAGACTACAGCATGAACTTCAAAGACATTGGGGGAGTCATGGGGTTCCAAGACTTGGAAGACTCATCTCTTCCCAAATGCGAAAATCTCCCCACCGAGCTTTGGAAATTGATCACCGGAAACAGGCATTCTACCGGGTTTGATAAGAACTCACATATCCGTCATCCGTCTGTGCGCTACCTCTATAGGATGCTCGTCCATGCATTATATCCACGGAAGGAAGCCGGTAATGTCACCGAGGAAGATATACGACTGCTTTGCCCGGCTATCCGACTCTATGCAGCCCCTGGAGTGCTGCCTCTTCGAAACACCGACATCTATGCTACCTTTGGGATGGTCAGTTTCTTCGTGAGTCGGCTTGAGCACTACAGAGACTGGGCCTGGTACACCTCTGATTCGCGCCCGAAGGTTGGAATTGGCGGGTTGATCACACCATTGCTTCAATTTTATGAATGTCCCCTTGGGAAAGGACGCAGCAGGACCTCGATTCATTGATGGCACTTACTTGAGGATTGCCACTTATTTCAGCGGGATATATGGGAAGAACTACGTCTACCACTACTACTTGAAAGGTAAGCCTGTTGAGGTGGTTCGCTCTTCCGATCTGCTTAGAGAGACCTGGAGCTATCAGCTTCAACATTTCCCAGGAAGACTTTCTTGGAGAGCACGGGTCTCTCGATCCCATTGCTGCACCAAGGAAAAGGAGTGCTCCGATGAGACATGACGAACCTGCTGCGAAAGCATCTGAACCCGTTTATGGACCTCTGCGCTACTACTTCAAGCCATATGCTGGAGTTCTTCCTCCTGGTGCGCTTC
>NC_027756.1:29079185-29079417 GCF_000695525.1 Brassica oleracea var. oleracea
TGAAGAAAGTAGCTGATGTCTTGACCAGGGGAGGAATAGCTGGATGTGGCTCTGCAGACTTCGTCTTCGCGAACACATCAGTTCCCCAGCCTCCACCTCAGCCTGCGGATCTTGGTTTTCCCCTCACTGCTAGACAGCTCTAGCGCAAGTGGAGGAACCCACCCATTGAACCCTCCGCCTCAGGAAACAAGTCCCCATCCCTAGCCTCTTCTGATAATGAGGTCGAGATTGA
>NC_027756.1:29080049-29082250 GCF_000695525.1 Brassica oleracea var. oleracea
AGAGTATTGGAGGCGACATAGGTTTATTCTCATCTCTTGCTAGCACAATGAGTTAGCATTTGGGGATGGTGAGAGGAGTTTGTGTGTTCTAAATTTCAATATCTTGGGTTTGGGGAGTGAGAAAGATGAGAGAGATGAGCAAAAGAGTATAAATAGAAAAGAAAACTCTAGGGACAAAAAGGAAGGTATAAAGCTATAGATTATGTAACAAAGAACCTTTCCTCCACATATATAAAAAAAAAAAGAGAAAAAGAATCAAAGAGAAGGTGGAGAAGGAAATGAGAAAGAGTTAGAGTATGTAAAAAATGAATTAAAGTCCCTAGAGTTTTGAGTCAAAAGGAAAGGAGAGTTGTTCATTGGGTGAGTGATGTGAGGGGCTTATTTTGATTCTGAGATGATGATAAAAAGAGTAGAACTTGTGATTACTTATAACAAAAGGGGGGGTAGAATGACGAGAATGAATCTATGTATGCATGAGTTGCTTCTAATCTTAGATAAATTTTGCATAATGATCAAGCTCCTTGTTTTGAGTGATAACAACCTTTAAATGAAAACATTTGAACCCCTCTCTTCATTCATATTAGACCATTGCTTACCTAGCCAAATGATTGAAATCAAATGCCCATTTGTGAGAAGTCACTTTGTGTGTGTGTGTGTAAATCAATGTGAGAGCTGGTTGAAGGGACTAGTTAGTTGATGAGTATTGCGACTTGTGTAGAGACATAAGAGTAGGGATAGGCCTAGAGAAGCTAGAATATAATAAGAGAGTTGCTCATGCTATTTGCTATGTTTCTTTAGGATGTTAAGTTGAGTGCTAGGAAGTGTTACTTTTGGCTATGAGTTCCCACCTTCAAACCTCTCTCCTATATGAGTTCTTGCAAGTTCACTTGAGGACAAGTAAAGAACAAGTTTGGGGGAGTTGATATCTTTCATATTTCCATTGTGTTATCCATTCACCCATGTGCATTTTGATCATCTAGACTAGGATTTAGCCATGTTTAGGTTGCATTTTGCATACATGAGTCTTTGTTAGGTATTGGAGTACCACATGGAGTTCTTGGAGACATTTGGGTGCGTTTGGAGCTCAAAAGAGGTGATAAAGGTGATCATTGGACGAGCAGTGCATAGGAGCGACCCTACCGGAGCGACACCATGAACTCGCTGTGCCCTACCTCTCAGAGCGACCTTACCAGAGCGGCAACACGAGGTCGCTCGCCATTTTCGCTTCGGAACGACCTCCTAGAGCGACAGGGTGAAGTCGCTCCAGCTCCAGAGCGAGCGACCTCACCACAGCGACACCCAGAGGTTGCTCGGGGTTGTGTCGATTTGAGAGCGACGTACAAGCCGGGAGCGACGTCCCACAGCGATTACCTGAGGTCGCTCCCAGCACCCAGAGCGACCTCCCGGAGCGACGTGCCAAGGTCGCTCCACGTCGTCTATTTGGTCGAACTTATGATTTATCAAGGGCTTTTTGGTCATTTTGTTATGCACGTTTTACACTTTCTAAACCTATGTTTAAGTACCTTTTGTAAGCCATTGGAGGCTGATTATCTTTTGATCTTAAGAAAAACCACCAAAAACCTCTTGGAAAGTTCATCTCTTTGATTCAATTGATAATTTTTGTTATTGCAATCCTGTTGTTTTCATATCGATTCTCTGTATTTCTCTACATGATTAATCTGAAATCCAATATGGGTTTAAGAGGAATCATGGAGATTAGTGAGTAATCACCTTTTGAATTCATGGGTTATGGAGATTAATGGTGATTAGGTTAGAGCTATGATGTTTTAGTGTAGATCATTCTTAGTCCTTGCTAGTAGAGTATTCATAATGCATCTTCTGAGTTGGCCTCTCAAAAGTTGATCTTTAGGCATTTTCCACCCAAAAGGTGTTTGGTGAAATGCCTGAGACAACTCTTCTAAGCTTTTAGCATACTTTACAAAAGACATTTGTTGCTAGAGGTGCTAAGATAACCATTAGACTTGTTAGTAATGATTGCTTTCATATTATTCAACCAAAGACATTTGATGGTTGAAAGGTGTTAGTAAATGAACATTCATCTAGACATAGAGCTTGTTTAGAACTGTGTCTAAGCTTAAGGTTGATAGTTTGATTGATCGTTTGCCATCCTTAGTTCGAAACTTGATCACCCAAGGTCTAATCCCTATGCCTATGAGTTCTCTTTTCCCTTAGTCAAGAAG